>NC_084599.1:28155874-28482749 GCF_033807715.1 Cololabis saira
TAATTTAGTCAACAGGACACTTTCTGCCTCCATAAGTTAATTGGGTCTGAAAAGACAGAATATTGTGGTCTTTAACTTCAGCAGTAGAGAAAAGATGAACTGGAAGGTATGATAGCAAAAGGAACCTTAGTATTGACAGGTGGGATTAACAAGCATTCATGTGGTATGATACTGCAATGCTTCATGTGGTGAAGTTTTATCTGGGTCCACACAAGTACACTGTGGCAGCTTAACAGTCAGTATCAGCATCTACTCTGTTGTGAAATGAAATGATGCTTCTGCTCCACAGCAAGTCATGCTGTAAATAAAAAAAAATGAGAAAGTGAGCAAGGCACATCTGATGCCACACTGAATGTTGAAGGAGAATCTAAAAGCTGATCTTGAAAGAGACATATTTAAAAGAAAAAAAATCTTTTGTGCTTGAGAGCCTTTATTTGAGTGTTTAAAGAGAATACCAACTTTGAAACTTAAATATAATATTAATCTGTCACTTTGTTTGGCGATGCGTAGGTCTGAAATATGTCATTCATTCAGCAAGCTCTTCAGACTTCTGTTGCATCAAAGAACGACCCCTGAGAAGAATTATCGCTTTCACTTCAAATCAAAGCAAACTTGTAAATGATAAAGAAATGTTGCCTATATGAGAAATAGTTTGTTACTTTAGCAACTAATAGTTTAAACAAAACACAGATGAACAGGGACACAGGGAAGCCCCAGGGTTTGTCATGCCTGCATGGAGGAATTTTGACTTGGTTTTGATTAGTCTACTAACAGTTAGTAGGTTACTTCAGTGTTCACACCTGCAGTGTGGTGTTTAATGAGATCTGACAGGATTCAGTGCACAACTCCTAACTGGGGATCATCTTCTATCGGTTTAGTATGTGGTACCGTGAGATACCAGGCTTCGACTCTACATTCTCTTACATAGTATGGACAGCTTCAAAGCTTATTGAGTAGTGATGCACCGAAATGAAAATTTGTGGCCGAAACCGAAACCGAAAATAATAATAAACACTTGGCCGAATACCGAACAATACCGAACATGGTTCTTCGCAGTTTTTCATTTATTTTGCCAATTTTTTCACCATTGCATAAATCAAATACATTTGATTTAGGCATGCTTTTAAAAGAAAAAAATCTTTTACAAAATTACAAGGTAGAAAACATTTGTTGAACATAAAAAACTGAAATTTTTTTAATTTCCCAGCATTTCTTAAATATTCCAGCAAACATTATACCAGCAAAGAACAATAACTTAAAATAAATAAATTAGCAAAATAAATTTTTTGGCCATCTTTGAGCTTACGTTAGGCTTAACTGACTGAACATTGTAACATAGGCCTTAAAACAATAAAAATGCATTAAAGCGCTCAGGGTTTTTTATCATTTCAAATGATAAATCAAACTTGTAGTGCTGAAAGACTTTGCAGATGTGCCCCCTCTAGATATTTGAGCAGAACATTCATTGCAAACAGCCATTCTTGTATCATTCTTTGCCACTCTAAAATACTTCCACACTGCTGACATGTTTGCACCGCACCACTTCACTCCACGCTCTTCCACGTTTGATTTCCTCATCTAAACGCACCTGTAATAGATTGATTTGTGTTGTTTTGGTTCCAATTTCGGTTACCGAACAATCGGTGCATCACTATTATTGAGCGTACATTGTAGAAATGACACTGCAAACCTTTGCACTGGTCATAAAAGACATGGACTGCAGGGGAAGGGGTTGGAGTGAACTCAAATCCACTCCAGCCCTTAAAACCGCCAGCTATGAACTAAGGTGTATTCGAGTTTTACTGTATTTGTTTGAACAACATCAAATACATTTTGTTTGAGATCTTAGAGCTTATATATTTCATATAGTTTACACCTGCAGCACGTTTTCACTGCAGTCACACACCAATGGGGATATCAAGGTCAATATGCAGCTCAGAATTGACTCCGAGAGGGGGTGGCGATCAAAACTGCAGAGGATCACGTCTCTACTCACTGATCCAAGTCTGTCTCAGTAGGAACTGGATGGTGCAGTCCTCCACCAATAACCAGCAAACAGCTGTACTTGAGTGGCTGTGGGCTAAGTGTTTTGCTTTAGGCCATCAATTTTTTTTTTTCCCCTGTCAGGGGTGACTCACTCTCCTGCCAGGTTTTCTCAGTTACGCTGTTGAATCAAACCTCTCAACCTTCCAGTCGCTTGTGTGTTTGGCTTACCCCTTTTACATAAATCATTACATTGTCAGGTACAAAGGCAAGTAGCAAGCCATGTCCACTCTGCCAACACAGATTTAAATTGCTTTAATGGCCATCCCATGCTGTGGAAATGCTCCTCAGAGGAAACAGTGGTTGCAGCAGCGACCGACCTCAAGTCCCCGCTGTGACAGCTGTGTGTGAGAGGTCGACAGCGCGAAGGGCAGTGGGCATTTGATTAAAGTCTTGAGCATGTTAGCGGAAACATGAATAATTCCTGAAGAGAGAACCTTTTTTTTTGTTACACCAGACTTGTGAGGGTCAGACAGAAAAGTCCATGGGCTTGGGCTGTTGGTCTACAGCAGGGGTCGGCAACCTTTTTGACATGGAGTGCCAGTGTGAAATTTTCTTGTGAATGAATGTGCCATAATCAACAGCAGGCTAAAACAAAGTTACATTAAGGTATGACACAAAATACAAAAACATTTCCAACACACCTGTAATTATATTCTATACAGGCCACATGCAAGCATATTTTACAAGCATCAGAACAGCTTGTCCTAAAAAAAGAGGAAAATTCTTGACGCGGACGAGTGAGGGCGCATCGCGCCCAAACCCTCTAGGGGGGTCCGGGGGCATGCCCCCCCGGAAAATTTTGAAAAATAGACTCAAAATGGTGCATTCTGGTGGTCTCAAAGCTCCATAATCACATCTTTTATCAATGCAAGAATACACACAAAAAATCTGAATTTTTGCAAAGAATGATGCATTTTGATAACATAATAACACGCATTCATCATCATGGGTAATTCTTCATGCATGAATAAATCTTGAAATCAAGATAATCATATCTTAAACTTCTACAATGGCCAGAATCCCCCTTTCACACCTAAATTAATTGACAAAACTACAAAAGACAAGCAGCTCCTTGTCTTTCAGAACTGTGGTGTGGAACTCCGAACAGATCTGCTCAAAGTTCAGTGATGAGGAGCTCCACTGAACTATTTGTTATAATTTTGATTATTTAATTCTTTATTGACTTCATAAAATATTCAAATTTTTTGAGATTTTTTATTTGGGGTTTTCATTAGCTGTGGGCCATAATCATCAAAATTATAACAAATAAAGGCTTGAAATATCTCACTTTGCATGTAGTGGGAAATAATATATTTGTTTCACCTTTAGTTGAATTTACTGAAACTAATTAAGTTTAGCAATATATTCTAATTTTCCGACCTTCACCTGTATATTATGACCAATAAATAAGAGCATAATATATGTCCCGTATCACACCATATCAAGCTCAGGGGATGTTTCAGGTATGAGGAACTGTGCAACAGATGCCTGGCTCCTCTGTGACTTTATATTACGTTTGTGGAGGTTCCTGCAGCATGCTGTCTGACACACCTCCGGGAGACCTCTGTTTCCTCTTTTAGGACGAGGTGGGGTGTCTGGAGCCTCTGGAGACATCTTGACTTGACTTTTTTTTTTGTTTAAAGCCGCGCGTGTCGGTGCAGTTAGCAGCAGTGAGAGGTAAAGGCTGATTTATGGTTCTGCGTCAGACCAACGCAGAACCTACGCTGTACGTTGCGGGTCGCCGCGTACTCTACGGCGTAGGTTCTGCGTCGATTTAACGCGGAACCATAAATGAGGCTTAACTAGGCAACGGAGCGCAAAGGGATTCCGTATTGGTTCAATACGGAACGCAACTTTTAATTCCCAATTACGTAACAATTCCGTATTTCAAGGGGCGGGTGGCAAGCCCACACTCATCTCTGCACAGCCTACCTGCAACACAGCAGTGCTGCTGCTTTTTTGTCCCGCTGCAAAAATGTGTTTTAAACTGAGCTGCCGCTCCTCTTCATTTCTGCTGCTGCCGCGTCCTGGCTGTCTGTCTGTGAAGGCTGATTTATGGTCCTGCGTTATATCGACGCAGAACCTACGCCGTAACCCTACTTTTTTATTTTTTTTTCCCATTCCGCGGAAACCGCGGACATTTTTTGCTGAGACCAACCGAGCGGGCCTTTTCCAGTGTGCCAATGATTATGCCGCCGCGTGCCAATCATGGCACGCGTGCCTGAGGTTGCCGACCCCTGGTCTACAGAGATTCATATGGATATAAAAGCTCTAGCAAGTTTGAACACAAGGATCATTTTCCTTGCAGAGGCTCACATATATTTAATTATTAAAATCCCCCAATGCAACATCTTATCTTAACACTTTGTCTTCTTTAATGTGAAATTCAACATCTTCATGAAAATTGTGTCTTTTTGACAATTGACAAGATTAGAGAAATGTGCCTTGTATCTTGATCTGAATTGAGTTAATTTAGTAAGAAAGTTTGGCTTTTTTTTTTCTTACAGCCCTGGGATTTTCATTTTGGAGTCGTCTGATTTGTTTTTCAGTGTTCTCCTGTTTTGTCCTGGCGTTGGTTTTTCTGTTCTCTTTTGCTGTTGAAATCCTGTTTACTTCCTCTGTTGGCCCAGTCTCCTGATGGCCAACATCTGCATCTCGTTAACCATTGAGCGTACGTCTCTGCGTTTGTCTATTTATTGGCCTTCAACACCACTAACTCTTGCTAGTCCGTTGTCATTTTGTTGCTGGTCTCTTTGTTATGTTTCTCTCATGTTTCCCTGTTGTGTCTTTTAGTTGGGATTTCCTCCTGTCCCCTGCATGCTTTGTCTGTCTCTCCAGTTTGGAGTTTGGTTTTGGATACCCGAACTGAGTTCAAAAGAAAAAAAAGGGGCCATTGTTTGTGACAGCTGGCACCTGCTTTTTTTTTGTATTTTCCAGCAGTATGAGAATGCAAACTTGTGACAAATTATTAAACGAGTATATCATGTAGGCAATACAAAATCCTAGGAGTTTTGCATTAAAACCATGAATACCATTCACAGAATGGATGACTGCTCTGTTCAGAAATAGTGTGATCTTGGGTTGCTGACTGTTTTTCTTTATAAAGGGTTTTAGCATCTCAAGATCTTTTTCTTTTATTAATATAAGTTATTGCTTCTTCCTTGTGAAATTTTAAAGACAAAGTTTCCAAATTGATCTTCTTTGAACAGTGAACTTCTGTTTAACATATGAATGAAGTTAAACGGAAGGAAATTGCATGAAAAGTTAAAAAAAGGACTTTTTTTTAAATAATGTTTGACTGGGTGTGTAATCGCTCATTTCTTGATCTCTCTTTTTAATACGATGGCACTCTTCCATGTCTCATTAAAATAAAAGTCTTTGCATTGGATCATTGGCATTTATTAGGTCTCCACTGACTCAGCTGAATTTCCATTTATTCTTGTCCCTTACCCTTTTGTCAGCCCACATTAGAATAATGTAATCTTGTTTCATAATTTTCTTTGTCAGCCCCACTTCATATCGGGTCCTGGTTACATTTGTATGACTTTGCCCTCGGTTTGTCTCAGACTATAGACCAAGTCACTTAGCAACAGAGAAATGCTAATGTCTCTGTGTTTTATAACAATGTGTCATTATTCCAGAGTCAAATTACATTATCAAGGAACAGCTTTTTCCTTTTTCCAATGAGCTCTTCAGAAAGAAGATCTGGGACAATGAAAACGCCTAGGGTTAGTAGATTACTGGTGCAATATAGAATCAAAATAAGCGCATGCATGAATGATGATGTTGTTGTTTTACCTCACCACCCCTGCTTATTTTCAAAGCTGCCGACAAGCATGAGTTTGACATGTTGTGCAACACCAATTTCCATCCCCGGTTGTACATTTCAAAACCTATCAATATGGAAATCAAATTGTTTCACTTCTTGTTTGCATTCCCCCAAAATGGGGTTCCAATCTGGTTACTGACCCTCTTACTGATAATCCTACCCACTGTCTTTAGCTGAATCTGACATACTGAATTTCCCCAGTGGCAATTTTGAGTTGACAGGGAGACACAATCCACAAACAGATCCCTGGTATCCAGTGTTACAGTTTGCGCTCCCCAGAGGTTTCAAATCAATTAAGCAATAGGAGATGGATGAGCACTTTTTTTTTGATCAGCAACCAATCAGAGAGGAGAAAAGTGAAGGCAAGGTGTTGGTGGCCTTTTAAAAACCCCAGGGGTTTGCCCCCCTCCCTCCTACTGGAACCCGCCATTGGAAAGGCTGAAGCCATATGGGAATATTGGATAGCTTACCACTGCGCCAACAAGAGGAAAAGGGAAACACTGATCCAGTCAGACATGAAATCCTTCAATCAATCAAAGGCACCCCTGTGTCCACCAGACTGACCTTGTTCCACACTGCCTGAGAAAATGTTGAACATCTAGAGAGATGGGATGCCTTTTCTCACACATCCCAGTCTTTGTGGTATTTGGTTTACAGAAGATGACTTTGATGTCATTTAAATCCTTTCATACTGACTTCTGCTTTGGTCAAGAGACCAAGTATTTTGTGTCATCTACTGAACTTATTCAAGTATTACACCTTTGAGAAAGAACAAAAGGCAAATAAATTAATGTGGGAAATGCATATACTTTACATGTATATAACAAGAAAGGCACCAATGGCAATTTTTTCACAATTGTAATTTCTGATTTACCCTAAGGTCTGACCTTTTAACCAATTTAAGTAATTTTCTTTCTAAGTTTTTTCTAAGGCTTGCAGTATCCTTAAAAACAGCAACAGTACTTGAAAAAAAAAAAAAAAAACTTTCCAAACTAGCAACATTTTTAAAATTCAACAAAGGTACTCTTTCAAAAGAAAAGATAGAAATGTTATTAAGTTTTAATAAAGGTATCGTAAATATTTTATTGACTTTTTATATTAGAGGGGAAAAAATAATCAGGTGAATGTGAGGACTAATCCAGAAGCATCAGCTCATGCTTCAAACAGTAAATTATTTGTGCCTTTGGAGATATTCTTTTGATGATTCAAGCTGTGGAAGACTGCTTGCTGTCAGTTTCACCTGCATGAAAGCCTGCAAGACAATTACATCAATTCTGTCTTTTGTTTGCACCAACATGAATTAGATGAGGTTAGAACTTTCATAACAGTTTGGATATAGAGCAAAGAAAATGGACATTCAAGGGTGTAGATGTAATTAAAACCATTCTGACAGTTACTCCCTCCCATGCTTCTGACGTTGTTGTTGTTTTTAACTTAGGATTCTGTGATTTGATCTATGGCACACACAATTTTAACGTACGTGTGTGTGTGTGTGTGCGTGTGCGTGTGTGTGTGTGTGTGTGTGTGTTTAACATTCTGAAAGGGCATTCTCTTTGCAGCTTTTGTACATGTATCAATATTTCATTAAGTTGGGATTTTAAGTTTGGGTTTTGTTTGATTTTTGCTGTGTTCTCCTGTTGAGTTTTGTTCTTGCTTATTTGTGCTCTTTGTTGTTGCAGTCCAGCAATGTATGTAGATTTCCTGTATGGTTTTGAAAGTGCCTTTCCCTGGCGTGTGGCTTCTTCTGCCTGTTTGGTCACTCCTAATTATCCCGTTTAATTTTTAGCCATGTGCATGTGTGTGTGTGTGTGTGTTTTCAAACCTAGACTAGTTTAGTCTAGTAGCACATTTCACATCGGTGTGACCTGTTCCCTCAACAACTGATACAGACCTTGCCCGTCCATAGATATGGAGAGTAACCTTACACTGAATAATAACAATGATAATACATTTAATTTATAACGCACTTTATATTTAGTAATCTCAAAGTGCTAAAGAGCAGAAAAATAAAACATGACATTTTTTTTTAAATATATTTAAAAACAGCATAAAAATGTATATTTAGCTATAAGCTTTCTTAAAAAGATGAGTTTTCAGGTCACATTTAAAAGCCTCTGCAGTCTGTGGGGCCCTCAGATTGTCGGGAAGGGCGTTCCACAGCCTTGGAGCTGCAAAGGAAAAGGCCCGATCGCCCATAGTGCGGAGCTTGGTTCTGGGAACTTGGAGGGGGTTTTTGGATGCAGAACGGAGGTTGAATGAGGAGGTCTGGAGGATGGGTAGCTCTTTTAGGTATTGTGGGGCATGTCCACTGATGAGTGAGGAGGGATAGTCCATGGGCCTGGCTAGATGTCAGTACCACTCAAGGTGACCAAACTTGCTTATACTTTTTGAAAATATCTATGTCTGTAGATGATATTTTGGTCTGATAACCTTCCTGAGTGGCAGCTGGATCAGAGTTATCAGCTCATGAAGTTCAGAAAATTACATTTTAGATGCTGCTGCATATCCTGGTTTAGACTCATGTACAGGAAATCTGTCAATGTGTCACAATATTGTCTTTGGTATAATTGTAAGCATTCATTCAAGCTAAGATGTGAATCTTTCTGACCAACATAAAAGTCACTGTAGCTCTTTAAACTATAAACAACACACATTTTTACACAATTTTCACCTAAATGATATACTATCTTTTATCCCTGTGTCATCTAGGAACAACAGAGACACAACATACAAAAACTGGAATACTCACAGGACCATAAGGATTCAGGAAATGTATCACATCTTAGCTTGAATGATTGCTTTAAAGGTCCCCTTTAAAATGAAACCAAAGACAATATTGTGAAACATTGACAGATATCCCGTACATGAGTCTAAACCAGGATATGCAGCAGCATCTAAAATGTAATTTTCTGAAGGGGGTGGTAACTTCATGAGCTGATAACTATGATTCAGCTGCCACTCAGGAAGGGTTATCGTACCAAAATATCATCTACAGACATGGATATTTTCAAAAATTATAAGTAAGTTTGGTCACCTTGAGTGGTGCTGACAAGTGAAATTTTGGGCTCTGGCCCATGGACTAGGAAAGCTTATACTCAATTCTGAGTAGGATGGGGAGCCAGTGTAGTGATTTCAGAGCAGGGGTGATGTGGTCGTATTTGCGGACTCCCTGGATGTTCCTGTTAGAGACAACAATGAGGAGAGCATTACAATAATCCAGTCTGGACGAGACAAAGGCGTGGACATGCTTCTCTGCATCTGTCAGGGTGAGTGTTGGATGGAGTTTGGCGATGTTCCTGAGGTGATAAAAAGCTGTTTTGCAGAGGTGTTTGATGTGGGTGTCAAAAGTGAGTTTGGGGTCCATTTTAACACCTAGGTTGGTGACAGATGTTGAAAGAGGGATGTTTTGACCAGAGAAGGTGATATAGGTGATGGTGGAAGAGCGGAGCTGATGTGGTGTTCCAACTAGGATGGCTTCTGTTTTTGAACTGTTTAGCTGAAGAAAATTGAGTTTCATCCACGCCTGAGTAACAACACTAATAAGAGTTGATAGGGCTCTTGTTTGATCCCAATCTTGTTTTCCTTTCCTTCATTACTTTCTAGAGTCTCTTAAGGCTCATTCATGCTCAACACAGAAGGCAGATATGCAGACAGACGGGCCCTTTCCTCCGTCGCTTACGCGTGTAATTTGGTCAATTTTCAGAGCCCTTCGGATCTGTTGCTTGACGCAGCTAACAGAGCAATACGGCTGGAAATCATGGGAGGAGGAGGAGGGTTATTAAATAATAGTAGCTGGTAGGAGAGTGCTTAAGATTTGGGGGTGAGTCCAAGGATGACGAAAGACAAATCTGTACATGTGCACAACAAATCAAAGCAAATCAGAGAAAAAGGAGTAGTGATGCAGCTGATGTCTTCAGAGTCTTCAGAGCCGCCTGTCCTTCGACATCTTTCCGTGTATTTTGTTTCCTTTAATATTGTGTAATATTTGTGTTGTGCAATAAAATTATGGCAAGTCGATTTGTTGTTGGTAGTGAGTTTATTGTGTCCCTGCTCCCACACATGGGCTCAGCATTGCAAAACAACAAAGAAAAGAAAAAGAACAAACAAAACACTATTTCCATGATTATACGTGAGTATCCACTCTTAGTGCAATAGTCCGTCAATCCGCAATTCCAATAATCCAATTTCAATGATCCAATACTTATTATACTAATACCATTCAACTCCAGACTTTACTCCTCCTAGAGTTTTTTTCCTGCAGCCTCTCATATATCCTAAGCCCCTCCCCTTAGGCCAATATTTATCAATAACAAGATGTACTCATTCAATACAGTCAATAAGCACGCAGGCACACAGGTTTATATAACCCTAAAATAAATTCAATAAACAAAAATAAACATGTGGCTGGAATTTTGCGGGGCCAGTGACCGTGACGTACAGTAACTTCCCCCGCCCCGCAATCAGCTGTTTTAAATGACTGGCACCTAGCAGCTACTGTTGGACGACGGAAGCAGCAACACCATAAAAAGGTAAGTGGCATCTTAAACTCTAGCGCGGACAACATGTGCAACCGTAAATCTTTAGCTTGAATGTCAGACATTATTATGTACCTCGAGTTTTATTGCTTTGTTTTGTTTATGGACTGCTCTTTGTGACGGCGCTCTGTCACAGATATATTTGTATTTATTTATTTGCCCAATATATTTCTGGTTTGCTAAGCACCATTAATAAAAACCTTTATAGAAACCGTATGCACCTGTTCATTACTTGCCAGACTCTAGAAGTAAAATATCTGATACAAGAAGAACTCACAAAAACACCTCCTTAAAAATAATTAAAAAAAAAAGATTAATTATGGAATAATACAGCCAAATCTTCTGGGAAAGTCAACAGAAACAAACAGAGACAAAAGTCTCTTTCTGCACTATGAATGAAGGGTGAACAAGACATTTGATGTTTCTGAATTGATTTCCACCTACCTACCTATCTATCTATCTGGTTCTGGTCCACCATCCAATTCAATTTTATTTATACCCTTTATTACAACAGAATTGTCTCTAGGTGCTTTCAAGAGACCCAGTACATGACCCCTGAGCAATTATTACATAAACATAACAAACACTGGCAGGTAAAAACTCCCCTAGTGGGAGTAAAACCTTGAGCCAAACAGCGGCAAGGAAAAAAACTCCCCTTTAGTAGCGAAGAAACCTTGAGCAGGACCTGGCTAAAAAGAGGGGACCCTCCTGCCATCCAGCTGTTCAGGAGGGGGAAGCAGTGCTTCACCAATAGTGTGTATAGTGGGGATGGTGTGCTGCTGACTTCGACAAGGGACAGTGTGAGATGGTGGGGAAAATACTTAGGGGACCTCCACAATCCCACAAACATGTCTTCCTATGCCTTTGAACTTGGAGGTGGGCTCTCCTATCTCTAAGGGTTAGTTCACCAAGATAGTCAAGAAGCTCCTGGGTGGCAAGGCGCCAAGGGTGGATGAGATTTGCCCTGAGTTCCTTAGGGCTCTGAATATTGTTGGGCTGTCTTGGTTGCCTGTGCAACATTGTTTGGACATTGGGGACAGTGTCTCTGGACTGGCATATTGGGGTGGTGATCCTCCTCTTTAGGAAGGGGGACAGAAGGGTGTGCTCTAATTGTAGAGGGACACTCCTCAGCCTCCCTGGGAAGGTCTATTCATAGGTACTGGAGGGGAAGGTCCGCTGGATAGTCAAAGCTTGGATAAGGTAAAGCAGTTTGGTTTTTGTCTTGGCCGTGGAATGGTTGACCAGCTCTACACCCTCAACAGGGTCCTGGAGGCGGAATGGGAGTTTGCCCAACAAGTCGACATGTACTTTGTGGACTTGGAGAAGGCATTCAACCATGTTCTTCGTGGATTCCTGTGGGGGGTGCTCCGGGAGTATGGGGTGTCGGAATCCCTTATACAGGTTGTCATGTCCCTCTAAATCCGGTGTCAGAGCTTAGCCCGCATTGTCAGATATAAGTTGAACTTGTTTCCTGTGAGGGTTAGATTCTCAGTGAGAATCTTGATGTTAAAATCCATAATCCTTTTGTTGGTTGTGATTAGGAGACTGAACATTAGCAACGAAAATGCTGGGTAGAGGGAGCCGAAGTGATGTTAGCTTTAGCTTGGTTTGCAGTCCTCCGTTATTACCCCACCTTTTGTTCACGATTCTGATGCCACCTGCGAACACTTCCATCTTGTCGGGAAGAGTCAGCAGCCTCCGGTGTTCTGGAGAACTCCAATGTGGGTCGGAGATCGGCATAAAACTCTCAAAATTATGTTTTCCAACATCCAATAGCTTCTGTCTACTGTATGATATTAGAATAGTATTGTACTGAATAAACAGTCCAGTTAAGAGCAGGTTAAATACTGCGGTTTTGCCCCCATCGTGTTAAAAACTAGCAACTAAGTCAGATGATGCATACTAATCAAATAAAATATTACTGCATGTGTGTCTTCCCTAAATCTCCCATCATAACACAGTTAAAGCAAAAACATTGTGATGAGGGATTTTGGCCTAAAAATAAAGATTCTTGAATCTAGAAAAATAGCAGCCTGGCTTTTGTTCTTGGTGATTAAACTTTCTTTTTTTTCCCCCAAATGGAGTAGTTCCTAAAGTACAACGGGATGAATATAGTGACTCCTACAGCATCCATTAACAAAAGGCAACAGTCCAAGATAAAGTATCATGATCAAGACTCAACTTGATATTATTATGTTACATTACTTTGCCAGCTGCATTTTTAAGAGAACATGGGAAAAGTTGATTTCTATTGTTATGTTATAGTATTTGTTTTATTATTAAACCAAACACCAACATCACATTTGAATGAACCCATTCCTAAAAATATGGTGACTTTTTCAAACCCTCACAGAAACAAAAAAATAGCAAATGGATCTGACATAACTTACAATAAAATTATGAAAAAATATGTTTATATACTGGATACTTTATACACTATTTATGTATTTGATACAGCTGACCACAATATATTACTCAAACGACTGGAGAACTGGGCGGGTCTTTCCGGAACTGTACGAAACTAGCTCAAATGTACTTAGAGAACAGGAAGTAAGTAAGTAAGTAACAGCATCTTTACAGGTCTTAAGAAATCGGTTAAAGTTCTGATGGTCTATAATTGCTTCTTCTTTTTTTTTTTTTTTACAGATTTTTGTTGGCACTAGTGGCATTCATTCAAGTAGGTGGACAGGAAATGGGTATAGATAGAGGGGGGAAGACATGCTGGAAAGTGCTGCCTTTCACGGGGGCAATAGCCTCTGTAAATGGCGCCTGCTCAACCCACCGAGCTATCCAGGGCCCTGGTCAATAAAGCTCTTAATGGTTTAGGACCAAAATACATCAGTGACCTCCTGACCCAGTATGAATATTTCAGACCCCTTTAGGTCATCTGGATCTGTGTGTTTGTTTGTTTTTTTTTTTTTTTTTTTTATCAGTTCCCAGAGTCAGAACCAGACATGAAGAAGCTGCATTCAGCTTCTATGCTCCACATGTCTGGAACCAACTCCAAAAAAGCTTCAAATCAGCTGAAACAGTCAGTTTATTCAAATCAGGGTTGAAGACTCATCTGTTTTAAGCTGCATTTGAATAAAGCTCCAAATCTGCACTGTTACTTTAAAGCTTAGGTTTCAAAACTTAATGACATTTTAACTACTGTTTTTTTCCTTGTTGTTTAAATTTTATATCATGGTTTTTATTTTCTGCTCTGTGATTATGTTTTAATGTCTCTTCAAGTACTTTGAATCACCTAATTGTGGAATTGTGATATATATAAATAAACCTGCTCTGCGAATACAACATTAATACGACATTTAAATATTTTTCCATAAGTAAATTGGTCATTTAACTTTACTGAAGAGACATACTTTAAATTAATAAAATTGACAATTTTACATAATAAATTGCATCACTTGGATCTAATATACAGTATATATCTCAGGCAGAACAGAAAAATAAACATTATCTTTTTCCTAATTTGAATTCAGAAGGATAAAACGTGAAACATGACCAAAACTACATTAATTACTAAACACAACATGGTTAACGTTAGCTTTTACCTTCACACAATATGGTGCATTGACGCGCTTTGCCTTTCATAAGAAGGTCAGAAAAGTTCGGAAAAAAAGAAGAAGAAAAAGTTAAGTCACAGTATTCTAAAGTGATCGTCTCTCGAGCCTACAGTTGAATGACAACACAGACATAAAAGCTCTCAGGGCCCTCTGTACCATTCTCCCTCATCACCTTTACAACCACCATCTTTGAAACTCTGTTGCCGGATATCATCTCACGCTCACACACCTCCGTCAGCGATATAAATTGCTGCCTAGCTCAGTTGCTATCACGTGAACCCTGGAGAGAAACAAGCAGGAAAGATTGAGAGAACACATGCTGGGAACAACTTTGTCGTATGTGTTTAGAGAGATGGATGCACACACACAAAAAATATATACATACAGGGTGAGTGTTTGTGTAATTTTTTATTTAGCTCTTTATTTTGTGTAGCTCTTGGATGAGTTTACATCTATCTGTCTATAAGCATCATGTATGTGTGTTCAGCAGAGAAGATGAGAACAAGATTTATCAGCACGTGGCAGAAGTGGGTGTTGAAAAAACCAGAGGTGCTAGTTTGAGGGTGTTTTCTTGGCTTTATGTGCTTTTGAGCTCAACTCTGTGGAGACATGAAAAGGTACCGGGTCGGAAACCATGATGCGAGTTACTCTCAGACATTTAAGAGTCCAGCATTTGTCTGCGGAAATGCCAAAGGAAAAAGAAAAGAAGAAGGGAATGAAAGCGGGGATGGGGGGCATGAGGAGGAGGAAGAGTGCTTTCACATGTGGAGGCGGTAGGCAGCTCATACTGGCTTGTGTTCTTGAAGTAATTTGTGGGCGACTGTAATTGAATGTATGCTGAGATGAACAGGATACCCAGCAAATCCAACTTCCCACACAAGCCAGGAGTCAGATATAATGGTGGAGTTTGTGCTGGATTTTTGCTTTTTCCTAATCAGTTGTGTAATTACACACTTAATTACAAAAAATACACAAAAAAAAACATAAATTCTCTTCTGGTTTTGTGCGGAAATCTCATATCCCAATCGCTCTTTAGACCATTGCAAAATGTTTATTTCTATTCCACATCCTCTCATAGTGCTTGAGGTCCTTTGATGATATTGTAGGCTTTACAGACTAATATGTTAATACCACTTACCTAATATAATAAGGTGAGACTAATATTTAGTGGGATGATCTTGCTTGTGACAAAATGAAAGATAGATTACACATTTATAGCCTATATATAATTGCTCGGGGGTCATGTTCTGGGTCTCTGGAAAGCGTCTAGAGACAACTTTTGTTGTATTAGACGCTATACAAATAAAATTGAATTGAATTGAATATATACTACAGTGTGGTAATCTGATCCGGCTGAAACCTTACTCCCAAAGGACGAACTCGCTATGCAACCTTCTTAACCCCTAGTTCCAGATATAATCCATAAATAAATGGTTAAATAAACATTGATTAATTACTGATCTTTATCATTTTCCTCCCACTTCACTTTTGTCTGTAAAAAGAAGGAAAAAAGAGGACTGTGTGACAGTGAAACCATAGTGGGATGATGCCAATCTCCTACTAAAGGCTGTTAGCTCGCTGATGTTACTTTATGGCAGTCTGACTGCCAAGTTGCATGTTTCTATGGCAACAACAGTGCTTCCACTTGGTAAGAAGTCATCAAAGCTTGTGGGTTGTGTTTCATAAGCTAAGTCATAAATAAAACACAACAAATTGGAATTAAAATGACTGATGACTTCTACTGGAGCATACAGTGTTGTTTCACAAGCTGACAGTCTGCTGTTGCTGATCGCCCTGCATCATTAAGGCTTAATGGTCCTATTTTCATGTTGAAACAGATATCTGAATGTTTTGCAGAATCAGGTGATTTAATCATGGATGGATTTATAGATTTTTATGTTTATGAGTTTTGTTTCAGCAAATCTTCTTTCTCATTTTCAAAATTCCTGATACTTCTTTCAACCAAAGTGACAATTTGAAATTCAAATGCAGTTCTCACTCTCTTTTACTCAGTACAGAGTTGCCTGCTGCAGTCTCACTCATTAGTGAGTTATACAAATTATATGTGCCTTTTTAAAAAAATATTCTCTCATAGTTGCTTACTTGAGCTGTTACATCAAGAGCACGGTGTTTTCTTGATGTAACACCCACCCAGAGCCGGATTAACGCAAAGGCAAACTAGGCATGTGCCTAGGGCCCGATTGACAGGGGAGGGGCCCAGACAGAGGGACAAAAAAAAAAAAAAAAAAAAATATATATATATATATATATATATATATATATATATATTTTTTTTTTTTTTTTTTTTTTTGTCTGCACCCATATTAATGGTTAATACCATGCCGGTAAAAACCTAAGGCATATATATATATGTGCATTATTACTATATTTAGTATGCATACATATATATGCGGATACATACGCACAGGGCCGCCGCAAGGGGTGTGCGAACCCCTTTTTTTCCAAATTTGTTTTTTTTTTTCGTTTTTTTTTTTCGTTTTTTCCCTTATAAATATCAACAGTCACGTTCCATTACAGACCTAAATGTGTACTAGTCTGTGCATATCAATAAATATATGTGCAAATGATGCGCGTGTCTGTTGTTCAATACAACTGCGTCAGACCAAGCGCATTGACACAAGCTGCTCTGATCCAGACGGGTGGAGTTGGAACAAACTGTCACACAATGTCGAGAGAACGGGACAAGATTCACGAAATTTCCATCAGGGGATGAAAAAAGAAAAAAACTAAAGAAAATGGAAGAGTTTAATGCCTCTCCGAAAGGCTCGTTTGATAAATTTGTCACAAAAATCACCGATCCGACCGGGTCTCAAGCAGCCGTGGGGCCCCGGGTCGAGGCAAGAGATGATGATGAGACAGGGGAAGGTATCCAGTATTTTGCTAATTGGAGAGTTAAAATTGCGCATATAGACACCCGATCCGACCCGAAAAACCCAAAAATTTTGGGCCATTTCGCACAGGGCCTCGCAAATCTCCCAGACGGCTCTGCATACGCATACACATACATACATATACACATACAGACATACATACTACAGCACACTTTGTCTTACTGCAAATTTTATTGGTCTTTGTAGATTTTACTTCTTATTTAACTATTCAATTTAATCAACACATTTAATTAAGATTTTCTGCAAAATGCAATAGCTTAAAACATTTATCTTATTTTACTCTGTTTACATAGCAATGCTGACACCTATTGGTGATTTACTGGTACTAATACCTTAACAATGATACTCGCAATCGATAAGATAAGGATAATTTAATAGCATTTAATAGAGCGGTGTAATAACGTATAAATAATAAAAATCAAAAAATAGTCTGATAGACTGTTTAATATACAACACATGACTTATTTTGGAATACAAAGAACCAACTTGACTATGACTATGCTATGTAAAATGTGAATTAACTTGTATTAGTAACTTTGGTAAGTTTAAGATTTCATTTCATAAATAACATCGATGGAGGGGGGCCCAAAAATCACAGTCTGCCTAGTGTAGTCCATTTATTTAATCCGGCTCTGCACCCACCAATTATTCCCTGTGACATTTCTGTCAGTTGAATGTGAAGTTTTGTATATCAAGTTTAAGTTGATCACACTTCACTAATGTTTTACATTACTGCCCTTATTTGTTGCTATTTATATTCTCCCTGTGTGTGCAGTTCAGGTTTTGGCTAATAGATCTTCATAATATCATCTGAAAAATAACATAATGCTGAAACTTGAGACGAGATCACATGTGGGGAAATGCGTTCCCCCAGCAAAGTATCTGAGCTATGATTTTCAATCTTCAAAAATGATGCAGAGTTGGATTTTAACGAGCACAGTATCACTTCTTTCCCTTTTCAGTTCCTTTCACAATGTTTATTTTAGTCAGAGAGATCCAGCAGCCCTTTGCTAATAAATCTGTGAGGCCATTTGCCAATCTCCTTTCTTTCTTTGTACAGCACACAGCCTGCCTACATTATGCCTACCCTTGTCTCTCACATTCCTGCCCATACACACACACACACACACACACACACACACACACACACATGCGCACACTATTATCCCCATATAGGAAAAAGGCTGACTCACTGCTGCTTCATTACTCAAGTGAGTTATGAGTGTGTTTACACGCACACTGATTGATATTAACCCTCTTTGTTTAAATCTCCTACACCAACAGACAACGGTGCCGGGTTTGTCCAACTGCAGGGCCGTGTTGACGGAAAGCGAGCTGGGTGGGGCGAGCCAACCAAAAAGCTCACAGTGCCCTCTACTGATGACTTAGAAGGAAATCTTCATTAAAAAATAATCTGTTTATCTCTTCTTCTCTAAACCTGAGTATTTCATACATCAAAAAATGTTGCAAAGCTATCCAAATTAAATGTATAGCTCATATGAAAAAACAACTGTATTTTTGAAAGGAAAGAAAGCGATTTTCAATGCTCCAGTCAATTCAATACAATTCAATTTTGTTTATATAGCGTCTATTACAACACAAGTTGTCTCTAGGCGCTTTCCAGAGACGCAGAACATGACCCCCGAGCAATAACAACATAGACAATGGCAGGTAAAAAACTCCCAGAGTGGGAGTTAAATCTTAAGTCAAACAGTGGCAAGAAAAACTCCCCTTTAGGAAGGAAGAAACTTTGATCAGTACCTGGATCATACCTTCCTACTGAAGGTCAGCCGGGCAGAGTAGGAAGTGAGATCAGACAGAGATCCCCATATAGAAGCAGACTTGAGCCTAATTTATTTTATATATATATATATATATATATATATATATATATATATATATATATATATATACACACACACACACACACACACACACAATCATTTTTTAAGGAAGTGTGTCAGGGTTTAGCACTTCCCCCCAGTTTTTGAGTTTCAGTTCTGTCCCTCCTGTTTCCCATCTGCCCTGATTGTCTGCACCTGTGTCTCGTTATCCCCTGTGTATATCTGGTCTTGTCATTCCCCTTCTCCCGGTCGGTCCGTACTGTTTCTACCTCCATGTTTCCTGCCAAGTTATTGCTCCAGTTTTTTGAATCCCTGTTTTGTGTTTTTTGATCCTGCTAAGCAGCGCTTTGGTTTTGGTTTCTTTAAAATAAACCCTGCTTTTTTGCAACTCCTGCCTCCTGCTCTCCTGCGTTTGGGTCCTCATCAACCACACCGTGACAAAGTGCACATAATGACAGATTGTGAGTCAAGATAGAAGCAATTTACCTTAAATAAGAAATATTTATTTCGATCAACCACAGCAATTTTTTTTTTTTTTTAACTCTAGAAGAAAAATAAGCCTCCAATATACGGTACTATATCAGAAGTCATCTTATGTGTTGAATATTCATTTTTTTTAATAGTATTCAACTTATGTTACATGTAACTCTTTTTATTCATCTCTATAGCTACCTTTGCCATTTATATAATATTAACTGTGCAATATTAAATCAGCCAACACTTTAATTAAAGAGATAATGTGATGTCATTTTGAATGAGCTAAATGGTAAAAAAGGGGTATAAGAAGTCCTCATTGGATTGATGTCATTCAGTCCAAGCTATATCCTTGGACATAATAACCCTTGACCCTTGACCTTCTTGATTTAATGTGCTCGGTCGGATATGAATGGGAGCCAAGGGGGCCATAAATTGGGATTTTGATTGCAGTGTGAGCTGAACAGCCACTGTCCATAGAAGGGTCATAAGGGTGCAGGTTATGACGAGGACAGGCATATTTCATCATCGCAGTCATTTGTCTTGTTCCTTAAAAACTGAAGAAACAGAAACGGGAGTTACAGTATCAGTGACAGAACAATGTTACAGAAAAAAACTGCAAAACTGATAAAGTCTAAGCTTTGTGCCATAAAGTTACTTGGGAAAAAAACGTACACTCATTTAGAATTTAAGATTTTACCCATAAAGATTACCTGGTCCCTACCAGGTTTAAAAATCACAAGAAATATTGCAAGATATTCATTTCATTTCACAAAAACTAAACTAAAACGATAATAGCTGAGTGATTTTATTTATGGCATCTTGCAGGACACACTGCTGCTAAACAACACAAGGGCTCCATTAGAGTCATTAAAGGACATAGATCCAGAGGTGGATGGATGCAAGAAAAAGTCTCACCTTTGGAGTGAGGGAGATATCCAAAGTGCATTTTTAAGTGATATGTTTAGTAACATTACAGTTTTAGAGGGGAATAATGTGGGCATGGACAGACAATACTCTGTAATGTGCACTTCAATTGGAATAATGACTTATTTTAATTCAGACCAACAGTTTGGATATTATTGTGCATTAATAGCCACAGATTTTTTGGGGTCAAAAATGATAATTCTTGATTCTTTGTTTATCACATAGAAAA
The DNA here is from genome assembly GCF_033807715.1 of Cololabis saira. Lineage (NCBI taxonomy): Eukaryota > Metazoa > Chordata > Actinopteri > Beloniformes > Belonidae > Cololabis > Cololabis saira. Next base: position 28,176,237 of record NC_084599.1, read on the forward strand.
ACTGTAATATTATTTTTCTGTCTGACGGTGTGAAATGTTCCTTTTGATATCTTTTAGTTGGATGTGACTGAGCGCTAACGTGCTAACTTCTGGGTTGAAGCCATGGATCTATAATATTAACTGGATACAGTGCCAAAATGGCCGCCCATTCATTTCAATGCATTCTGCTCAGCCAGCGCATGTGCCGAAAAAATCTCGGACTTCCTGGTTTACTTCCGTGTACACGGGCCCATAGAGCATGCGCAGTTGAGTCACCTCCCATGATGCTCTGGGGCCTCCCATCATGCCCCGGGGCAATGACGCGAATATTAATATAATATGTATTAATATAATATATGAATTAATGTATATTATTACATGTATAGTATTACATATAGTATTAATGTATTAATATAATATAATTACATAATATATATTAATATAATACATCCGTGGAGTGCACGGACACGGCTGTGCCGTCAGCCGTGACGTCACGCCCAGAAAGAGACTTTTCTTTGACTTTTCTGGCCTTTATAAAACATTTTTGACGGATATAAAGTCCATGACTTAAAAATATAGAATACAAAGATTAGTAATTGCCGGTGATTACAGCTGGAGGTGTCCTGTGAACAGTTTTAGAGGCTTCTCTTTTACTATTGCAGTCTATGGGGAAAAAGCTTTCTGGGCCCCATGGGATTTTTTTGTTGCAGTACCGCGGCTGGCCACTGGAAAAAAATCGGCACACCTTCTGAGCGCGAGACTGGGGGGCTGGTTGAAGCCAACGTGGAACTAAGAAGCATTGCAGTTCCTTGACAGACCACTAGGAGATACTCAAGTCAATCTCCATTGACTCATTTGTTAAAATCTGCAACTTTGGAGAAGAAATACACATTTACATCCTGGTTCAAATGTCGGTTTTGGTCTTGTCTCTGCAGCTGGATTTTTACATCTGGTAAAATTTAAGTAAAGTATTGTTTTTTTCTGAAATCAGGGACTGAACATTTACAAAAACTAAGGATATGAAATTGAAACTACATAGTTCAGCCACTTGTCCATTACCAGGTAACTAAAAAAAAACAAAAAAAACCCCACATAAACCTTGTTACAACCTCCTTGCTGAACGTTGCTAATGCATGAGGAAGGAGTAAATGTTAATTAAGTTGAAAGTCCTGTGGAGTAAATTGTGTCCATGTGTGGGTTGGGCTTCATACTCATTAACCTTATTACTCCTGGAAATGACGTGGCTGCAGTTGTTTTCTGCAGGGTATGAGCACTTAACTTTATCCTCAGCATCGGTTCTCATCACGTTCTGCAGTGTTCTGCAAGTCACAGTTTTTAAGACAAGCAAAGGCAGGACATGTAGTCGTTTTTCTGATTGACTGGAGGTTTTTACTTTCATCGGATGTGTTGCTTAGTTCGGTATGTGGCTCAGGACACTCATGTCAAACTGATGCATTCGCTGATGTTAAACCTAAGAAGTTACAGTAGGATATATGCAAATTCTACTCGACCGACTTTATGTCAACTGAATATGGTGTTCCTATATATGCAGTGATTTAAAATACAGGCGATCAATTGACAGCCAGACAGGAAATAAAATGAAGGCTTAAAAGAAAGAAAAAAAAAGGCACCACTAAAGAAAAGCAAGGAACATCAGTGTGTCAGCGTCTTCCCACAAAACACTACTACTACCACTACCACTATAACTGTCATTTAACAAATTATTTTATCCAAAGCACCTTCCATCTGAGAGAACTCCACAAGCTAAAAATCACATACTGTAGGAGGGCTTCAGATAAGTGCTGGTCAGACTGCTGAGAGTCCAGTTGGACACAGGTGCTGCCATGCAATTGCTAACAGATTTTTTTTTTTTCCTCCACCAACCCAACAGTCCCTTTTTATTTATAAATGTATTCATGAATATTCTCAAGAAGCTCACCAACCCCTCATTCTCGACCAAGGGCACCAAATTCAAATGCAAAAGAAAACAAACAGGATTAGTACGCTGAGAGAGCTCCTACCTATCAATTAGAATAAGGGCAGCATGTCCACTCGCAAAGAGGCAATCATGCTTCACTTGTCCACAAGTGTCTACACAAGTGAGTACATGTCTGAGTACCTCTCACCTGTGTGATTTTAGCGTGAAGGGTGCTTCAGTCAAATGGCGCTCATTTGCACAGCTCAGCTCATTCACAGCCTCGTTCGACTGAACACTCGGCTGTCTGAACAGGTGGTGACATCGAAAGCCAAACCAGCCATCCAGCCTTCCTCTGGGCCTCCCACCATACAGCGCCATTTGGAGGCTTTAACAGAAGCAGGCTCATCACAACTTTTAAATTTAAGTTTTAAAAAGTACTTTTCACTCATATTATTGCCATTCTTTTAATTGATACCACACTGAAATGTCCTGTTTTTCTACAGATATCCCAAATTGCTAGATCCTTGTAAATCCGTTCAGTGATCAAATGTTGCCTTCCTGCATATGTTGTCGTCCTCATGTTCGTTTTCTTTTCTTGTGAACTTCATGGTGATGAAAGGGAAAGAAGTAACTAAATAATATTTCATTGTCTGTAATTGTAAAAGAAGAGTTTAATCAATTTTCTTTAAAAGCGGACTCCACTTTTGGAAGTTAAAGAATGAGCATTTCACAAAAAACAAAGATTTCCCATATATAAATTAACATTACAGTTATTTTAGGTCATTTTGTAACACCATCCTAACATTACCCCCAGAATACACACTGCAGGGCATTAACTATAACCTGGTGTAATCCATCTTTCTGTCTACAAACTAATGAGAGGGGATTATTAAAAATCACATTGCCACACAGCATAAGATGGCTATTGTTAGCTTGTGTTGACAAGCCCGGCTCCTTCGCTCTGTGGGCGGTCTGTTTTGTGTTGCCGATGACTGTAATGAGGCATATACATTTTCACAGGTTTCCATAGAGAGCCACATGATTAAAACATGGCAAGTTCAAGAAAATGAATAGTGGAAAACTAGCTTTTTTTGGGGGGAGGGGGGGGCAGACAACCATATAAAACAATAAAAAATATTTTTGTGCATTTGAGGACACAATAAGTAAGTCCAATAATTGAAGGAGATAGAACGCTGCTCCAAGTGAAAATACTGTCAAAGAAAAACATTTGCAATTCAAAACATTGTTTTGTTTTTTGGGTTGTTTTTCCTGTCTGTCTATCTTTCCCAGGGCATGAAATTAAACATTGCACATTGCAAACTGCCTAGTATGGTGGCACATGCATACATGGTTGTTGTTGTGAAGTGGAAAGCGTTAAAGATTATAGCAATAAAAGGCCACCATACCAGTGAACATAACTGAGCAAAGGCAGGCGCTGCTTTGGCCTTCTGCAGAGAGTAAATTACTTCAAAAAAGGTCATGGGTTGACATTTATCGTGAAAAACTATATAAACAGCCCCCAGATGAAAACTGGATCTGGTTTTATCAGTGAGGAACAAAAAAAAAAAAAACAAGCAGGGCTTTGAACTTGAGCTTTGGCCTCTTTGTTCTTCTCCTACTTGATTGAACAGAAATGTTTATCAGACTTCTAAGAGAAAATAACTATCTTGTGAGTGCTGTCGTTTCATCCTGGGGAAACACTGGTATAAAAGCTCTGTAACTGATGATTTAGACATAATAATGGAAGCAATTCTGAGGCTGTCAGACTGTCAAACCCTGCAGTCTTAAAGAATGACAAGATAAGAATATTTGCTGCATAAAAATATTTGCTGCATAATTAAAGTAGTAAAACATCTGCACCCATATGGATTCCTTTTAACCTTGTCTGTGCTCTACAAAGCAGTGTTTAATGTTTCTCATATACGCATGCACTTCATATTTTCTATAGATATGTAGAACCGTCCCACTACAATCACACATGGATGAACAATTTAGGGGCAATGTGGACATTCAGTGTCTCGCCCAAGGACATTGACACATGCAGATTAAACCTCTGAGCGTCAAATTGGAGGACAAAGTACCAATTAAACCATGGCTTATTATAAGTGTTCATGTCACTGAGCATTTGGCATGTTTGAGAGCGTTTTCCTAAAGCATGCATGACCACTAGATAAGAATAGCCTGCTTGAGCTCAGATTTTGCCTGAGAAAAGATGAGCACATGCGCTGTCTTGGGGATCTCTGAATCAGACAGACTTGTGTTAAACCTGCTCCATTTATAAGACATTAGATTAGATTCCTTTCACAGTTTTCTATCTCTTTATGATGTTTAGTGTCATCAGCACAGTTTTCCATCCATCTGTTTTGTCTGCCCTGGGAGTCTTCCTATTATAAGGAAACAGTGTTTCCTATCACACTTCTGTGGTGCATTTGGGGATTCTTACTACTGGGCTTGTGTTTTTGTTTTCGTCCTCAAAAACAGGAAGATGCTGAAAGGACATGTTTGTATTTTCAGGGAATTCACAGAGGATTAAAATGAAAAACTACATCATTGCTAACACTAGTTCCATGTACGTTTGACGTAATCACTTCATCACAGGTAAGTCAATAAAGTGACTGACTTTTAATTAGGGATGTTCCCATCCGATCACGTGATCGGAAATTGGGCCCGATCACATTTTTTCAGACTTGATTGAAATCGGACATTGCATCACGATTAAGGATTGGATATATATTTTGTTCTCATTATTTTGATCAGGCATAAAACAGACTATGGATAAAATGCTAAACAACTGGTATATCAACAAGCAATGGGTCCACGTAATTTTGCGCGACAACGCTGCTAATATGAAGAAAGCAATGGGGGAGGTGGGGGTGCGGAGTGTGGTCTGTGTCACGTAAAGTGAGTTCAATGAAGTTGTTTGTTTTTGGTGATGTGTGCATGCGCACACCAGTGTTACAGCGGAGGCAAATAAATAGAAGTTAAGTTACAACGTTGATTGAAAACCGAATAAAGCTGAAGTCTGTGTTGTCTTTCTAAACTGAGCGTTCAGAAAAATGCCACAGGCTGTGTCGCACGTTCTTGCTAACTTTTTGTGCACGAGGGGTTTCTTTCACAACGTAGCGTGATAAACACCCTGGCTACTGCAAAGAAGATTGTAGGTCACTTGAAACACAAGCAAAGCATCCGCATGTGCTGTTTTCATCAGCAGAGACGACGTCACTCAAATGCAACACAACTGTTGGGTGATTATTGTAGGAAAATAATTTTCTGCAAGATAACCTTTAGCATTCAATGGCAATAATCAAGTTTTTAGAGTACGGTTAGTTTCATCACTGGTACTCTTTTTAAAAACAGCCAATCATATGAAGGAAATATTCTCACCACAAATAAAATAGAGAAGAAATAGGGGCTGAGTCCTAAATTACACTTTAAAAATTAAAGCCAATGCACGTCAAATTGTTCTACAAGCGTTGAAACTTTAGTATGAATCACTCAGATTGGACGATATGCAAGCTAATTTTGTCCAGAGTGCACTAATAGTGTAGTATTGGTTCATATTGTATAATATCAAAAGCTGTTGTGTTTGATGCACTGATTTCAGAGACTTTGGTGCCAACAACATAATACAAAATTCTTGAAATAAACTGTTGTACAGTTACAGAGTGAAAGCAGTCAGCACCCCACCAAGAAATGAATGTATAAATTACCACCAATGACACCCTCAATTCTTTTTACATTTTGAGCTTCTCCAGATGGATGACAACAATCCCACTTTTACTTTACCAGGAGGAGGACTTTGATTACAAGAAAATGAATTAAAATGGAATTTCTCCTTTCACGGATAATAAAAATACTGCATGTCATTATATCAATCTTTTATCGGAGTTATTTTTCATCCCTTTTTAAAACAAACATTCTGGCTTATACAGAAACTGAAGCTTACAAACACTACTGGAAGCTGATTTAAAAACTTGTAGAAACTTGGTTTAAGTTTAACAATGACCATCCACAACTTAAAAAAGACAAGTTCAGTCGGGTTGATGGTCTCCAGTGTTGTTATGTTGTTGTTGTTACATCCAAACAGCAACTAAAAAGTTCAAACTGAGAAATTAAAGATGGAGTCAGTCGTGTGTGAGAAGGTCTAATCCTGTGCTGGTGTGTACGTTCGTACTTTGTGTGTATGTGCCACAGCCAACTAAGCAGAGCGGTGGTGGTCAGACTTCTGCCTGGAATCACAAAGCCAAAAACAGATAAAGGAGCAACTCAATTCCACAACAGTGCTTGGTCCCAAGCCAAACGGTGGTTTCCAGGAGGCTTTTAAGCCTCTTACAGGACTGGCTTCCTTCACCACCTCCCACCCTCTCTCCTCAAAATTTTTATTTCTCTTCCCCTCTCCCTTCAAACCCTTTCTCCATTCATCCATTTCTTGGTTGAAACAGTGTCGACAGCAAGCGTGAACATAAATGCAGTAAGCCAAGCATGATGGGATAGTGGATTTACAAGAAGAAATTACTGAAAATCAATCAAATAAAACTTTACAGAAGTCAAGGAGGGGACGTAAAGGAGGCCCTTGAGAATCCCCCAAAACATAATTATGAGCGAGGAAAATACACACAAAGTTGTGGCATCGTTGAGTGAACTTGTTCAACTCACATTTAACCAAGTTGCATCTTTCGGGAGTTTGTGGCTGCCTAATACGCAGCTAAAACCTGGCACGATCCCAGCTTTCTACCATTCAGACATTCAAGAAGAGATGCGTGTGCGTGTAAGTGTGTGTTTGTCGTCTCATGAAACACAGAGGCTTTTCCCATGCCTAAATTGTGTTTGAGATTAAGGATGACTTGAGTGTCTTCTGTCTCTTGTCAGCATCTGGTGCTGATTGCAATCCTCCATCCACCCAGGCGGAGCAAGTGATTGCTTCACAGCCACTTGTCTTTACACCGCCAGCCCAGATCAAAGTCCTCAGCGGGTACAGGCCTTGTCACATTTAATAACATTGGCCCTAAAGATTTTTAACTGACTGCGCATGCCATAAATCCTCCCACCCAACAATTATTGATTAAATGCTTTCTCCTTAATAATGAAAAGGCATAAATCTCCCTCTTCATAGAAGACGTGGAATTTAATCTGATCAGAGACTTGCATACTTGCATCCCACATGATTTCTTTAGTGAGTTCAATAAAAGCAGGTAAATATACCAGGAGATTAATAGAGAAAAAGCAACAAAGAAATGGAAAGCAATTTGCAAAGCAAGGAGAATGGAGGGGAAATGAAGGAGAAGATGCATCTGTTACCTACACTGCTGGCATCCCAGGGTAATTTACCTGCAGATTACCACCAAAAAAAAGTATGTTATTGATTCCAGGCTCCTATTTGTCCTTAAAGAAACAGAACAGTATATTGAAATAAAGGAAGGAATATGGGACAGAGATTTTCCAGGCACATTATCAGCCAATCACACCACTTTTTGAAGTCCATCCATCCATTATCTAAACCCGCTTTATCCTTTGCAGGGTCACGGTGGTCTGCTGGAGCCTATCCCAGCTATTTTCAGGCGAGAGGCAGGGGGTACACCCTGGACAGGTCACCAGTCCATCGCAGGGCCACATATAAACAGACAACCAGACACACTCACACCTATGGGCAATTTAGAATCATCAATTAACCTAGCATGCATGTTTTTTGGACTGTGGGAGGAAACCGGAGTACCTGGAGGAAACCCACACAAGCACGGGGAGAACATGCAAACTCCACACAGAAAGACCCTGCTGGGCCTGGGAGTCAAACCGGGGACCTTCTTGACGTGAGGCAACAGTGCTAACCACTAAGCCACCGTGCTGACTTTTTGAAGTATTTTTTTTTATATTTGAAATTAGCCTTGATTAAGGGTTGTGTGCACCTGTGGTAAGCCTTCACAGGTGCTTTCATCTACTTCCACCAAGCTGTTACTATATAGAGCCAAATCAAGACCAAAAGTTTTGCTAATTTGAAAATAAAATTTGAACCTGAAAATTCTTTTTTACCATTTCAATTTTTTTCAGTATCAGATCTTTTTTTCAGTTTCAAATCTTTTTATTTCAGTTTCAAATCTTTTTTTTTTTCAGTTTCACATCTTTTTTTTCAGTTTCAAATTTTTTTTTCAGGTTCAGACTTTTGGCCCCGATCTGGCGTGGGGGGCGTGGCATCAACTGAGAGGGGCGTGGCATCATGAGTGACAGCAGAACAGAGAAGGCGGGGGACGTTCCTCAGTCATGTTGCCTTCAGGAAACGTAGGTTGCAGAAGTTATCAGTAGAAGTATGATTCAACACTCTATATACACCATATTCACTTGATTGACCATACTTGGTAGTATGTGGAAGTGGGAAATGTCAAACTTTAAAGTGTGGCTGTTGAACTGTACAGTCTGGCATAGTTTATTGCTTTTATACTGCGATTGGTGCCAAGTACGGTCTAAAACTGCTTTTTAAACAGAAATGTGTCACTAATATCAGTTTTTTCCACTGCCAATCACGTGAAACTGAAAAAAAAGATGTGAAACTGAAAAAAAAGACATGAAACTGAAATAAAAAGATTTGAAACTGAAAAAAAGATCTGATACTGAAAAAAATACAATTGAAACTGTAAAAAAGAATTTTCAGGTTCAAATTTTATTTTCAAATTAGCAAAACTTTTGGCCTTGATTTGGCTCCATATTACTACCTCTGTTTAAGACTGAGCCAGAATAAATGTGCTTTTAAAACAACTACTATATTACCTGTCTAAGCACTGACTGACAGTCAAAAAGTTTCTCTAAGTTTTCTTTTTCTCAGCATTTTAGTGTGGTTGCAGTTTGCCCTAAATGTGGACACCTCTAATACATACACTAGTGACTTTTGGACATGATTGGTTCTTTAATAGGATTTCAAGCGCTACAGAAAGCTTTGATGTGTGCCATGCAGCCGTTGATTGACAGCTGTGATCGACGTGGCTCGTGCTTAGTTTGGCTCATGAACTCCCACTGTCCCTGACTCCTGGAGCCTCTATTTAAATGTTGGAAGAAATAACTCGATTTGGCTAAGAAGAGCCTCCTGCACAGACATGGATAAGACCAGAACACTTCAATGTTTGGCTCTCCTAAGAGGAGCAGCTGCTGAAGATTGGTTTTGGTTCCATTTTTTTCGTCTGACCTGCAGCTCCTCATGGGTGACTTTTTGACTGTGTGATATGTTGCACCTTTTTGAAGACTGGGGAAATATGTGTATATTATTTTCTTAGGGTGCATTTTAAGTACATTTGTTCTTATGAATTTGTAATTCCATGCAATAGTTTGGCGCATGGAGAAATTTCAGATTTGTTTAAGCATTCATCCATCTGTTATCTATGCAAAATCCACAAAGAGTTTGAAAATGACAAAAGTAATAAATTTACTAAAAAGCCATAGATGAAAATCAGACACCAATTATAAATTGTTGCCGGACCTTTTTGAGGCAATCACAAAGTCTCTATTACACTCATTGAGACTGCGGCACCTGCAGATAGGTATTTTTGTTCTGGCTGTCTCAGGTTGGAAGGTTTCTTCTCAAGACTGCATGTTTCGGTATTTGATAGTATTTAGATCAGGTCTCCCTTCAGAATTTTTAAATATTTTGTTTTTGAATGTTTTTTTTTTATATGCATTTTGGGTCATAATCCTGTTGGAGGACCCATGACCTGCATGAACCTAACCTACGCTCTCAGGGTGCACTGTATATGTGTGTGTGAACGTGTCAATTTACAACTCTAATACAAGTGGCAGCACTAGCCCTGAGGCAACTACGATGGGTTGGTCAGGTCATCCGGATGCCTGGATGCCGCTTGCCTCGTCAGGTGCTTTATGGACAGATTTTGTCAGCAAACAGGAAGCCCGGTGGCACAAAGCCGCGGTACAAAGACCAGCTGAAACAGACCATGAAGAGATGCAACATCAAACCCAGTGATCTGGAGTCAGCTGCAGCTCATCAACCATTCTGGCATTCTTTATGCCACGAAGGGGTCTCACAGCTTGAGGAGAGACGCACTCAGCAGCGGACGGTGTGGCGCCAACGACAACACCGACATACTGTCCCAGTACCACTTCAGCCTCCTGACCCAGGCCTCACATGTCCTGACACAGTCATCTACAGTGGCATCGTCGCCAGCACCGATAGACGCTGTCCAACACACCACAGCAGAAGGAAGCTACGTCATCTTCAACTACGATGGACCGCCAAGTAGGAGATATATATATATATATACATATATATACACACACACACACACACTGTGTAGAGAGCGAGAGAGAGAGATGGTGTGTGTGCACATTGGATTTATTTTGTACATTGAGTTAAATTAGATTAATTTATTTACAAAGGATTCAATATGTTGAAAGTGTGTGCGTGTGTATCTATTTGTATATAGATACCAGAGATATCTGGATTCATACTAGTGTTAACATTGTTATGCTCTATACAATGGTTTCAACATGTCTGGAATGAATCAATAAGTGAATTGAAATAAAATATTTAAAACATATTAAAAGATTTTAACACAGCCTGATGCAGCTTCAGTATCCTCTCAACCCACAACTCACGACTACATCCTCAGCAACAGCATTGTGTGGATGAGGCTCCAAGCTGGAAGGGTGCAGGATGGAAGGCTCATTGGTAAGCGATGTGTTAACAATGTCGACTATAAAGCCATTTTATAGTTCATTAATGTGTCTATTGACAATAACCCGTCAGGTGACAGCAGCTATCCACTGAAGGGGTGGTTGTTGACCCCCTCACCAACCCCAATTTGCAATAGACGCTATATAAATCAAATTGAATATATATATATATATATATATGTATGTCACGGCTCAGACAGGACAGAGAACCCAAATGCACAACACCAGGCAGAATCAGAGTCCAAGAGGCTTTAATCAGGGTCAAGGCAGGCAGGGGTCAAACTGGGTAGTCAGGCAGATCATGCAAACAAAACCAAATCGGGCAGGCAAAAATCCATAAACCAGGAATCAGGCAGGGTCACAGGCAGGCAGGCAGGCAGGCAGGCAGAAACAGGACAGGACAGGACAGGACAGGACAGGACAGGACATGAAGGCTGGAAAGCGAGGCAAAAACACACGACAATCTGGCAACTGGTATGAGGAAATGGACCGGTATATGAAGGGAAAACTGATGAGGGAAACCAGGTGTGGAGCTGGGCCGGGGAAGCACAGGTGAATGGAATGAGGCTGATGAGGGTGGCAGGATCCAGACGACAGGAGAGTCAGTACACAGTAAAAAAAAAAACATGAAACTGTGACCATATATATATATATATATATATATATATATATATATATATATATATATATATATGTATTTTATGTATATCACTGTTCACTAAGTAGTAAATAGTCAGTGGTGGTTGACAGTCTTTACTGCACTGAAACAAAACGCTATAACAGTGCTGCATAATTACTCTTACATATTTTGCAATAATGATTAAAAAGTGACCTGTGACTCTTACAAAATTAATTTCATTTAATTACAAAATATGCATGTGATATAAATTTGTTAAACTATTGTTGATTGAGATCAGCATACCAGACTGCAACTCATTACTTATCAATTTCATGATGATATTCACAGATAATTGATTTCAGAAACTTTGAAATAGTTCCAGAGTTCAGATGCATCATGATGACAAAATTCAGATTTTAATTAGTTGACATACAACCAAGCATTTAAGGCCACTTCTACATAAGGTGTAATATTATATTTCTCATAAAAAAATGTAATGATTTAAAAAGTTGAATAGTGGAGAACAGTTGCCTCAGTTTAAGTTTTAGTGTGGTACCTAAAGGGATTTAATTAGCCACATCTTCTCCCTGCAGTTTCTGTCAATTTGTTTCCCATAAATTAAACTGAAAACTCAATTTAGGAACTTGAAAAAAAGAAAACACAAAATCCAAAAATAACAAAGAATTTCATGCATGAAAAAGCTCACCAAGCTGCCAAGTTTACTCAGGTTTACAACGATATACTTAACACAGCTTCAATCGCCAGCGGCTCCCATTGATCAGGAAGTTATTGTGTAATATTTATAGCAGATGCAGAGATATCTCTTAGATAAGATAATGTTATCTCAACCAATGAATAAACAGAAAAAAATGAACCCTGTTTAGCTGTTCAAAATAACACATTGATAGAGATCTCTTCTTGAATCACAAGGCACCTTATAATGAATTGCATGGTGCTGGATACAGGTATTCATCTCCGGTACATGGACTGGATTTTCATTAAAATCATCTCATGGATAGAGTAGAGTAGATGGATGGTCATCTCTGTATGTGGGAAATTGCTTTTTAGACCATATTTTCTGTGTATATGTGTTTTCTCCCTCCTCTTTGGTTACTGACAGAGAGAAGATGTCCTGTTAAGATTCAGGGCAACACTGTGCCAAGGAATGTATCTACAAATTGGAATAACGGGGTAATGAGGTGGAGATATGGGTAAGCCCTCAATCTTTGAGCTGAACTACGATGTGGTTCCCTGATCATCGTCCCTGCTGACAGGAGCACTCCACAGCACTCATCCTAACTTGTTTGCCTGTTGAGTCCATATAGCAATCTGCCTCCAACTACTGGACCACTGTGCCCTTGAAGGATGTTGATCAATGAGACCTTGCAGGATGCCGCAAGAGGCTGTGTAAAGAGGATGAAAAGGGAGTTGAAGGGGTGTAGCTGCTAGGGAGCTGAGAGATCAATGATGGATCATCAACTACGTGGTTCTTTGCAACCAACTTCAAATACTCCTTCCATTGAGCAACAATCTGTCACATGGAAGAATTCATTAACTGTGCAAAATCATGTTAATTTGAAACCCATATTATGTGTTTCAATTGCTAAATATTTATTCATAATATGGAGCATAACCAGTCAAAAGCCAATGGCTCAATGCGTGAGACTTAGAGCCCCGTTATTTTGTCTGCGGCTATGTCAGCCGCTTCTTTGTTTGAACCAACAGTCATTTTCTTGGGTGGAGTCACGTGATTACACACACGCTGTACACTGTCTTAAAGGGGAATGAAACTAGCACACAGTCAAAACAGACAAAAAGAGGTTAATTTTCTTTTTTTTAATCAAAACACTGAATTTTCCGACATGGGAAAATTGACGTCGGTCATCGCAGTGAATGACGGTAATGGTAAATTTTCAGTTTGTCCCCCAGGCCTAATGCAGGGACAAAGTGAGGCTGGTGAGATGGAAATCCTCCTGCAGAACATTGCAGGAGCTGTCCTAATACTCTCACTCAATAAAACATAACATGGAAGATGAAAAATAATGTTATGTCTTTGGATGAACAGTTATTACGTTAGAAAAATAGGGAAAAAGGCAATAAGATCCAAAGAGGAGTCGATTCAGAAATCAAAGCACTAATGAGCTGATGTACTTCAGGCTTTAGGTCACCTGTCACTTTCCCCTTTCCCTACTATTTCAAACCAAATAATGTTTTATTTTGCTCATTTAATTTTTGCTACCCTCTCAAAATAACTAAGAATATGAATATACTGTATATGTATCTCAAAAGTGTGTAGAATTTGAAATGCCATATTTAAGCCAAACCATGATACCTTCCTAACCAAAGATAAATTGAAGGTAAACTGACAAATTAAACTCACAGGGGGACGAGAGGAACACGGATGAACCCAAACCTCACAAATGAAGACACTTACTTCCCCTTCCTCCACCATCACCATTCAAACCTTTTTTTAAATAGCTCATTCGTGTGTAATAAGGTATTTGATCTTTTATTATGCCAGGGTGTTAGCTGAAAAAACGAAAAGAAGATATTCTTTATATCCTAAAAGCAACATGGCAAGGATTTTCACGACCAAAAGACAGCAGATATAGGATTCAGCAGACCCCCATGACCGTGAGATTTGTTTGAAAAAAGAAAAAGGTTTCATCTTTTGTTCATCTTCATGTCATTTCTTTTTCTGCAATTTCTGCATTTGAGTTTTAACGTTCCAGTGGTTTTATTTACAGCTAGTTTTGAATGAATGACGAGTATATATTTGTAGAGCTTGAAAAAACCACGACACCACCAGAAAGACGGTGTAGACATATACAGTACCAGCATGTTGAAAAGTCTCGGTAACAGATTTGACTCCATGGTTCAGACCATGTCAAAATCCAGATTCTGAATACTGTTCAGCAATTTCACGGACTTGTGATCTGTGTTTCAAGGAGAATATAATCAGATTCATAATGGATATGACAAAACATTTTCATAATTGATTTTGTTAAGGCCAAACATATACTTCATCAACAAAACATCTTAAATAATGGGTACACAGACACAGTATAATGTGAAGAGCTGGAAAAGTCATACTGGGCTTGCTCCATCTATAACTTACTTCCCCCAATTTAACACAATTTCACACATTAAAAAACTGATTTTACTAGCTGTAAAGTTAATAACTTCATTGTCACACCTTTCTTTGACAAAGCACAGCTCTCTTTAGAGAAAAATGTATGTGTGAATGGATAAAACCAACCCAATGCAGTTACTGTGTGGTCTTCTATCTATAATCCCCTTTCCCTTTTTCTACCGTCACTCTCTGTTCGCTGCAGTATTGAGTTCAAATGATTGACATCATAATAGGCTCTGCTAAATAATGATAGAGGTCAAATTAGAATTTAATCATCTCCCTTTTACCCCCTCTCCCTTGAGGGCAAAATGAATAAACATGATTTTGAATGAGACTGATGGGCTGGTTATGCAAAAGCTGTGATAACTTTCTCAATTTTTTTCTTTTGTTGCAGCTTCAAAGAGTGAATGGGAAGAAAGGGGAGGTAGTAATAAGAAAGCCAGTAATATTGAGATGAAATGAGCATTGGAGAGATGCTACAGTCATCCAGCAGGGCTGTTTCACATCAGTGGTGGCAACAGGGTTTTGTCAGTTTTGATTTAAGCCCCATAATTTTGTCACCAGAAGACTTGGCGCCTATCAGTCATGCAGGCATTCTGGCCATGAGCTGTTGCTAAAATATGATGGTCTACCTGTTATTTTAATTGATGAATATCTCCCACAATCCAAAGTGACAGACATGGGATTATAAACTATAATTTAATTTACCTCAGCGAGAAATAAATGTTAAAGCCAAGGTGGGCATGGAATTGGGTTTCCTTCCCATAAATGCCATCAGATCCTACAAGATTTGTTACTGAGGAGCAAAGATTCCTGAGGAAACACCTCAGACATGTTTTTAAATCCTCCTTGAACATTTTTGCGGTGATGTTTAGGATTTGCAGGGTACTTAATTGCTTTGAAGGAAGACCAGCAATGATTCCCTCAGTGGTCATAATGTTAATGTTGTAAAATTCCTTTTCCAATATTGTGCTGGATAGAGTCAAAAACAAGGTGAGTCTGAAGACAACAGACATCTACTCCTCTGTCCTACCACCACCAGCCTGCAGAATGCAAAAAGGATTACGGAGAAGAGGACACACTTGTTCTGTTGTTGAGGCTTTTCTTCTTCGGAAAAAGAGTATTTGTCAGCAGTGTCATCCGGTTCCACTTAGAGGTGGGAAACAAATGCTGGTAATATATTTAATACCCCTCGAGATCATGTTGCAGCATGCCCGAGGCGGCCAATCATTCACAGGGGCTCACAGCCGACGCAGTGAAATAAATAAATAATTCCATATCAAAAAGCAGGGGATCATTATGCTTTAGTGGGCAATAAAACATGTGGCGTGTCAGGGATGGCAGCGGCTGCCCAAAGAAAGAAGAATGTCTGTACTGTACTGTGTGGTGGCCAGGGAGAACACCAGAAGCCAAGGAAAAGGGAACTAAACATTTTCACTGCAGACAAACTCCCAATGTTGACGATTATAACCAATCGCTACCTGACTCTTTTGTAATTAGAACGGTGTCTTTCATCGGCAACGGCTTCTGAAGGAGAGAAGTCTTTGAAGAGCTAATATGGCACAAACATAAAATACATGCAGAAGACAAATGAATTGTGAGATATCCTGCCTTTTCCCTGGAGAGAGTGGGTAAGGCTCCACAAGCCCCCCACAACTCTGAAGAAGAAACAGGTATGTTGGATGGATGGATGGATGGATCAATAATGTCACCTTTTCATGCAGGATTAACTTGTTGGATACAACTCTGACAACATCTATTGGAACCCATTTGCAGCTACCGGTATGTGAATGGAAGCAAAAACGTGACTCTATACACAGGCATGTTTGGAAGCATGAGAAAAACGACTTTCATCTTGGAAATAAAACTGAAAAAAATCAAATTCTAATAAAAACTGCAAGGGATGTAATATACTGTAGGATATTATAGCCCTATTATAGCAAAGTCTTTTAATAAATAAAGGACTCAGGGTTCAAGGTGAGGAAAAAAAGTGTGCCGTGGTCTTGTAAAGAACTGTGTTGAAACAGAGCTTTTTAATGTCAGGTATTTGGACCCGTTACAGCTGGGCATGCACAGAATCAATGACGGCTACGTGTTCCAGCAAGCCGACATTGATATAAAAGATTCTGAAAATCCAGAGCTCTCTGCTGGGATGCAGCTGTCATTTTTGCACCTGCACTTTCACTTTTCCCACTTTGTGATGGCCTTGAAGTGCAAAAAACAACTCTTCAAAAAAACACATTTAAATACGTATACACACACACACACACACACACACACACACACACACCCTCACTTGTCTGATTTGGCCATTGCTATTTTGAATGCACCTCTGAATAATGTTAACACTGTGGCAAGTCAAAAGGTCTGTTGTAAAGGTACAGTATGCAGCAAAAAAAATACTGTGTGTTACAATAAGCAGAAAAAGAAACAATTTTGGATGATAAAAAGATCTCTTTAGAACAGATTATGAAGCCGTGAAGTGTTGTGTAATTTGCAGAAATTACTGTAGGACTGAATATGTACTAACATCATCCCACACAAGGTATGGAATGTTTTTTGCTGCGGATTTCATGTTTCCAGACCTTCCACCTGTCATTGTTTATTGAACTGGATATGATCTTTGTCTTTACATTCTCAGATCAGAAGCGCTGAATCCTTCAAATGCACACCTTATGTTGCACAGTTTTTTAAAGCAGCTACAATAATCTGTAACTAAAACTTGAAAAATAAGGAAGAACAAACGGTGCAAGGTCATACGTATGTGAGACATTTTTACTGGATTTTTTTCTCCCACAGATGGAAGGTCACAACACTGACTAACTAAACACTTACACTAACTACAGTGACTGTTTCATCCACAGTAAATATTGTAATCTGGAGCAGAAATGGAGAAGTTAAATCTTCTTTTTTGTTTTGTCTTAAAAAGATTGTCTCTAAATATCATTAAGTTTTAGGAGAATATTTACACTATGTATGTATGTATCAGCATCCATTCGTGTCATTTTGCTTTTTATGTGTAGATTTGATTACAATGTTTGAATTCAAATTTTTCTGCAAATGTGTATTTCTCTTCGTCAGTCCTCAGTCACCAAAGATGTGTGATTGCGGTCAAATAAACCAGTTACATATATCACAGAGGCAACCGTTTTGTATTGAGAAATGAAATGAGAGAAGGCTGAGTTTGAGACTCTTTGGGCATAATGAAGAGGGGAAGATGGGGAAGAAAAGGACCCTGTGAAGATCGATGGAAAAAGACAAAACAGAGATCAGGCTGATGAAGTTAAGGGAAAGTGGGCAAGAACAACAGTTGACCGGGGCAGTGTCTCAGTGCATCAGGATTAACAATGGTGCGAGTTTGATGGTGTGAGGAAAACAGAACGCACGAAGAGGGTAGAGGGAGAAAAGGCCAACACACCATGCAATAACAGCAGGTGAGATGGAAAAGATCTACTTAATTGAACGTGAAATCCCTAACACCAAGAGGTTTTAATCTGGACCCACTGAGATGTGCAATGCGTTTGCTGCCTTTCTGAGTGCAGAAACAGCTTCAGCCTCAAAATGCTCACAAAAAAAAAGCATTTTTTCTAATTGTTCATTTTGGTTTTGGTAAGAATGGCAGGATTCGACTGTATGACATGTCAATAATAATATGTACCATTAGATTAATTAAAAAAAGAATATTGATGATTTTTGATGATTAAAAAAAATCATCTTTAAATGAAAAGTTGATCTGTCTTTCCTCATTAATATTTGGCAAGTGCATCCCCTGGCTGTGATCGATTGAAGGAGCTACGACGGGAGTGGTAGAAACTTGTAAGCTGCATTGCGAGCTGAACGCGGTGAACATTTGTTTATGATATTTTGTAATATTGTCAGACAATAGTGGTAATTTCACCAAATATGACGAAAAATTAAAGTTACCAACTGCAAGTTAAAACCCTCATGAAAAGGCTGTTAACTGTGCTCGAGCAAACGCCCAGACATGCTATAGCATGTTTTACAGAAAGTCAGGGGAATATTCCCCTGACTTTCTGTAAAAATGTACTTTTACTTATTTTTTGTTTTACCTTTTTAAAATGATGTAGTTTATTTCAATTTTGATCTAATATTAATGCTTTAGTGGCTCACATACTGTGGTTTTCCTTCTCCAGTTTTCAGGGTATAAACCTGTATTCCCAGGTCTTTGAGCAACCGCTAATTTGGGTCCTGGAATGTCAGTTGTGGTCCTTTCTATTAGAAAACTCCAGATGTGGACCCCCGCTGGTCCCCTGCTCCATTTTCAGCCCTGATCTTCAATCAACTACCGGGAAGCGCTTAACAGCAGGAACCCAAGAGCAGGTGCTCTCTGAGTCACAGGTATGCTCATCATTTCAGTCAATTTGAAACCTGGCAAGCATACTGAATCTCTTATTATGCAACAGGAAAAAGGTTTCAGATTTGAACTCTGTTATATTTTAAAGATAAGACAAAAATGCAGTGTTTAAAGCTTCAATGGAAGAATAACCTTTCAGAACTGTCAAAATTTACTGTCACTGTTCGCAGATCCAATACAGAAATTTGATTTATGTTTCATATGCCACTGACAGATATATCAGCTGGTAAAGTGTACACACCTGAATTTCAACCCAAAAACTAGTTATTCTATATGAGAGGACTATCGGTTTGGTTGCATGATTATAAAAAATAAATAATGAGCAATAGTCACAGAACATTATCTACATATTCATTATCTATGTGGGTTTTTAGTTTTTTAACTCATTCATACTATAATTTCTACTTTTCTCACACTAAGACGAATAAGTTGTACTACACTACTAACTATGAAATACATTATTTCAAATATCAACAGACATGATGTAATAAAGAAATCCTCCCCTACTTTCTTATCATTTAAATGCTTATTTCTAGTTTCATCTATTGCACTTTAAAAAATAAAAACTTGACAAATGGATTTATTTAGACAGCATCAATATTTTTACCTGATTGTTAAACCCCATTGAAAAGTCAATTAGGTACTCTGCTTGTTAGGTGGCAGTTTGGTAGGTACTTCAAGTTTAAATATTCTAATTGTTATAGTTAAATTGAACTGTTAAAAATGTCAATAGTAATTACTGACTTAACCCCATTACAACAGATCATCTCCACTCACAAATAAGTTCTATAACAAAGTTGATGGGTTGGTGGGAACACTATTCGATATGCAGGAGAAGGCGATCATCTTGTGATTGTGTGCTTAAATTTATTGTGTACTTAAATTCTGCAAGAGAAATATGCTTAAACCAACTTAAACTAAACTTAGAAAAAAGATTGAATTATTTAGGTGAATAAAATTTCTTTTAAAATTCTAATTTTCTCCTTTTATTTACAAAATAAATGAAGGGGAGCTCAACATCTTGAAGTGTTAGGGTGTATTAATAGCCTCATTAATTACCTCAAACTGACTTTTCTGCTATGTTAATTAGTGTCTGATCGATCGGGCCCGATCACGGCATTTTCAAAACATCTGTATCGGCCAAAAAGGTATCAGGACATACCTAGTTATTCATGTTTTTAATATCTATTAAATCGTTTTATATATCGTTGCATTTAACGTCACTTCCGGCCGGCGGCTGGCATCACTTCCGGCCGACAAAGTAAGCACATGGTTTACATGTTTGAATTGTGAAATTTTATATATGTTCATGTTGCATTAGGCTGCTGCTATTCATTTCATGCCATCCAGAATGTTGCACTAAGGTTAAGCCAAAAAGTATTTAATTTAATTTAATTTATTAATTTAATTTAGAGTTTGAATGTATGTCATTCTACTACATCTTTTGAAGTTAAATGTATTTATTTTTGTCATTGCACTATTCTGCACTTTTGTTTTAGTTTACAATTTCATGTTTTCACATTTTGTGGCACCAGTGCTGCTAAGCTTTGTTGAAATATATGTCCATGTTGCTCTCCAATGGACAATAAAAGAAACTTGGGATAATTTAGTTTTAGTCCTCTTTTTTTTCTTTTTTTTTTTAATTAATTGCCAAAATGTATCTGATCGGGAAAAAGTATCGGAAATGTATCGGGAGCTAAAAAAAGTGATCGGATCCGGAAAAATCAGGATCAACAGACATTCAAACTCAAGTGATCGGGATCGGATCGGGAGCTAAAGAAATCCTGATAGGGACAACCCTAATGTTAATATGGTGAACTATCATCCTAAATATGAATGAAAAAAGAAGAACTGGGTAAATAGATGAAGTATTATTCATACACACAAGTTCTGGATGCTGAGAATGCCTCCTTCTGGAGAGTATTATTCTAACGTGTATGATGCCATAGAGCAGTGGTCCTCACTCCTGGTCCTCGAGAGCCGCTGTCCTGCATGTTTTTGATGTTTCCCTGCATCAACACACCTGATTCTAATTAGTGGTCATCACCAATCTTTCCTCCAGGTCTGCACAGTTCTGTTGGTGACACAGTCATCTGTATCAGGGTTTACTGGAGCAGGGAAACATCAAAAACATGCAGGACAGCGGCTCTCGAGGACCACTGCCATAGAGGGTGGTGTTTTCTTGCTTTGTCATATTCTCCAGGCAGTGTGTGTCCCCAAGAACAAGAGATTCAAGAAGCAATTAAAATACAAAAGTTGACGTGTGCTTCACATGGATAGTGTGAAATGATGAACTAATGTTTCATGTGCTTACTTGTGGATGTTGCTTTAAACCAGCTAACCTTTTGTAATCGTGCATAGACTAGGTAATATGTAACATAGTGTGAACATGTATGGCTACGTTCAAGGACATATTCTGCAGTGTTTGATAAGAGCAGAATATAACGTGGTGGTAGTGATGGGGGGCTTCATCTGTACAAGCGCAGAACATAAGTGTTTGCAGCAGTGACGACGCTGGAGGGAGAGAGGCATCATCCACTGTGTCTGATTGCATTTTACCACTCTTACACCATATGCACCTACTAACACAGGCTTATACAGAAGAAAAACACATAGTATATATAGATAGCGTTTACAGATGTTAAGTGGCTGACAGACAGCATAATCCATACACATACATATATCTATACAATATAGGAAAATAAGCATAGTATTTAACGAATGGTGATGCTCTGCTGTAATCTATGTTGGTAGGTTTCATTGTGCGGCCCACTTTCATCTACTGGTTCCACTATGCATCAAAGGATCTTACAAGCTGAAGTAAATTATAGGAAATGTTAAAAATGTAGTGTTGATATGTTGAAAGTATGTGTCCGGCCATTAATTAGTCATTGGCTCCGCCCATCATCAAGCCTCTGGGAATTCAACCAATCAGAACACACAAGTGCAGAATTAATCCTCTTGAGATACCAGAGACTAAAATGAATGTTTAAGATGACAAGTTTAAACTTTAAAAACAGGACTATGATTGATTCTGTATATAAATTGAGAGAAGTTGATATTGCAGCCTTAACAGGTCATTTGAAATTAACATTTGGCTTATAAGGGCCGTTTGCGTGATCGCAGACCTTCCCCTGATATCTATGTTTTCTCCAGAATCATTTGAAGGCTTGGCTGTAATTGCTCAGGAGGGTTATTTTTTGTTTCCTGGTTTGGAACGGGGCAGTTTGGTCAAGGTTGGAAAGGCAGTGATCATTAAATTAAATGAAAAATAAATTAAAGACGTGGCAAAATTGAACTGCAAAATCAGCTTTAAGGATTCAAGTGTACCTCTTAGTTCACGCAGTAGAAGCAGCCTGATGAAGGGGCACTTCCATCTCAGCTTTATGATCAGTGACAAGTATACTTAAATTTAAGAGTTTACAGAAATTAAAGGTTTGGGAAGGGCACTACAGAAACATATGAATATAAAGTTATTGACTCAGCAATTTTGCTGATTTAGTGGTCCTCCAAATTAAAATGTATAGTAAGCCAGAAGGTCCTGTAGTTCTTCAGGGGGACATATTATGGCCTTTTTGTTACCAACAGGTGACATAAACTCCTAAGGTCTTAATGAAATATATGTGAGACATTTTAATGAAAATACAACGGAGATACAGTACAAGCAGTCCCTTTCAAACCATTTCTTAACACTTCTGTTCATAAAAGCCAGTTTTAGCGAATTGAGTCAGACACTTGATTCCTGTCTCATCAGGAGAGTGTGACTTTTCTTTTCAATTTTTTGTTAGTGCTTCATGTTACCCACTTCCAAAGAGAGAACAACTGCAGCCTCATATGAAGTTAGTTGGAGATAAAGATGGGGAGGCTGGATAATTTTACACTGATCCCAGTCTGATGTCACGACACACAGCAAACACACAGCAAATCAAAGCTGCTCACTGAGTGATATATTTTTAGCCTTAAGGTGACCCACACAAAAGGTCAGGGTTGTGGTAAGTTTGGGTTTTGAGTTGGGCGACCTTTCAGGCGACAAGATAAATATGTATGCTCTCAGTTTCACAAAAATTGATTTCACATTAAGCCTATAGGCCAGGGGTGGGCAATCCTGGTCCTCGAGGGCCAGTGTCCTACTACAGGTTTTAGATGTTTCCTGCTTCATTGCAGCATGATACAAGTGTCGTTAACAGACCCTGAATTCCAATCTCCGCCCTAAACCCTCAAGCCCTGAACCCTCACAGACTTAAGTGATCAAGTGTGAGAGAGTGTGAGGGCTCCAAATGGTAGAAATAAGAATGGGACAGCACTTAGCAGAAACCGGAAACACGTCAGATCAAAATGTTAGGTACCGGTATTATAAGTTTGGGAATGATCATCCTACGGATGTTTGAAAACAAAGTGGTAGCCTATATAAAGGAGCATAAAATTCAACAAAGAACACAATTTAAATATGCGCACAGTACAATATGTATTTCCTTGTTAATGTAGTTTCTTTCTTTCAATCTATCCATACCAGCACATCCAGTATGCCAGGCTCAATCTCAGAGTAATTTCATTTTTGTAAGAGCGTGTAAACTGATGGTATCCTGAGTTAAATATTCCAGCTGTGTTATGACCAACTAATATTACTTTCCATTTTGAGCATGATGTAATTTCATTTTTGTAAGAGAGCATATACTGTAAATTGATGGTAACCTGAGCTAAATATTTCAGTTATATTATCACCATTTACTGCAACGTTTTTGTTCAACTTGCTGAAATTGTTTAAATTTTGTGGTCATAAATAAATGAATAACCAAATTACTGCCTGACTTGTTTGTGTTGGATCTAAAACTATCTTGCTAGTATTTACATGTATGCATTTCTGTTAACATAGGGAATCTTAATTCAAACACTGTACTCAGATTAAAGAAAAGCAAGTCTTGTTTATTCAACACCAGGTCAACTGAGGATTTGTCTAATACAATGAAAACAAAAGAAATTGAAACTCAAATTACGAATAAAAAAATGATGAAGAAAACTACATTTTGTCCACCATCTTCCCAAAAATGTCAATTAACTTAGATAACTGGTCAAATTGCTTCTTTTCCCTCTCCTCCTCCTTTTCATCCAGCTCCCTCAGCCTCTTTTCTTGTCTTTAGTCTTGAAGAAAGTCCAAAACTTCATTTGTCCTTTTTTTGGTTTTCTTCCCTCCGTTTGTGGGTCGCTCCCTGTTTGTAAAGGAAATAATAGGGCCGTTGAAAAATCATCACGGGACGACAGTTTCTGAATTTAAATCACCAGTGGGCTATGTATTCATACTTACAGGTGAACTTCTTTCGTCTCGCAGTCGCACATTAATTATTTTCCTCCGCCCCCTGTTTTGTTTTCCTTCTCCCTGGTAACCTCCTTTTATGTCACAACGCAATGAACTGTGGGTAATTCCCTTTCCAAAAGTCTGCGGAGATGCAGACTTAGGGTAAGTGAGCAGTAAGGGCTCAAACTGTCTGCTGGGAGCCCTCGCGCACTTAACGACTTTAGGAATGGGACAGCCCTAAACCCTTACGCAAGTCGCGGGAGCGCGCAAGTCTGTGACGGGGCACATTGGAATTCAGGGAGAGTTGTGCAGACCTTGATGACAAGCTGATGATGATGATGATTAATTAGAATCAGGTGTGTTAAAGTAGGGTAACATCTAAAACATGCAGGACACCAGCCCTCAAGGACCAGGATTGCCCACCCCATAGGCTTATGGAAGACAGCCTGACATGGTCATACAGTATGACAATAATAAAAACTAGTAGGACCTGTTTCATCAGTGACCCCTGTGGATAACCATGTTTCTGCTTTGATTA
Source organism: Cololabis saira (assembly GCF_033807715.1). Lineage (NCBI taxonomy): Eukaryota > Metazoa > Chordata > Actinopteri > Beloniformes > Belonidae > Cololabis > Cololabis saira. The sequence continues at coordinate 28,200,762 of NC_084599.1, forward strand.
CAGATCACTGGAAATGAAGGACTTGTTGGGGAGACATCTGACACTCAGGTGGCCTAAAGTGTTTGGCATAACTACAGAAGAAAAAAATGTGGGTGTATAGCGAATACAAATCAACTTATTATCATTTTGATTTTAATATTGTATGGACTGAAGCCTGGTTAGTAGTCTGAGTGCCAGCGCTTCGTTGGGGGGAAGCTGAAAGCATTGGAGCATTTGACCACTGGTCCACTTTTTGCAATAGTGGTGGCTTTTCCATTATATACATATAAATATACACATAAATCAAAGCTTAATAAATAAATAAACAAACAGACATTTAATCTGAAAATGCTTGTCTAATTATTAAAGGGAATTAATAACACCTCCATATGGGGCAGACAAAAGTAGGGCCAGCCTGCGACCAGTTGTGACATCGGGAAAGAAAAAGTCGTAAAGTTCAGAGAAGCCCTGTACTTCACAAGCAGCAAATCTTAAACAAAATAAACACAAATTTGTATGTCAGAAGTAAGAATTAGTATATCAGAATGTTATGCTATACAAGTATAGCAGGTGAAGAATCAATAACGCTTGAATTAAAGGTTCCAATATCAACTCACACACCAAATTGTAATGAAAAAAAAACCAAATAAACCGGTCATGCATATTCTTTCTTTTTATTTAGGAGAAACTTGAGTTCCAAGAGAAAACCCAAAAAGAACAATCATCCATCCATCTATCCATCCATACTTCAATTAATTTGACTATGGATGACCTTTCCGTTGGTGACAGTCTTACTTGGTTTCAGCTACTTTACCTTTCAACTTCAGCTTTGACATGTTGTTGGTAGGTGGCTGGCTGTTGTGTATCTTTAAGTTAGCGGTATCTGTCTCTGTGAGGTACTCTTCTTCTCCTTCACTGCCGTTGTCAGACAAAACCTTAGAAGATGTATTCTTCAAGACTTCCCTCAAATCCTGATTTTTCATTCTTTCTTTGAAGTACAGCTTTTTAATGTGATTCATCTTGTCAGCGAGTACCTTGTTTTCATTTTTTTGTTCTTCATATAATTGTTGGTACATGTTTCCCTCAGCGGTTAAGGCCTGAATCTTTTCATTCAGTTTTCTGTTCGTCCACTTGCACTTAGTCAACTCTAGAGAAGCATGGTGTAATTGTTCTTGGGTTGTGATCGGCTCCTTCTCAGCTCTTTCTTCCTCCCGAAGATGTTTTTCTTTGACTTTGTTTTGAAGCACTGGGCCACGATCTCTCACCACTTTTGGTGGGTCATACTTTGGTATAATTGGTTGTTGTTGTTTTTTGGTTTTGAAAGATGGTTGTTTCATCGCAACAGAAGTTGTTTTCTGTTGAAGAATGGCTTCACGCTTTTGTTTATGTTCCGCTTTGTGTTTTTCTGCAGCTTGTTCAGAGTCTTCAAAAGTTTTTACGTCCAGTTTGTCATTTTTTAATATGTCTGAGGCTTTGTCTTCAAAAACATTTTCCATTCTTGTTTCTTTGTTCATTTTTAATGCCTAAGAAATTAGTCTCAGCAGTTTTTAACTTGCTGCTTGCCCTGCTACTACAAGAAGAAAATTATAAGAATTCCCCTGTATCAGTTCCTTTATGTACAGTAGTCTCTATGACATCATACTCTTTGATGTCATCAAAGAATATGATGTCATAGAGACTTTGATGCCCATTTGGAATGGTTGACCAGTCATAGACGAGCCCTCCCACTTAATCCATTCCAGATGGGCGGGGTTACATTAATGCAGTTCATTCTATAGATGAAAATGAATTTAAAATAAGATGGATTTTAAATAATGAGTTGCTGACAACTTTCATATTTTGCAACTTTGTTTTTGATGACTATGGAAAATCTGAAGACATTAGAAAAGGGCCTGTACTTTAATTACTCTAGTCTGACACATGGGAAAAAGCTTGAGTGTCCATGTGGTGTGTTGATGTTGTTGGTAATTGATACCTATATTTTAAATATAACATTTTGTATTTGGTCAGGGGGCTACGTTGGGTAGTTTAACATTATTTGGAAAGCAGATAAACTTGTAAATGGAGTGGCTTAGTGGTTGGCACTGTTACTTCACAGACAGAAGGTTCTTGGTTCCACTCCGGAGCCCAGCAGGAGTCTTTAACTGTGAAGTTTGCATGTTCCCCTCTAACTTGTGTGGGTTTTCCCCAGGCAGTCTCCTACAGTCCAAATACATGTATGTTATGGAGGCCCAAAACTGACATAATTAAAAAATAAAAAGCAGAAATGTATATAATTAGTTTTTCCTTTTCCTTATGCATGCATTCCTTGTTTGTACATTCTCTTGTCACCTCTTTTCACTTTACCTTATGTATTTCTGCTTCATTATGCAAATGAGGAGGGCTGCCCTTTTTTGTCCAGCTTCTCTACTATTGGTCAATAAACAGAAAGGAGCAGGATCGGGCCAAAATTAAGAATATTGCGCAACTTAAAGACTAAAACTGATAATAATGATTTATATTTAATATCCACTAGCTTCTTTGTTTTTATAATGTCCTTTCGACTTCCCCTACACCACATAACATGAATAGATCATTTTAGAAATCTACCCATTACACATTATTCAGTCTTCAGTGAGACCGATTGTGTAAGTAAAAAGCCATGAGAGCAGCATTATACGTACACTTCAACGAATGTGAGGGGTATGTATGTTTATCTTAAGAGAGGAGCTGCACCAAGAAGGGCAGCCCAAGGAATGCACGTATAAGGAAAAGGAAAAACAAAATATATACATGTGTATGTATATATATATATATATATATATATATATATATATATATATATATATATACATATATATATATATATATATATATACATATATATATATATATATATATATACATATATATATATATATATATATATACATATATATATATATATATATATATACATATATATATATATATATATATATATATATATATATATATATATATATATATATATATATATATATATATATATATATCTGCTTTCATTTTTAATTACGTCAGTTTTGGTCCTCCATAGTACGTTGGGTTGATTGATGATTCAAAATTGCCTCTAGATGTGAGTGTGCTTGGTTGTTTTGTCTATATATGTGGACCTGCGATGGAGTGTTGACCTGGGAAAGGAGCACACCGCCTGTAATGAGCTGAGATAAGTTCAAGCACACTCCCATGACCCTGTATAACCACCAAGTTAAGATGTCCAACTTTACGGTAGAAGTGAGTATACTTAAAGCCTGGAACAAAAACCGCGTAGCTCTCCAAAGCTAGATATCACATCTGACTACGAGGGGTACATTTTGTATGTACTTCAGCACATAAAATTACACAAGGCCACAAATTTATAAACGTGGCTTTTTTTAGCTGGATTTTTTTATTTATTGTGCTGTTAACAGCTAGACTTTTAACACTTTTAAGTACCTAAAGGAGTAGGCTATAGCATTTCCATTGAGTATAACATCTGAGCTGTGAATTCAATAATTAGATGGTATAAATGACACAAAACTGTCAAGGAAAGGCTTAAAAATAATGACAGAGTAGTAGAGAAATGCCATTTCTAAAAAAAAAAATGTTGCTGGCTGTCTTCTTTCAAGTGCTAAGTGTCATTTTGAAGAAAAAATATTCACAGGAGATATTTTCAGTTTGAGTGAAAAATACCAGATTCAAAGATATTACAATATCACATTCTTAAACCTTACATGTAGCATGGTAGTGGCAGTATGATTTTTAACATGTTTGCTGCAGGAGGGCCAGGAGAATCTGGGAGCATGCCTGATAAAGCTACTTTTAATTCACGCTCAGTGTTCAGCTTAGATGGGTTCTTTTATTTTTATTTTTAAAGCCAAGGAGGTACAAAGTTGGGAAGAGAAGCCAAAATATCATCAGTGGATGGTTTGTTTTGTGTAACCCAAAAATAATTTGGGGCTCCAATATACAGTATGTGTTTTAATATTAGCTCAGTCCACAACATTTTTCTGACCTTAAGAAGGAAAATAAAAGCTAAGCTCTTTAGTTTGAGAATCATTATTTTCAGTGACATATTCATTTTTATCATTGCGCTTAAGGTACATATTAAGCTCCACAGTTTCTACATTTTATGACTGATTTTAGACATACATGGTATTACATAAAGCCATAAATAACTCAACCTAGTTGAGTTTCCCATCATTCCATCCATTGAAATATCCACTGAAGAAACTCTCCATATGCCGTGGATGGTGTGCGTCTCCTCTGTTTCTGTCACAGATGCTATTTCTCTTTTCAGAGTTGATCACTGTGGGCAGAATATTCATAACAAATCTGAATCACAATCACCACAACCTGCATGATGATGTCAGCCAATGCCAGAGGATGACTGTTTTTTTTTTTTTTTGTCAGGGTACCACTGTACTCTGTGTTCCTTCAGCACAGAACCTAATTTTGAGCAGTCAAATCCCACTCATTTAAATCTCATCATGCGCAGAGCCTCAGTTGTGTTATGGCTGTGTTTTGCTCCCTCTTCTCTTTCCATCTGTCTGTGTCTACCACAACCAATCAATACAAACAGTTACGGCTGATATGAAATGGATGCTACTTAGAGAAACAGTGAATATACACCGATATGTTTATCAGTCCTTGCTGCACCAAAACCATTTAAATCTTGGAGCTCGTACAATACATTTACAATGCATTATCCTTCATTTCTTCCAAAATATTGCATTTTTCTAGGGTGCAGTGTTCCCCTGAACAGCAGTCTATACTGTCCTGTCAAACAGCTGAAACTGGTTGATTTCTATAAGCTTACAGGGGCAGAAAAGGGGGGAAGCAGATGCTTGTGCAGTCCTCCAGGACTCCTTGTGAAAAGTAATAAAGATGCCATCTGACAGTTCCTTCTGTCAAATCACCACTCTGAACACAGCTTCTTAGTTCTGGTCCTCCAGAGTTTCGTTGTGTCTGAATATACCTAAAAAGAGCACATTCTCCTCAGAGGGCCTTCAAGTGACACTATAGGGCATGAGAGGCAGTTTTCTTTGAAACCTTTTGGCATTTCTTCTTGCTAAACTTTTCAAAATATATGACACCTGCGTGCAGCTCACATGGCCATGATTTAAATCAAATCAGTGCGAAAGAAAAAATGATAGAGCCGTCTATAAACAACAGGAAACCTCTAAAGTCGCTGCATTAAGAACACGTCTCTGGGTGTGTTACATCTACGGCACATTGAAGAATCCTCCAGGGTTGCACGTTAATGAGGTGGTGAAGTAGAGGAAGATGAGGAGAGAGAAGTGGGTGTGAAGATAAAAAAAAAATCCCACCAGGTTTTTTCTTCTCATCGTGTCACTACATCCAATAAATGAGCTGGCGCAAGGCTGGATACTGACCTCTAAAGGTAATCTCAGCTACGGACTCTCTGGAAGGCTCATCTTTTGTCCTTCTTTCATCTGCGACATCCATCTAGCAAATAATAAAAATGATTGGCAAATATGGCTTATTGATTGTGTACAGGTACCTCAGTAGGAGTTTGCTGGGGGTTTTTGCTTGTTTGTTTTTAATCTTTAAACATAATTCAATTTTCTGGTCTGGTTTTTTTTTTTTTTTTAGTTTAATCAACCATCTTCAGAAAGTCTGTATTATTTCAGTAACTCTGCGGTATTCACTGCACTGCAGGGTTCATGGAGCCTCTTGCAGAATGTTTTATTTTACTTTAGGGAATAGTAAGCATTCATCAAGTATTTATATAACAAAAACCTTTGTATATTTATAAGTAGTAATCAACTTGTGCAAAGGTTGTATGATCTTAAAATATACTGTAGATATAGACTGATTGGACAGAGAAAATCACTGCAAACTCAATCAATCACTGTAACCTAAATTGACTTTTAACCCTTGCAAGGCGCTAAGGGTTAGCAAGCCCTCCAAGGAACTGACGGCCTTCGCTCTAGCTTGGGTCATTTTGACCCGAGCCTTAGCGCCTTGCAAGGGTTAAAAACACAAACTTTAATACCATTAGTGCTTTCTTTGAATGGGGCTTAGAAGAATAATGTATTATTAAGATAAATATAAGTAATGTTGATGGGAGTTATTGACTTGTAGGTGGGAATAAATCAAGCCTGGTTTGGCTTGCAGGACAGATCCTCATTGTTGTTGCTCTTCATCAAGCTGCTTTTAGCACTGTTTTTGCCAAGAATTTTAATGGTGGTTGGTTTGATAATAAAACCTTTTTTTTTGGTCTCCATTTTATGTTTTAGCCCATTGGGCTGGGTCGTAACATCATGTATTTTCAGTTCATACAATTTATCTCATTAGCAACCTCTGGGTTGGCATAAGAAAAGTAATTTTCTGAGCTGCTGTTGTTCCTGAATAATAATGACGAAACAAAATTGCATATTGTTACAGCTGAGCAAAGTCAATAGAGCACTGGTTAGTGCTCATTTAGCGTTGCATGCAAATGCCCTTTACTATACTGAGATACTTTAAGTGGTCAACAAGATGAGGAAACATAATACAAAAACCCCTTTACAATTTATCAGTGGTTTAATAATGTGCTGACAGGTCCTGTCAGCTGCAGCTCACTTTGAAACAGCATGATCTGATTGCAGGGTGAACTCCACAAGTGGATTGAAGCTGAATGACAAAGGGATGGTGCTCGAATCACTCTCACTTATAGCACCATCACATTCAAAGGTCATGAAGCAAAGGAATATAATGCCAAGTATTTGGCCGTGGTTGTCAGATTGATGGCTTCTCCTCACGGCATAGATTATTTTATTATAGTTAACTCAAAAAAATTATACATTTTCCAAAACAGCTCAACTACCTCTTGGTTACAACCGTGATTCCACTTCTTGATCGAAGGATATCGCATTTTAATGCACCTTTTTTGTAGTTTTGGAGTTTTTATTTTATTTTTTTTACCAGGGAGACATCATGGCTCACTGGTCAGCTGTGGAGCTTCCCACATTTATCTGATTTGAATGAAGGAGACAATATACACCAACAAAGGATGTGATGTTATAAATAGGTCACTATCATAAAGGCCACTGAAGCGAAGGGAACAGTACTGCATGTATGAGTTCTATAAGTGTACAGTCTTGTTGACATGCTCAGTCACTGCTATGATGGGATATTTTATTCACTAACAGGCAAAAAGGCCTTTCTGCGTTTAAAGCATTATCTCCTAAATACAAAGCACCACAGGCAATAGCATTGGGGCAGGGTTTAGGCTTTTGGTTTTATTGTATACTAGGTTTTACAAGTCTGTATGGTCAGTCTGAAATAATGATTTTTCATGGCCATTGTGTGTGGATTGAGCATCAGTTCATTTACACTTGTGTGTTCAGCAGAAATGAAGCTCAGACAGTGAAAGATGGGTCAAAGATTCAACAAGTGAGAGATGGAATGGGGAAAAATCTATTATGCGGTATGTTAGTGGGAAGCAGTGAGCAGCCGCTGTTTCCTGTGCAAACATCGATCGGGGGCGTGATTAATGAAGCTGTTGCCGGAGAGAGCGAGGGATCCATAAGTGTCCTCTTCCTCTCCCTTAATAGCCACTTGTTGATGTAGTCAGTGTTTCAAGCACTTTGCACCAGAGAAGGATGATCTTTTTGATTTCTTCTTTTTTTATTCCTTTTAGAGATTTAATGAATAACTGAAAAAAGTTTCACAAGTTCTGAAGATGACATGAAAAGGTCTGGGCACTCGTTTTGGCTGATTCATGGTTTCTCATTAAAGATGGAGAGTCAGGCAGCCCACTCCCAGTCACTGCTACAGTCACTTATTCCTCTCAGCACAAACCCAACACAGCCTTTCAGCCTGCCAGACCACGGAAATATCTGCTGTTGATGACATTATTTAACTTTTTATTCAACTAATTTAGATGTTTTATTTAGTGCTGTGGATATTCGATTAAAAATAAACAAACTATCAGGTAGGTGCTAATAAATACACTTTAAACACTAATGTTGAGAAGTGTGAGAAGTTGTGAAGTTCTTTGTAATTTACACATTTACACAGAAGCTCATGCTTCGTCTGTGCTGCTATTTAAAAACACTGCCTCCACATGTTGCCATGGAGAGCTGCTGTTACAACAATCAATAATTTGTTTTCCGGACCAACTGCTCTCTCTCTCAGGGCCACACAGGTTCTGGAGGCTATCCTGACCGCCAGCAGGGAAGGTAGTGTACAGCCCGAGCAGCTCTGTCGCCCACAGGGCCACAGTGGGGCGGGGGGAACAACCGCAAATCCTTACACTTATTCCCACAGTCAATTCTACATCACCTGAACTCTGAGGACACTGGAATACTTGGAGAAAGTTCCTGCCATGAATTTGAACCTGTTGAGCCAGGAGCGTCAAAATCGGCAAGTTTGGGAAGCTAATTGAAAACTGTCCTTGCTTAGCAACACTGATAACTGCGACTTATTCCTGCTGGTTACATCATATCCTTTTGTTGGTGTATATTGTCTCCTTTCTTAAAAAAATAGATGACAGACTTAATTTACTTCTCAAACTCTCTGATTCCACGTTACCTAGCAACAGTGGTGCTGTAGGCCATCACTGCTCCGAGGTAGTACTTCTCCAAAATATAGGTCCTTACTTTGTTTACACTTACAGGAATGTTGCATCTCATTTTATGCAGATTTACAGACAAGATAATGAAAAAAAATTAAGCGAGGCCAATTGGAAACTACAGTCCTCACCTCAGCATTTCATTATAATGTAAAAAATGCCCTATGCCCTGCCTCAGTTATCAAATGGGCAAAGAGGGAAGTGCTGGTTGGTAGTACTGAGATCAGGCTAAATTCCCTTTTATTCTTAATGGGGATGTTGAACTGTTTCTACATTCATATTAAAGGTAATGCAGTCAGTATTGTACTCCAGTCTATCCTGAAGACACCAGTTGCTTGAAGGAACAAATGGAAGGAGCGCCATCTGGGCATGTTCTCAAAAGCCTCTCAGGCACTGCACACAGCACATGGCACTCAAACACACTGAGCGACGCGTCAAGCAACACTAGTCTGCATGAGTGACAAATACCCTCATGAGATAATATCTCAGCACAGAGTTCTTGTTCTTCTCTGCAACTATCCGAGGAAAAGCCTTAGTTGGAAGTGAGAAAACTTTTTTTTTTCAACAAACTCTTCCAACTGCCGTAACTTCATCCCTTGAGGAATGCATGCAAACTTGAAGAAGCTAAAGGATCATTGTGCATGAGTTAAAGAAGAAAAATGCATCTAAGGGAAACTGTCTAAAGCTAAAACGCAATCCAGCTCATGCTAAAAATAGAATGCAACTTCCAACCTTCACCTCAGAAGAAGATAGAAGGAAAAAAAAGTAGTCGAGGAATCAGCTCGTTCAGTTGGATTGGACTGGAGTGTGCAGAAAAGGATGCAAAGTTTCTGTGTGAAGCATTAAGCGCAAGGATCCACCAGGATTCTGTTTCACTCTCAATAAAAAAAAAACTCTCCACCATTGTCTTCAAAAGTGGATTTTTTATGTTGCTGGGAGACTGCCATGTACTTGGACACCTGAGCACATACCGTGGAAACCGTACATGCCAACATTTCTTCTTGATGGAAAGTTCAAGTGTATTCATACAGCACCTTTCAAAGACAAGTGCAACTCAAAATGTTTTACATATATACATATATAGAATAAAGTGCACACAAGTAATAACCATGATAAAATACATGCATGCATAATAGTGTAAAAATCAACAAGTGTAGTAATATTAGAATAAAAAAACAAAACAAACACCAGCCATCGCCTCTTTCAAAAAGGAAGGTCTTAAGTTTAGACGTAAAAGGCTTGACACAGTAACCATTTCGTATCCAGACTGGAGAAGGTCTCATCCCTTTTATCCTTCATCACAGCATGCCTTATTGGTTGTTTTTGACCAAAAATAATAATGAACATGAATGGATATTAGGTTGGCAGTCACTTGCACCCTTCTCTTTAAAGCAGCACTATGTAACTTTTCCACCTTAATATAATATTTCCAGAGTCATTGTGATGGTACACCAACTTACAACAGGTTTAATGAACCTCTGTCATGGTCTGACGGGTCTGTATCGCCTTCACTGGCATGTAACTTTGAGGTTCATGGTAGGAACCCTTCCACACTAAAAAACTACATTTTTTTACGGCTTTGACTGCTTTACGGCATACGTCACTTCCCCCTCCTTCCTGATTCGTAGTCGAGACGAAAGCTGGGTGGGGCGTGGAGCACAGAGCTCAGCAGAAGCTGGTATCATGGCCGAAGCAGCGAAAAAAAACAAGAAAATAAAAGTTTTAATCGGAGGAGGCGAAAAAAGAAAGCAGGAGAGTAACAAGCTAAATGGACAAAAAAAATTAAAAAAATATAAATAAAAAAAATGCCCGGACAAAAATAAACATTGGCCCGGCGTTCACTCGCTGGCATGAGATGAAAGACAAAGAGGGATGTCCGACAAGAGAGACAGAATTGTTATGATACAAATGTAAATGTAGAGTTCTATGTTAAATAAGAATCAAAATTAGAATGTTTTCACATACAGGGGATTCGTCTGGGGTTCTAGTATTTTTCCTGAGAACTGTAAAATTGTGCAGGGCTGATCTGCAAAATATAAGGAAAGGGCGTTCAGTTATTCACAGGTTATAAAGTATTTTTCTATTTTGTCAGAAAGTATGTTGGACTAGCTTATGAGTTTGTAGGGCACATTATCTCGCTGAAACAGGACAAGCGGGCGGGGGTGACTTCACTAATAAAACCAAGTTCAACTTAGTGATTATCAACATCGTCATATTATATTATTTAGCCAAAAATAGATACATTACCTCTTCGGTATCCATCCTGCAAACGGCCGCTGAAAACAGAAAAGTGGTTTTGAAAGTCTGTCCCGTTCATTCACTATCAAAACAAATGCAGCTACGGAGACAGGAGTTTTCCGGCAGTACGCGCTGGTGCTCATGGGAAATGTAGTGTTCTTTCTGGTAAAGCACTACTGCTTTTGTACAAAGGAGCCGCCAAACTCAACAAAAGCTGAAAGTTACATTGTGCTGCTTTAATCTACAACGATGAACAATGTGTTCTACTTAACTACTTCCGGATCCATAAATTGAACTGGACAAACTTGAGTCTTCAAGGCCAACTCGTGTCCATGCTGTCCTAGCTTTTAATTCAAAGCTCAGATGTCAAATTCAGTGTAATCCCAATTATGCATGAATTTGTGATTCCATCATCTTACATGATATAAGGCACATAAAAATGTAATCACATTATCATTGTGGCCGTTGTTATACAAATGCTTTATGAATAAGTTAAAAAAGTAAAATGTCATATTTAAACATTACAACATGTAAGAGGTTCAGTGAACTTCACTTTCAGTAAAAGATCAAGTGTTGACCATCATTTTATTTTTCAGACATGATTCCAGAGCAGAATCTGAAGATAATCTTTTTTACTGTGATAAAACAAACGCTTTAATCACAGTATGAACTGTTATTTATTTTAAATCTGATTCATGAACCTTATGTTTTCAGCACATTCCTTTCATGAGTATAACAAGGTATCTACATGGTGACCCCATTCTCAGTTCTCAAAGGCCAATTATTTCTCCAACAGCCTTCAGTCGGCACATCAGTAGCTATTTGATGGGCTGCAAAAAATATGATATGTGGTGGTTTCATTTTTCAGAAAAATTGCAAAGAACTGAGACTCTGAAAAATGTTTCTGAATATTTAATCAAACATCTTTTCCTGCATTATCTTACATGGAATGTCTGCAGCTGTGTGGATCCTCTGCCAGTAAAAGGTCAGCTCCAGCAAAATTGCCTCATCCCTTTTTTACTTGGCTGATTAAAATATTTCAGGTGGCTTCCTAATTTATGTCAAATGAAATGGGATGTGTAAAAGTATACAGGTCTAAATTTTCCCCTCTACGAACAGGGATCTGCTTACATATCTTTGATAAAATCACAAACTGTCAGTTGCCCAAATCTGTTACCATGGAGATGGGATTCCTAGGTGTAATGGCAGAAAACTGATAACATAATGATGTGACATTTGCAACTGTATCAGCTTTGTTGGAATGTCAAGAGCTGCCAGGATTAAAAAATAAACCACTGGTATATATGTTTAAATATCAAGGTAAAAAGAAAAAAACGAAATAGTTATTCATATAACATACATTCCTGCCATAAATACTTTGGTTATGAAGATAATATTATGTAATTAACCCAAACATGACATTTGCAAAATAAATGCCCTTCTTTTTTACTCTTCTTATTCTTTTCCCAATGACGAGCGACACAACTGACTAGTGTGCTTTTTTTTTTATTGTCCATGGATTAGATATCGCATTTTTCAGAAATAGGCGACACAAAGCACATATTTTTCATTGCAGTGAAATAAGTTGATAGGGGAAATAATGAGTGAGCATGGCACTTGTTCATCGGTTAGGCTGTTTGCCCCGGCAGTGTTGCCTTCAGCCCTTCAGATAAGAACAGTACTACACTGACATGGAATAGGCCTTTTTAAGTGATATATTTCACTTCAATTTATTACTTGTCACGAGCCACTAAAAGGAAGACATGATATCAGTTTGATACTTGGTAAGAGATGTGACAACAAGTGAGCTAGTGAAATATAACACTCGGGCACTGAATAAAAGATACAGAGTCTGCAGTGGGCATAAAACACATCTGTCTCCATTATTTCAAACTATGTCTCCATTACTTCAAGGTTATACAATTCATTCTACTTAACATCTTTCCTATGTTTCATGGTCATTAAAATGGGTTACTCACAAAAGAGCTGATGCAAAGCATGCACTGCAAAAAAGTAAACAGAAAAATATGAGTGCAGATAGCCAATCCAATAAATGTCTAAGAATAGTTTTATTTGCCCAACACTCCGGCTAAATCACAGTTGGTACTGGTGTGTACGCTAGAATCTGTACAACCTGTACCTGCTTTGGATAAAAGCATCTGCTAAATGTAATGTCATGTAACGGTAACTTATCACTGTTGCACTGATCACGTATCAAAATGAAAGCTCAATCCAGTGGCGCCGGAAGTAGGGGGGGGGGGCCCCCCACTTTTCCCTCCTCTCACATTCTTTTTAAAGCCTGATTTATGGTTCCACGTTAACTCGATGGCGTAGCCTACGGCGTAGGGTACGGGGCGACGCGCACCGTACATACGCATCGCCGCGTACCCTACGCCATAGGCTCTGGGTTGGTGTAAAGCCTGAATTGTGGTTCCGCGCTAAATCGACGCAGAGCCTACGGCGTAGGGTCTGCGTTAGTGTAACATGGAACCATAAATCAGCCTAAACATCCCTGATGTCCACAACTCCTTCGGAGCCCGGCCCTTCAGCCCCAGAACCAGCGCAGCGGCAGCCAGAAGAACCCACAGTAGCAGCTCTGTGCCCCCTGAGACTGTGGAAACCGCCGGCACTGAACAGAAACAGCTTAGTGCTGGCTCCGACTGCGTGGAAGATTGTTGTCGTGATTAGGGGTGGGCAAAAATATCGATATGGCAATATATCGCGATACTTTTCCAGCCGATTCAATATCGATATTCAAAATTTGAATATCGATTTTTTTTATTTTTTTATTTTTTATTTTAATTTTTTTTTTATCCCCGATCTTTTTCCCATTATATCACCCAGTGCTCCTACCTAAGTGACAGTCCTGGGCATTGCCACTCTCTACCAACCCAGGGAGGGCCCTGCACTGAGCTCAGGTTTTATTTCACGTTTTATTTCATTTTATAATTGATTTTTTATATAACACAATTGCCTGTCCTTAAAAAATGAAAAATAATGGACAGAGGTTTATTTATTTATGGATTTATATCTATACTGACTGATCACTGTGCCTGTCCTTGGTTTTAGTACCCATCTTTCTCGTGTTTATTATAATTTGCCACATAATTAAAGCAACCTCATACTAAATTTAATGTTAATTTCATATGATGTAAATAATATGAAAAACATATACAAATATGTTGTAACTTTAGCTTGTATAGTTATAATAAAACATTGTTTTGACTCAGTTTGTCCCATGAATTGTCACTATAATCTGATGAACGTGCAACTCGGATTTTAAGATCCATCACTATCATCTGATGTACATATATACAACTTGGATTTTAAGATGTGTAATGCATTTTTAAATCGCAATGTGTATCGTATCGTGGCTCAAGTATCGTGATGCGTATCGTATCGTGAGGTCCTTCCCAATACCCACCCCTAGTCGTTGTACACCGCCACACACGACGCGCACGCGCATGCACACACTTACACACTTTCTGGCCCCCGCACTTCTGAAATGAATCCGGCGCCCCTGGCTCAATCGGAATGTTGGGCCACAGTCCTATGTGAACATGGGAAGCCTTAATTTAAACTTTCAGGCCCAGCTCTGAGGCCTCACTCTGAGACCAGCCTTGATGTCTTACAGCTGACCGCATGGTCTTAAAACAAAGGAAATTAAGGAATGACTCCAAAGTCCAGCGGGCTTTGCAGTTTATTGGGACTGAGGTGACGCACGGACAGTACGGACAGTGAATTGGTCATTTTGATCATTCATTTTGATAAGTCATCTTCTATATTAATTATCAATAACTATCGTAAGACAATTATTAATAACTCTCTAATAACTGAACCAGCACCCCCTTTGTGGCACAACAGAATCAAGATATTAGAGTGGGGGACCATGATGGAGAAAAGCTGTTACCACTTTAACAGGAGATAATTTCAGAAAAGAGTATTTCCTTGAATCTGTTAAAGTCTTTAGCCTTTAGCATTAATGACATATGGGACCTGATTTTTAGCCAGATTCCCCTAGAACTTGTAATTCAAATATTTAATTCAGAGCTCTCTCAGCATAAATGACCTTGAATTTAATAATATAAGTCATAGTGCAGTTTTACACAGCTCATTTAATTCTGGCCTAACCTCTCTCAGGAGCAGAATAGGTTAATTTTCATTTGACTCCAAACTTAAAGAGTGCAAGTCACCAATTAACACCAGTACATGGTCTTTGAAAGTAATTTAATCAAAGTGAAATGGTCTGTTGTTTCTCAGGTTATAAACAGTAGCTTTTCTACTCTGGCGTTGAGTCCTGAAATATTATGTTGTCAATTTGAAAATATGTGAATTTCAAAAAGGTTATTCAAAATAGACTTGGGATTCAAGTATGAGATACTGAGGCAACCTAAATTTAATCCTTATCTATTTAAGATTATTCTCGTTTGCCTGCAAATGCTGTAATATAGTTAAATCCTTTCCTAGCCAGTATTGCACAATTTTAAAACAATAACGGTTCAGACAAACGTATAGGCACCTATCTTAAAGCTATGATTATATTTGAATAACAAAATCTCAAAAGGATCTTTGTTTGAATCCAAATGTGATTCAAGTTACACTTCACAAGTATGAGTATATAGTTTAATCCGTTGACAATCAACATATTTAGGCCCATGCCCAAAACCCACTGCACCATCCCCTCCTGCAGGTGAATAGACCACAGCAAGGCAGATCCATGGGGCAGATTCAGGCTGACTCTGGCCAGACTAAAGGGTAAAGGTAAAGGTCTGGCTACCAAGTGAACACCAAGTGCCTCTAGTGCCTCCACCCCGTCACCAGGCTCCAGGGTGCAGCCACAGTATCCAGAGTCCAGACGAGGGACAGTGACCTCTTCCTTTTTATATTATCTGTATGAGTCAATCAAATTGCTCTTATAGTCTGGTCTTGAGGCTGATGCAGAATTTGGATTCGTTGCAGTTCCTTAACTGACCGCTAGCGGTTGGCTCCAAAAGTGAGTCAATATTTTGGTCTCAATCGTTTGATTTTGCTCTGCAGATATTTCGGTGGGGATCAGCTAAAGGAGCTGGTAGCCAACGCTAATTCTGACATTTGGGGGGCATGTTCCCATTGGCCTCTTCAAAACCACTCTTCAAGAACCAGTAGGGCATATGATTTATTGCTTTGTTCATTGTTTTTTTTGTTTGTTTTTTTACAGCCTGCGTTGTATCTGAACGGAACAATGTATAGCAGTCTCAGGTGGATTTTCAAACAGGTGCATTTGGGTGGAATGAATAACCATTACTAAAATATAATTAGTTTTCCAGTCTGGTAGCTGAGTAAGAGATGGTGCCAGATTTTTCCTAAATGGCACAATTTTAGCATCTACCTTTGTACAGTTATTCATCAGATAATACTTGATTGGTTCTGAAACTAATTGGACAACTATCTGAACTACTAAAATAGTGTACAAAAATGTAAGTTTCTTATTTACTTTTGAAACTGTGACCTATCTTGATTATGACACTTCTGTAGCGGTCTCACATGTTTTAGCTTTTTTGAGAGATTATACAATCAGCTCCTGTACCTCCAAAAGTACACAGTTTGTCTTGGGTTACTCATTTTGGATAGGAGGCAGAGAAATAGGCCTCGTAATCAAGAAGAGTTTGCATCAATGGAAACATCCTCAAATGCTGATGTGATGAAAATGAAGAACATATTAGTCATTTCATGATGAGAGCACGAGAGCAATGTTTTTGTAATTTCAAATGTTTTTAAAGTACGTCTGAACATAAACTTTCAAAGCTGACCCAGAAAAGAAGAAGCTGAAATACAGCTGAAAGAGATGTTTTGTAACGAATTTTAGCGAGAGGAAGGCTGTGCTGTTCTCGTCAAAAGTGGGACAAGATGTCATTGCTGTGCGGCAGCCACACTTGATGTGGTTATTGCTCATGAACTGTAACGATCCCTCACTTTTTTCTTTCCCGTCTCCGTCTTTATCCAACTCCTGATGTCTCCTGCTGATAGGTGGAATTTTGTTTCTCTGTACTTGGATCTTCATTATTGGCAGAATTGTTTTGAGTGTTGATGTAAGCATAAATTAATAAATATGATTTCTGTTTTTGCCTGTATTGTCAGGGTTAGTTGTTTGCTTTGCATGTCGACGTATATTCTCAAAGTAATTCAAATGTAGAAAAAATATTCTCTAACATGTTGCTTTTGTTTGGTGTCAAATAAAGCTAATCAACTAAAATAAAAGTCTTTGTTGCTAAAAGTACTCTGGTGAATACTCCATTACCCCTGTTCTTGGAAATCTTTCAATTGCAATTCATCATCTAAGCACTTTACTACACAAGATTTATTATTGCTTTTAAGACTGAAATACTAGGCATTGAATGGAAGATTGAAAAGGTCTGCAGCGCACTCATCTGTCCTTATTTCAAACTATTTCAAGGTTTCATCATTCGTGCTATATGGTCATTTTTCAAAGGGCAATGAAGTTTTGGATTAAAGTTCCTCTGTTGTCGCTCAGTTAGTGCCAGCTGTTCTCCATAGTCATGACAGTGACGTCCCGTTTACAAGAAACTTCAGCGATGGCAGTCATAGCAACACGAGGCAATGTAATGAAAAAATTAAAGTTAGTCACGTTGCCATGGGGAAATGGAACGAGCTGTTCTGTTGTGTGAGGCATGTAAAATGCTCCTTGGAGGTAGGAAGTAGAAGGAGGACAAAACAGTTTAGCATCGGAAGCAAAAGCATGCAGTAGAAAGATAATATGGCACATTAAAAGATATAAAAATTGACACTACTGAACAGTCAGCACAAGTTATACACTTGAACCTGGAGGCGATATCTCTGCTGAAGCCAGCTACTAATCTGGCCAATGATAAGGCAGCACTGATAACCGAATGGCTGGACAGCCATAAGGGGAAAATGAAGAAATTGGCTACTCTTTGGACCTGAGTGGTAACTCAAACATTTAACATGGCTACACATTTTTCATGCAATAGAAGTAGAATATATCCACGCTTAATCCGTAATAGTGTTGTTGAATAATCTGTTAACTGCTCTTTAATGTTCTTTCCAACTAATAGTCCATGGGCCAGACCAGATATCAGTGCCACTCAAGGTGACCAAACTTACTTATGATTTTTGAAAAGATCCATGTCTGTAGATGATATTCTGGTATGATAACCCTTCCTGAGTGGCAGCTGTATCATAGTTATCAGCTCATGAAGTTACCCACCCCCTTCAAAAAATTACATTTCAGATGCTGGTGCATATCCCGGTTTACACTCATGTACAGGATATCTGTCAATATTTCACAATATTGTCTTTGGTATCATTTAAAAGGGGATCTTTTAAGCATTCATTCAAGCTAAGATGTGAATCTTTCTGACCAACATAGAGGTCACTGCAGCTCTTTAAACTACATACAACACACATTTTTACACTATTTTCGCCTAAATGATATACTATCTTTTATCCCTGTGTCACCTAGGAACAACAGAGACACAAAATACAAAAACCGGAATACTCACAGGACCATAAGGATTCAGGAAATGTATAATATACCCATACTATATCATTGTCACAGGTCATTGTGAGCCTTAAACTAGAAGAGCATCATTAGGCTCCAATGAAACTATCAGTACGTTTACATGCAGTAAAGAAATCGGATTTCTGATCGTATCAGATAAAGACATATCTTTATATGTGATCTAACAGCCGCTAGGCTAATGTCACAAACTGGTCTTTATCTGCAAATACACAACATAAAGGACACCACAATGAGATAAAGAACCAGCTTAGTTTTATAAACAACATTATAAACACAACAATATTGTAAACAAAATGAACATCGTTAATAGAAGTAGAAATTATCAATATATATTATTATATTAGTTATTAATAGAAATATGTCAAGATCTGATTATAGTTAGGCTATCAAGTTCTGTGTGTACTTAAGATAGTGTTAAGAAAGTTAACCAAGTACAGAATCATCACATAATGTCACTCAAACTGCTCGTCTCTCTCGTCATCTGACTCCCCGAGTTCGAAGTCGGATTCTGGATCATCCTGCAGTTTTTGGTTGCTGCAAGTCTGTAACTTGCACATGTCTGTGCATGCCAGTCCATTTGATAAGCACGTGCAGCTTGGCATTTTGCATGAACGCACACATTTGCATGTTAGCAGTTCCAAGACTACATCTGGTGCAGGTGGGGAGCGCATCCAGTAAATGGCCAGCTTGCCCTCATCTTCTTTCCATCCATGCTCAGTAGGACTTGGCACCACAGGGTTAGCCTGCAGACCGCTCTTCCAAATTTCCAAATGGCTGCCTGATAATTGGCTCCTTCAACATGCAGGAAGACAGTCTCTACATGGTGGCAGCTGACTGGACTCGACCTCTCCCCTTTTGTAGTAGCGCAGTTGGTTCACCTCACCAGTGCTGCTGTTAGCAGCATACATGTGACATGTAAACTCCTCAATTATCTGGAACAGCTCCTCACTCACATCCCATGACTGCCCAAGTCCTCTAGAGGTTTCTTGGTAGGAAGTGTCCTTCTTCAGTATCTTCAGGGCATTCAGCTTTCCCCTGGCCAGCGGACGCACTGACAGTTTCACAGCCAGTGAAGGCTATCACAAAGGCCGTCTCCAACTGAGCTTGCCAGTTTGCTGATGTCCACAAATCGTGTGCGGTTCTGTGTCCCACACTTCAGGTAGATGGGACAGGTGATGTCCTTCTGAGACGCAAGACAAAGAACCATGACATCCATGTCCTCAGCTGTGATGATGACTGCTTTTGAGCCTGTGTTTGCGGCATCCGAAGCATGCAGGAGCAGGCGTGTGTCAGCTTCTTCATGTGTGGAGTGCAGCTCTACTACTTCTTCACACCCATCATCTGTCAACCTGTAGCAGGTTTCTTCACAGGTCATGTACAACACCTTGCCATGCAGCCTATCTCTGTATTGTGGGAGTTTCCACTCTTTCACCAGAAACTTGATGAGACTGGTCTTGTTGGAAGGACTGCACAGAAAAGTCCTCCATTGCTGTACATGGTGTCCCCCTGCCAGGTTCTTGTACTGGACAGTGTTGTCTGCACCCCGCTTCAGTCGTTCAGCATCTTTGATCGAAGTCTGGTGGTAAACATCAAACACAACATCAATCCTCCGACTCTGTGCCCCCTCGTGGAAGACCTGGGTGGAAAGTGACTCTGCCACATGTCCAAAGGTTTTGTTGTTGCCATTCATTTTCTGGACCAGGCTCATCCCATCAATGATGGAAGTGGATGTGGTTGGGATCTGTTCTGCAGGAGACACATTCTTTTCCAGCTCTCTGGCAAGTGCAGCCTTGTTTGTTTTTCGTAGGGACCCATCAGCATTTGCCTTATGGAGAACAAGTGATTCAATCCAATGTCTCCTGATGAGAACTATCTGGTTAGCCTGTCCACTGGCTCCAGAGCTCCACCTGATGTGACCAGGGATCTCCTGAGAGCTCATGAGATAGAAGAATAGGCCAACAAGGCATTCAAGCAAACAAGGTTAGATGAGGACACACCATCTTTGAAATTCTATGACAAGGTGACCAAGCAAAGCCTGAAGACATTCTCCACCGTCAGCACAAAAAAAGCTGAAGGAAAGAAAGGACAGGATGTGGTGCTGTAGGCACTGGGCCCACTGCCATGGGCACTTGCAAATGCTGATGCCCATGTTCTACCATACCAATGAACTGCAGGAGAGTTGGAGGAATGGCATCTTTGATACATCCCTCATGGGAAGTTCCATCAAATCTTGACTTATGGTCCAGAATTTTTTTTCTCAGGATTTTGGCAGCTTTGGCTATGATAACTGCCTCTGAGTATTCAGATGCTTGAGAGAGAGCCAAGCCAACATCTTTCTTGAAAGCCAGGAGTACATATTTGCCTGTTTTGTTCGCTGTGAGTTCAGGGATCTCTTCCAACAGTTTTTCTACAACAGTCTAGTACAGTTTACTGTAGGGGAGTTAACACCCAGTTGCTCCAGACGCTGCTGGTACAGGTTGCACATATCTGTGTGATGGTCGCAGACGCGCCCACACCACGGCAACCACCAACACAGTCTGCCTGTCGGTAACCCCTCCCCTTCACACTCATTCAGTTTGCTTTGTTTATTAGTTTAATTAAACATTTAAGTTTACTTTTGCACATTATTAGTATTATTAGGACCTGCACACATCACAACATGAACATCAAACAAATAAACACATGACACATAGTTTTGATTTCATACGTCATATAGACTTTATTTTAAGCACATGGTCACGCATTTGCTAGTGCACACATTTGTGTTGACTATGGTTGGCTTTATGTTAATTATTTCTGTTTGTTTATTTACCATGCCCGCTGTGGGGGTCCTGAGTCTGGCCAACTTGGCATCCCAGTGAGGTGTGCGTCAGCGACTGGTGTCCGGGCGGAAACGGCAAAGGAGGGGCAGAAAGGTTCCTCCTGTTTAAGACCTGCTCGGCATGATCCATCTGCTCTCCAGTCGTGGGGGGAATTTAAGATTTTGTTGGGGTTTTTTTAAGTTGGATAAGTTTGTGTATATATGTAAATATTAGTTTGAATACGTTATTTCTGTAGAAATATTTAGTTTGTCTTTTTTACAAGTTTTGTTCCTTTTGTAAGCTTAATTGATTTGTTAATTATCCTGTAATTTATTTTGGTTTGTTCTGTTTGTATATAAGGCAGTTTCTTTGTCTCATTTGGAAGAAAGAGAGATTGAGAGGGTTTGGTGTTATGTCCTGTCTTTTTGGTTTTGGTAACTTTAAAAGGCCCTAAATTGTATCTTTTTGAGATTTTGTGAAAGAAAAATAAATTTAACTATTTTTGATAAACCTTTTTGAGTCTGCGTCCCTGTGTCGACTGCTGGGTCCCTCACATATGGTGGCAGTGGTGGGATATAGCCAGTAAGGGGGCGCAGACTTGCATTTTTTTTCCCCTCAAATTTTTCTCTCCATTTTTTCATTGAGTTTTTTTTCCCTCTCCTTTTTGTGAGTGCAACCTCCTACGAGATGCAGCGTGACGGCAGAGGACGTGGCCGTGGTGTCCATAGAGGAGGAGCAGGAGCAGGAGCGACAGGCTTTGAGGATAGCAGTGGCGAGGAAGAAGACAATGCCAGCAATCCAGGAGAGCCAACTCTCAAAGAACTGGCAGACCTGCTACGCACACACATCGTGGCTCAGGAGGCACGGGAAGTTCAACGCACCCAAGAGTTGGTGGAGCAGGACCGGCGGTTTGAAGCCCTCCGACAACAATTTGGCATGTTACGGCAAGACGTGGCGGAGCAACAGCCTCCAGCACCACTCGGGGGAGCCCGAGGTGGTCCAGCGCATGAGGTAGGCAATGACGACCCTAGGGGTGAAGCGGATCTAAACGAACTGCCTCCACGTGGTCCCCGGCCAGGCCGCTACGCCGAGCCAAAGCTACAGAAGTTGTCTGACTCAGATGATGTGGAACATTTTTTAATAACCTTTGAACGTGTGGCAGCTGCTTGCCAGTGGCCGAGAGGGGACTGGGCTCTGCACCTTGTTCCCTTGCTGACTGGGAAGGCCAGAGGTGCGTATGTCCATATGGATGGAGATGAAGCCCTCAACTACGACAGAGTTAAAACAGCTATTCTCAGAAAATACAACATTAACCCTGAAACATACCGTCAGAGGTTCAGATCTCTTGATGTCGGGCCAGAAGAGAGCCCTAGGGAGCTCTATGTGAGATTAAAAGAAAATTACGTCAAATGGATTCAACCAAGAGGTAAAACTATCACAGAAATTAACGAACTTCTCATTCTTGAGCAATATTTGCGTATGTTGTCCCCTGAGTTACAGGTCTGGGTCAAAGAACATAACCCAGAGTCGGCAGTTGAGGCTGCAGAGCTTGCTGATGTCTTCGTGGCGGCAAGGAGGAAAAATCAGCAGTGGACCTATAATGCCTGGAAGACCCCCAGAGAGCCACGTAAGCCTCAGAGCCAACATGCGCAACGGTACCCCCAGGGGTCTGGTAAGCCTTCCTTTCAGGAAACTTCTACCTCGGAGCAAAGGCCCTCTAGCAGAGTGCCTGTTTGTTATCAGTGTGGAGAAGAGGGCCATGTGAAGCCAAATTGTCCAAGGAGGGCGAAGATTACTCAAGTGTGTCATGTTCCTAGACCACAGACGAAGGAAGATCGGACAGTCCAGCAAATGCCTCATTTGATTAATGTGCAAGTGCATGGCACCGATTTTCAAGCACTTATTGACTCTGGGAGTGACCAAACATTGGTGCATCCTAAATGTGTATCATACGATCTTGTTCAGAGCGCTAACTGTATTCCAGTACGTTGTGTGCATGGGGATGAGAAGCTAATACCAACTGCTGATGTCTATCTTAAAGTACAGGACCAAACTTACCTCATGACTGTGGGTGTAGCAGATGACCTCCCGTTCCCCGTGGTACTGGGCCGAGACCTGCCAGTACTGCCAGACCTTTTGCAGCGGAAGCAGACGTGCAATGTTGCAACAACAAGGTCCCAAAACAAGAAGGGTGAGGAGTCTCCCCCATGGGTGAGTGTTTTGCCTTTTTATGATGCTGACTTGGAGAATGCACCCGGGAGATCTCGAAAGTCACGCAGCCATAAAAGACAAGATAAGTTCCAGTACACAGTCAACAATCAGTCTTCTGAATCTCCCCTAACACCACCACTACAATTTAAACTTCCTGTGAATATTGTTGAGATGCAGAATGATGACCCAACCCTGGCAAGCTTGATGCAGAAAGCTAAGGAACAAGAGAAGAAGCTGAAGCCTGATCAGGATGCTGGAGAGTGGTATTTCCTGAAAGATGGTGTGCTCTATCGCCAGTGTGGGCCAGCTACTCAGTTGGTGGTTCCACAGGGTGCTAGAGAGACAGTGCTCACCTTGGGTCATTCCATACCCTGGGCTGGACATTTGGGGAAGAACAAGACTGTAGCACGCATCAAGAGTCACTTCTTCTGGCCAGGTATAGGGGGTGCTGTTGCTCAGTTTTGTAGGAGCTGCCCTGAATGTCAGCAGGCTCCAGTGAGAGGGCCTCCCAGAGCCCCCCTTCAACCCCTGCCCATCATCGGCGTCCCTTTCCAACGGCTCGGGATGGATGTTGTGGGGCCAGTTGAGAAAACTAAAGCAGGTAACCGCTTTATGCTGGTAATTACTGACTATGCAACAAAATATCCAGAAGTGTTTCCCCTGAAGTCTGTGAAGGCAAGATATGTGGCAGCGTGCTTGGTCCAACTGTTCTCCAGAGTGGGTTTCCCTTGTGAGATCCTAACAGATCAAGGTTCGAACTTCATGTCCACTCTGGTGAAGCAAGTTTACCATCTGTTGGGCATTAAGAGCCTCCGCACAACCCCGTATCACCCCCAGACTGACGGCTTGACTGAAAGATTCAACCAAACCATCAAGCATATGCTCAGGAAGTTTGTCAATGAGACGGGTTCCGATTGGGATCAGTGGTTACCATACCTTCTTTTTGCATATCGAGAGGTGCCGCAGTCCTCCACTGGCTTCTCTCCTTTTGAGTTGCTCTATGGCAGAGAGGTGAGGGGGCCTCTGACTCTGCTTAGAGAGCTCTGGGAGCAGGGCCGGGGAGGTGAAGAACCTGTGGATGTTGTGTCTTATGTCCTGCAGATGAGAGAGAGGCTGGAGAAGATGAGCGCTCTGGCTGAGGCACACATGGCAGAGGTTCAAAAGCAGCAGAAGACCTGGTACGACCAGACAGCCCGACAGCGGATCTTCAGCCCTGGACAGAAAGTCCTGGTGTTGCTGCCTAGCCAGGAAAGTAAGTTGCTGGTGAAGTGGCAGGGGCCATACGAGGTGCAGAAGAAACTCGGGCCCACCACCTACAAGATCGCTACTCCGGGTCGCGGTCGTTCTACCAAGGTGCTGCATGTTAATCTCCTCAAGGAGTGGATCTCTAGACCTGAGGGGAAAGAGGTGATGTTGATCAGAAAGATTGATGAAGAGGAGGATATGGATGACCAATACTTACCGGTGGCAGCGCCAGTGGCTTTGGACTTGGAGCATCTGTCTGATGAACAACAGTCCCAGGTGAGAGCTTTGTGCAACCCTCTCCTCTTTTCTGAGAATCCTGGCAGAACTAACCTGGTGGAACACAATATAACACTAAAATCTGATGCTGTTGTGAGACGCATGAGTTATAGGATCCCAGAGCGACTCCTGGAGCCCCTGAAGAAAGAGGTGGACCTTATGCTGTCGTCTGGAGTGATCGAGCGCTCTCGGAGTGAGTGGTGCCATCCAGTGGTGTTGGTACCAAAGAAAGATGGTAGTGTGAGATTCTGCATTGATTTCCGCTACTTGAATTCTGTGTCAAAATTCTATTCATATCCAACCCCAAGAATCGATGACCTCATAGAGCGTCTCGGCAAATCAAAGTTTCTGACAACTATTGATTTATGTAAAGGATACTGGCAAATTCCACTCACCCAGAATTCCTGCGAGTTGACTGCTTTCCGCACCCCTTGGGGCTTGTTCCACTTCACTGTACTTCCATTTGGCTTGCACGGCGCCCCAGCTTCATTCCAAAGAATGATGGATGAAGTACTGTATGGATTGTCTGATTTTGCTTCTGCCTATCTGGATGACATAGTGATCCACAGCTCCACCTGGGGGGATCACTTGGAACACCTGAAGGAGGTTTTGGACCGTCTGCAGTCTGCAGGCCTAACAATTAACGCCTCCAAATGTGTGTTTGCCCATGCTGAAACTGAATACCTGGGATTCACCATTGGTAACGGTACTGTTAAACCTCAGCTTCAAAAGGTACACGCTATTAAAAATTGTCCTCTGCCCCAAACCAGGAAACAGCTGAGGTCCTTTATCGGCATGGCTGGATTCTACCAGCGGTTTATACCCCACTTCTCAGCAAGAGCAGCCCCCCTCACGGACAGAGTTGGATCGAGATGTCCCAGCAGAGTCCAGTGGTCAGACGAGGCTATAGCAGCCTTCCACGACCTCCGCCAAGCACTGAGTAAGAGCGCTGTATTACGCAGCCCAGACTTTGAGAAACCCTTTGTCTTGCAGACAGACTCATCGGATAGAGGTCTAGGAGGTGTTCTCCTGCAGGGGCCGCCAGAGGACAGACATCCTGTGGCGTACATCAGTAGAAAGATGGTGCCCCGGGAGGTTCGATACTCCACAGTGGAGAAAGAAGCGTTGGCAATTAAGTGGGCTCTGGACTCCTTCAAATATTATCTTCTTGGAAGAGAATTCATTCTGGAAACCGACCATCGAGCACTCCAGTGGCTGCAACGAATGAAGGACACAAATGGACGCATCACGAGATGGTATCTCGCACTGCAGCCCTACCGGTTTATTGTGGCTCACATCCCAGGGAGGTCCAATGCCACAGCTGACTTCCTGTCTCGCTCCCATGGCGAGTCTCCAGAAGGGGGGGAGTGTGTGATGGTCGCAGACGCGCCCACACCACGGCAACCACCAACACAGTCTGCCTGTCGGTAACCCCTCCCCTTCACACTCATTCAGTTTGCTTTGTTTATTAGTTTAATTAAACATTTAAGTTTACTTTTGCACATTATTAGTATTATTAGGACCTGCACACATCACAACATGAACATCAAACAAATAAACACATGACACATAGTTTTGATTTCATACGTCATATAGACTTTATTTTAAGCACATGGTCACGCATTTGCTAGTGCACACATTTGTGTTGACTATGGTTGGCTTTATGTTAATTATTTCTGTTTGTTTATTTACCATGCCCGCTGTGGGGGTCCTGAGTCTGGCCAACTTGGCATCCCAGTGAGGTGTGCGTCAGCGACTGGTGTCCGGGCGGAAACGGCAAAGGAGGGGCAGAAAGGTTCCTCCTGTTTAAGACCTGCTCGGCATGATCCATCTGCTCTCCAGTCGTGGGGGGAATTTAAGATTTTGTTGGGGTTTTTTTAAGTTGGATAAGTTTGTGTATATATGTAAATATTAGTTTGAATACGTTATTTCTGTAGAAATATTTAGTTTGTCTTTTTTACAAGTTTTGTTCCTTTTGTAAGCTTAATTGATTTGTTAATTATCCTGTAATTTATTTTGGTTTGTTCTGTTTGTATATAAGGCAGTTTCTTTGTCTCATTTGGAAGAAAGAGAGATTGAGAGGGTTTGGTGTTATGTCCTGTCTTTTTGGTTTTGGTAACTTTAAAAGGCCCTAAATTGTATCTTTTTGAGATTTTGTGAAAGAAAAATAAATTTAACTATTTTTGATAAACCTTTTTGAGTCTGCGTCCCTGTGTCGACTGCTGGGTCCCTCACAATCTGCAAGTCGAAAGGTAGGACCATCAGAACTGTGACTGGTGTCTACAATATAGTTCACCAATTCACAGAGAGCCTGAGGAAAGAGATCTGTTTGAACTGTTTCACTCTGAAGGGACTCAAGTCTTCTGAGGTGGAGTTTCTCCCTGTTGTAAAGACAAGCGAGGCATGCAGGATGGTATTTCAGCTCCTGTGCAATGGCATCACCCCCACTGAGTTTAGCCAATAATTTACCATCATTCAGTGTGTGCGCACATTCATGAAGTCTGTTGTTTGTGTGCATTGTCATGACCTGGCTGAGCTCAGATGCAGAAGATATCTTATCACAAAGAAAGCAAACCTGATCATCCTTACTTTTTTGCATCATGGATCTGCGATGCTTTACTTGACTGTCATCTGTTTCACTGCACTGAGTATTGGAGTGTCTCTTCCTTGCACGAAGTAACTTTGTGTTGTTGAACAAAGCTCGACAGTTTAAATGGTACTTTGCTTGGTTCCTTCTCAAAGTAGCTTCTATCCCACCACCTTCATCCAGCCTTCCCAGGTCCCGGATCATTGGCATTTGCGTGATCTCATGGAAGAGTGGAGCGTTGGTGGCGAGCATTGTATAGCCATCATGTTGAAGAACATGATGCGTAGGTGGTGATTGGAGATCTTCTTTCTTGTCTGTCTGACAAAGACAGCATTTCTTCCAATCAGTTTGCCTCTTAGCTAACATTGGGTTTGCATTTGCCATGTCTGATTAAGGCCGAGGGGTTATCCTTATATACCACCTTAATCATAATGCTACACATTCGGGTATGGGATTCAACTAGGTTCGGGTCACCTACACCTAGCCAGATCATTCATCCAGTGCCATTTAAGTCCCGTGTGATATGTACACCTTCCAGGTAAGAATACATGAACAAGTCTTGTAATGCCCCACTTACCCTTGGCTCGGCTTTCCCGCGCTGGCACAACCTGTCAATTCAGGTCTATCTAACTACATCTAACTAGTACTACCTAATTGACATGGGGCTGTTAGACAGCATTTGGGACACTAAACAAAGCTAAACTATCACTACTAGACAACAACTACAGTATTAGTACAACTAGATCAGCTTGCACTGAACCCCATGCTGAGTTCCACAGCAGTGATGTCACCAGTGTGCCCTGGTTGTGTAGTGACATTCACTCTACTATACTCTACTATAATGAGAATTTGATGGCCATCTTGAAAAAAGGGCCGACATCTTTAACTAATAAGACAACCCCTAGGTTGTCTTAATAGTAAGTAACCCTACTGGAAATATCAGGTTATGAGAGTAACATTTTCATGAATCCATGTTCTCGTAACAACAATCAATCTTACAAAATTCTCACTTTTCCGGGTATACAAGTTTCTGTATGATGTATCTCAAGAACCGTAATGGATACAGACATGTACTTGGTACCAAAATGTCCACAATACCCAACTTTATATTCAACTTTAATATATCTATGGGGCTAAAAATCAAGGCATTTTGAGTTATAAAGGAAAAAGCACGTTTTTGGGCGGTCATCTTGGATTTTGGGGGCCGCCATCTTGGAATTTTGAGTGGCACGCGCCTGTTCCCTAAAGAGTAGACCTTGGAGAGTATCTGTGCCAAATTTCATGCTTCTATACCAAAGTGAAGTATTGTGTTGATAAAATGAGTTAATCTGCTGCACTAGTAAACGTACTGATAGTTTCATAGGAGCCTAATGATGCTCTTCTAGTTTAAGGCACACAATGACCTGTGACAATGATATAGTATGGGTATATTATACATTTCCTGAATCCTTATGGTCCTGTGAGTATTCCAGTTTTTGTATTTTGTGTCTCTGTTGTTCCTAGGTGACACAGGGATAAAAGATAGTATATCATTTAGGCGAAAATGGTGTAAAAATGTGTGTTGTATATAGTTTAAAGAGCTGCAGTGACCACTATGTTGGTCAGAAAGATTCACACCTTAGTTTGAATGAATGCTTCAAAGGTCCTCTTTAAAATGATACCAAAGACAATATTGTGAAACATTGACAGATATCCTGTACATGAGTGTAAACCGGGATATGCACCAGCATCTGAAATGTAATTTTTTGAAGGGGGTGGGTAACTTCATGAGCTGATAACTATGATACAGCTGCCACTCAGGAAGGGTTATCATACCAGAATATCATCTACAGACATGGATCTTTTCAAAAATCATAAGTAAGTTTGG
This sequence comes from Cololabis saira, assembly GCF_033807715.1. Classification (NCBI taxonomy): domain Eukaryota; kingdom Metazoa; phylum Chordata; class Actinopteri; order Beloniformes; family Belonidae; genus Cololabis; species Cololabis saira. The sequence goes on from NC_084599.1 coordinate 28,230,084, forward strand.
TCACCTTGAGTGGCACTGACAAGTGAAATTTTGGGCTCTGGCCCATGGACTATAAGGGTGCTTTCACACCTGTGGCCCGTTTGTTTTGTTCCGATTCAGGGGCTAAATCGATACAGTTGTTCCGTTTCTTGTTTGTGGGGTTTGTGTTCACAAGGCAAACGTCTGTACCGTTTCAAAGCTGTTAACAAATGCCATGCGCGAACCAGCTGCTCTCTGATTGGTCAAATGAACGCGGAAAAGCCTACGGCGTAGGCTCTGCATCAATTTAACGCAGAACCATAAATCAGGCTTTACCCATTCATTTATGTGCTACCGGCGCAGAGCGGAGCTGCCGCGGCGTTTGCACTGCGCAAACCCTGCCCGAATTGAACATTGTTTAATTTCACCGTGCCGCGCTGGGACGACATCTTGACACGTCCAATAGGAGAGAAGATGGTGGAGGCTGCGCCGACTCTTCTCCTTGCGCCGCGGTCGCACATACACAATGAATGGAGTTGTATCGGTCGCTGTGTTGATTATGTTCTCACTACAAATTTAAAAAATGAACCGTTTCAGGTCTCGAATGGAATCGGGCCGAGACCACCCCTCCGAGGTGATCCCGGCTCGCTTGTTTTGTGCCGTTTCAAAGCGCGATTGCTGTGTTCACATATACCAAACGTTCCGATATTTAGGGGGAAACATTCCCTGTTCCGGAACAACTACTCCAAACGGGACAGGTGTGAAAGCACCCTAAGTGAACTCCAACTAAGTTACCAGGAATAAAACTTGAGAGATGATCCAGATTTCAGTAGATTTAATTAAAAGGAGCATGAGGCAGGATTGAGGCAGGATTTATGAAAAAAATGTGTATATGTATTAAGTTTTCTAGTAATAATGTCAGATGAAGCGTTCCAAACCAAAACGAATGAGCCCTCTAGTGTATCTCTCCGTTGCCTTGAACAGGCTGTGTGCTGCAAAATGTGCTGCAATTCGGACTCCGAATTTCCCGCGTTGGGCGGCGGATGTGATGTCACATGACGCTGCATGCACGTTCTCCCCGTTCTCCTGTGCCGGTGTGTGGGAGCCGGTAAAAAAAAGCAGGTGGGAAAAAAAAGCACCGACACCGGCTTCGCTGTTGGCTGCAGTACCCCCGACGGCCGTCGTGGCGAAGGGTGGCGCTAGAGAGTCTCATTTCTTAAAAGGAGCCTCATGCTCCTTTAAGCAGTTAAATGCAAAAGGGTCAGACCATACTGTACATCAGGCGTCTCGATGCAGAAATGACATTGAAACAAAGGAAGCATAATAATTTTAAGGCATAAATGATGACTAATTCTTATGATTCTGGTAGACAAAACATTGTTAAGGTCGATGTTAATCTTTTAGGGGCAGACTACCAGTATAAACTACTACTATACACTACATCTTTGCTGCTCTCAGCAGTTTTGATTTAATGAAGTGGCCAGGGCAAAATGTTCCATTACAAATAATCACACTTTATTTGGGTCATTTATCTAAATCCTAAAAATTTCAGCAGCCAATTATAACAGTGAAACTGGAACCATGTTTGTTTTCACTGTGAAGGACAGCTTAAATTAATGGAAATATGTGTTTATGTGACCATAGTTTGCGCCGATAAGTCCAAGAATTGCGATAATAAAATTCAGCTGCATGCAAACTATGAAACACAACAACCTGCATACTCAAGAAAACTGGACATGATTATGATTTTGTTCTTTTTAATGTGTCATAACAGTGTTATCTGTCAGGGTTTGACACTTCCCCCCAGTGTTTGTAACTTTCAGTTCTGTCTTGCCCCGCCTGTGTCCCATCTGCCCTGATTGTGTCTGCACCTGTGTCTCGTCATGTCTCGTTATCCCTTCAGTATATCTTGTCTTGTCATTCCTTGGTTCCCTGTCGGTCCGTACTGTTCTCTCCTCCATGTCTCCTCGTGGTTTTTGTCCTGATCCTGGTTTTTTGTATTTATCCTGCTCTGCAGCGCTTTGCTTTGCCTTTTTGGATTAAAACCCTTTTTGTTTTTGAGAACTCCTGCCTCCAGCCTCCCTCTGTCTCCTGCACTTGGGTCCTTAAAAAACCAAACCATGACAGAACGGACCGACCATATGGACCCAGCGGGAGACTACCTCACCCTTATGGAGTTTTTGCGCCAGGAGGAGTATTGGGACCCCTTTTGGGGAACACGCCTGGCTCTGGGTGGGCCCAGGAGCCTGCAGGCCCAGGGGAAGCGACGGCGTCAGTGCCAGCCCCAGCCCCAGCCCCAGCCTGTTCCGGTGGGGGCCCTGGACGCACCTCTTCCTGTTCCCGAGGTGGTCCTGGACGCATCCCAGCCTGTTTCCCCCTTCTGGGGAACACGCCTGGCTCGAGGCGGGCCCGGGGGTTCTCAGCCCCAGGGGAAGCGACGGCGTCAGCGCCAGCCCCAGCCTGTTCCGGCTCCAGCAGTGGTCCTGGACGCATCGCACCCTGTTCCGGCGCTGGTCCTCAACGCATCGCCCCCTGTTCCTGCTCCGGCGGTGGTCCTGGACGCATCGCCTCCTGTTCCGGCGGTGGTCCTGGACGCATCGCCCCCTGTTCTGGCTCCAGCGGTGGTCCTGGACGCCTCAGCTCCTCCTCCGGTGATGGTTCCGGACCCCCCTCAGCCAGCGCCTCGGACCTGGGTACCCCCGCAGCCAGCACCACGGACCCGGGTCCTCACTCGGGCAGCTCCGGGGATCCTCTGCCCCCCGACGCCGGCTCCCCGCATCCTGTCTGCTCCTGTTCCGGCTCCCCGCATCCTGTCTGCTCCTGTTCCGGCTCCCCGCATCCTGTCTGCTCCTGTTCCGGCTCCCCGCATCCTGTCTGCTCCGGTTCCGGCTCCCCGCATCCTGTCTGTTCCGGCTCCCCGCATCCTGTCTGCTCCGGTTCCGGCTCCCTGCATGCTCTCTGCTCCTGTTCCGGCTCCCCGCATCCTGTCTGCTCCTGTTCCGGCTCCCCGCCTCCTGTCAGCCCCGAATCCGGATCCTGAGGCGGTCCCGCAGTCCTCTGTTCCTGAGGCGGTCCCGCAGTCCTCTGTTCCTGAGGCGGTCCCGCAGTCCTCTGTTCCTGAGGCGGTCCCGCAGTCCTCTGTTCCTGAGGCGGTCCCGCAGCCCTCTGTTCCTGAGGCGGTCCCGCAGCCCTCTGTTCCTGAGGCGGTCCCGCAGCCCTCTGTTCCTGAGGCGGTCCCGCAGCCCTCTGTTCCTGAGGCGGTTCCGCAGTCCTCTGTTCCTGAGGCGGTTCCAGAGCCCCGTCAGGTTCCCGAGTCCCGTCAGATTCCTGTGTCCCGTCAGGTTCCCGAGTCCCGTCAGGTTCCCGAGTCCCGTCAGGTTCCCGAGTCCCGTCCAGTCTCAGAGCCCCGCCAGGAATGCCTGTCACGCCCCCCGCCAAGACCCAGGCCTAGGCCTCGGGGACGCCCCCCCGAGCTCTCTCGCTGGTCTGCTCGGTCCCGAGGGCGGCCCCCGGAGCTTTGGCCGTGTGTGGCCTGGTTTTTTGTATTTATCCTGCTCTGCAGCGCTTTGCTTTGCCTTTATGGATTAAAACCCTTTTTGTTTTTGAGAACTCCTGCCTCCAGCCTCCCTCTGTCTCCTGCACTTGGGTCCTTAAAAAACCAAACCATGACAGTTATCTCTTGGGCTACGTCATTTTCTAGTAACTTATTGTATGACAAGACAGAGCACAGGTGGATGGATATGGAGGTGTTGGAAAGTAATATTAAAGATTATACAGAAAAAATAATCCGTCTCAAGAATTAAAAAAAAATATATAGTATCCAGAGGTAGCATTTTGCTTATTTAGCATAAAAACATAAGACTAAAGAAGAGAAGACTTGCATCTTACAAATGCAGTGGGGTTTTTGTACTTTTTTTTTTTACTATTTTTTGAGTAATTATTTTTTTTGTTTTTTATTTATCTATTTCTTTTTTATTTCCCTATGAAATTATTTAACAAAACCATTCATTACTTCTTCGGTAGCATCGAAGGAATATAATGCAGCAATAAGTGAGTGGTCCTTGGACTCGAAAGACGTTGTACAAGCGCATTGTTGTTGTAAAGGAATTCTTTGTGTATTGTTTTCCTAACCTTTTTGACCACTTAAAACACTTTTACAGAATAGGCAGCATTCATTTATTCATGTTTTAAATGAATAGTTTTCCACTCCTCTCCCTCTATCATATACACACTTAAACTGTAAATCCAGTGAGAGGGACGTGGAATGCAATGTTTTCCCCAAAGATATTGACGCATGACTGTAAACATGAGAAATTGATCCACCAACCTCTGCATTGCAGGACAGCTGCTGTATTTCCTAAACCACAGCTATACTAAAGTAAATCATGTTGAAAAGATTGGTGGTTAGTATATTAGATATTTACGGTTAAAGTATAAAAACTGCTGGGAGTTAATAATTCCACTTAAAGTTTTTATGTATGTATATATTATGTTCATTTGATGCAACCAAAGGTTTGCACATAAGTATGGACCCACGACAACATAAACCTCCCTCAGTGCTTGTGTTGTGTAGAAATGATTATGAGGTGTATGTTATGTTAATTATTATTATGTGAAATATTTTGGACAAACTGCCTTGAAAATGTCGTGTTTCCTCATTAACTCCAACGCTGGTGCCATGTGTGACTACATGGTGGAAAGGGTGTGGTGAAATGATCAGGCGTGTCACTAAAAACAAAATATGCTAATATGCTTTATAAGACACACACAGGAGCTAAAATTATTCATACACAAATAAAAGTCATTGTAAAGCCCATAAGATTAAACAGATACCTGGCCCTTTTTGTTACTGAGGGGAGAAAAAAAAGATCCCATATTTTGCACATGCTGCATGACTCATATCAGCATGGAATAGATTCACATTCATCCTTTTCATAGCTTCTGCAGGCATTGAGAGTTGGGGTAGGCGTGTCCTATGAAACAACTTGACAACACCAAGGATGGCAAATGCAGTCACTTGAGGTATTGCCCATCAAATGCAGCCGTGTTTAAATAATTACTCGCAGACATTTTCCAGTGTCCATCATTCACTGCATTCAACAGAACTATCCAATCATGTTGCTCGTAGTCATAAGAAAAATGCCCAGTGGGGTTGAGAAATGGACTGACTATGAGCTCTCCATGTAACAAATCACATCACCGTGCCCTCAACAATGGAAAAAAAGGTGTTTGACTTTTTCCCCCTTTTCAGCACAATGTGCTGCATCTAGGGGACATCCTGATCACACTGTTTTGCTCCCGAGGCCGATTCATTTGATTTTGAATATAGGTCGATGCCTAGTCCCAAAATGATACTTTCTCAATCCACAAAAAAAGAAAAGGAAAAAAAATACCAAATTGCAAAGAGTGGAAGCTGCTCTAGTGCTGCATTTGTGGTCCAATTTGAAATGTTTCCGGATTGCAGACATTTCTGATTTTCCAAGAAACCTGCTTCAAATTTGCTCTATGTTTATATCAGCAAGAGTTGCCAAGTCCTCAGGAAGGGAAGTAGTTATTGGATTTACAATGTATGTATAATTGTAATAGATGTTATAGGAGAGAGGATTAAAATCATTGGAGATATTTAAAAAGAAGGAACTAAAAAACACTATGAATATGTTTAGGACTTCAAATGAGCTCTTGTCAGTTCTCTTTTTTAATGTCACAATTCCAACCCTCCTCGGTTGTTCTGACTATAGGCCAGTGCAGCACCATTAAATATTTATTCTGATTATGACATTAAAATTATATATAAATAATTATTATCATTTATTATTCAATTGTGCTGGGCCTAGTGCAAGATCCGCCAGCTTCAAATTTGCATGTTTTTTTTTTGTTTTTTTTTTTGCAGTTGGGGCGCAGAGAGGTGAACGTCTCCTGCTGTGACTGGAGGTTCTGGAGGACTGAGAGCACGTTGGAACGAGGGATGAACCCACAGCCCACTGGAGAATGATACGAGCCTACAAGTTCGAGTCTACAAAGGTGTTCAGTAAAAGCTGGAAAAAGTTGCTAGATTTGTTTGTTGACTTTTTTGAAAAAAAATAAGTTGCAACAGGGGCCTAAAAGCTCACTAAATACAGTGACAAAGCCACCATGATAGCAACACTGAGGTCAGCTCGCTAGCCACATCTGCTACTCTACATTGAAGGCATAAACTGTATAAAACAATGAACAAAGCATAAGGTCACGTGACCCATTGGTTTCTGAAGACCGGTTCTGAAGTGCGTTTTCCTCGTGCGGGACGCAGCCATGTTGCTCGAGAAGCCGACAGGAACACGTCCACCGTATGCCAATCAAAGTTAGCTTCACCCCCAGCTCCATCAGCCGAACTCCACCAAAATATTAGCAGAAGTATCATCGGACAGTCAAATACATCGTTTAAAGTGTTGACTCAACAGTTAAATCAAAACTGACAGTCGCGTTTATCAGAGGTTGGGTTAAAGGGGACCTATTATGAAAAACACGTTTTTTTTTGTTTTAACATATATAAAGTGGTCTCCCCTCACCCTGCCAGCACAGGGGAGACAAAATACCATGAAATTCTGCAGGGTCTCTGACCCCCGCCTTACAGAGTCCCCCAGTGTCACGTGACCTTTTTTTGAGCCATTCTGAATCTGCGCCTATGGTGACGTCACCATAGGCGCTCATTTCCATAGGTTCAGCCTCCGCTGCTGAAACCACGCCCACAACCAGCTCTCTCCGCTGCTGGAGCGGCTCTTCCTTCAGCCAGTCGGACGCGGCGCTGTGGCGCCGCGGATCCGGGTTAAATCATCCAGGTTCCCGGGTGGTTTGGGAGCTGGGTCCTCGGGGGTCCGTCCCAGGTCGGACCAGCTTCACCCTCCGAGATTTTCAGCGAAATCTGTCGGTTTGATCACCGGTAACGGGAGATGCGCCGCGGATGCGCTCCGGAGCCGATCCGTGCGCCCGCCGTGGGGTTGCGGCGCCCGTCGCGCAGCATCCGCCGGACAGATCCGGCTGAAATTCCGCTGGTCGGTCCCCGGGAGTCCCCGCTACCAGTCCAGGCCGGTTACTGCGGTCCCGGCCGGTCGGAACCGCTCAGATTCCCCCGTTAAAGCCGCGGTGATGCGCGCTGCTCGAGCAGCGCTGCTCCCGGGCGCCCGGCGTGGCTCCGGGACCAGCGTTCAGCATCCGCCGGGTAGATCCGGCTTAAATAGTGCATAAATGTTATTTATATAGCCTACAACTCATATTTTATTTTTTTAACAATAAAGTTTCCATTTGTGAAAATTCAGTGTTGTGATAATTTACAGGCTTGGGCTGCTCTGGCGGAGCGAGGTTTATGCTCCTCCCCTGCTACACGTCATTCAGGGAGCCAATCAGCACAGAGCCTCATTATCATACCCCCCCCTTCCCTAAAAATGAGGCGCAGAAAAAGAGGTTAGAAGCGGTAAAACTAGTGACAGGGCCCACAGGCTGGATTTATGATTTATGTAGAAAAAACAAGCTTTAGATTGTTTTTAAGACATTCAAGGCCTGTTTAAAATATACATTAAATGCCATAATAGGTCACCTTTAATACAAATGGCTGGTTGCTTCGCCGGTTATAGGTGACAATGGCGAACTATTGGCTGAGCCTTTGGTTGGCCCTTGGTTGGGGTCACATCTCCCTCCTGACATAAAGTATTGGTTAAGAGAGTAACTTATTGATAGACAAAAATAAATAATTTATATTCATTAAATATGATATATGCATATCCTTACACGCCAATGAATCTGAAAGTGAAATGGGATAGTTGCACATTTCTGACCAAAGTCCTAACTTATTGTAGCTAAAGCTCTAAGATGCTCAGGACAAAGTAAACTCATCTTGGCTTTCTTCCGTTATTTCAGAGAAAGACTTCAAAACCTTTGGAGAGAAAACCGGAGTGTCTACAAATGAGCTTATAGCTTTTCCAATGTAAAGGATTTGCTTTCTTATTGTAATAAATTAAGCCTCTCAGGAAGCAGTAGATGGCAAAGATTGCAATGTACTGGCCTTTTTTTCATATTTTTATCAAAAGTGTTTTCCAAGGCAGAGAAATTGTCCACTCAACTGTGTTGAGAGGAGCACAAGTAAGATATTTATGTTTCTGTAATTCAATAGGTACTGGAAGGCTGTAGTGTTGTTGGGCGCCTACCACGTATTGACTTCTGTCTGAGTTAAGAGTTGGGCTTCCATGAGGGAAATCATTCAGGCTGAGAATGAAGCTCTCCCTCAGGCCACCCTGCACACACAGGCCACAGGAGTGCTATAATTGTAACCTTTTATATTACCTCTTTTTCCTTAAGCTCATCAAGAGCTCACCGGAGTATGTATTTATGATTTAATACTTTTAGCACTTTTGACATATAAAATTTGCAACTGTCATATCTTCGATATTTTCACTGCTCTAATCCATGCTGTAAATAGTTAGCATGCACTGTGTTTGGTTCTGTCCTCATATTGTGTGCTCGCTGACATGTAAACAGTGTAATCCTACCTTTTTGAGGACATGAGGCCAGATTCCTGATATTTCTTTGTTAAATATCACGAATGCCCTTTCTGAATTGGAAATAAATTGCTACGTCAAGTGAAGAAGTTCACGTATTTCGGGGTCTTGTTCACTAGTGAAGGAAGAATGGAGTGGGAGATCAACCAGCGGATCGGTCTGGAATCTGCAGGAATGTGGACTCTAAACTTGGCCGTTGTGGTTAAAAAGGAGCTGAGCCAAAGGGCAAGGTCTGCGATCCTGCCTCACCTATGGTCACAAACTGGGGTTAGTGATTAAAAGAACCCACTCACATATACATGCGAGAAGGCGGGTTGACTATCCCTCAGAGGCTGACAAGTTCAGTCATGAGTTGGGAGGGACTTGGAGAAGAGTCGAAAGGACTGGGAGTTTACAGGAGGAATGTTAAAAAATTTGAACAGTGGGAATATTACAGAAGAACTAGAGACGAGACTAATAAGACAACAGGAATTCATATTTTATCATCACAGGCTTTTTATGCAAAACAATACAATGCAAATGTTGCATTTTGCCAGATAGCTGTGCAAGTTATCAACTTAAACAGTTACTGTCTTAATAAATATGAAGGTATTGTATTTCTGTCATGTATGACTCTCATGTTATAAGCTTCCTCCACTGTTATTTAATGTCTAAACAAGAAGGCTTATTCCAAAGTTAGAAATGAACCTTCCTTTTCTGATTCAGATGCTGCAGCTCAGCTGATGGAAGGACGCCTCATAAATAATGCATAATATCATGTTATATGTCACAGCAGGTGGTGTGTTGTAATATTGGCAGCATACATCTTAGTCGCTGAATAGTGTTTTACCGTTTGCATGTATAGCCAGAGGACCCACAGCGGAAACTCAATCTTTTTCTTCTCCTTACTTTTGCTCCCACCCAAACTCAAATGAACACCTTGTGATGGATACACACACAAAAACACACACACACACACCAATCTCTCGACAATAAACACCTCTCTCTTTTATGTTCTTGTTGTGTTTCCAGTATTTTGTTTGATCGAGATGCCCACACAGTTTCCATGGCAACACAAAAAGAAAAAAAAAAGTCTTACTGGGCGTTGTCTGATAGGAGCCAAGACATGAGATATGGAGAAAAGGAGCAGAGCAAATGTATTGACTCACAAAACCCCTTCATGTCAGCCATCGGTGTACCTGTGATTTTGAAAAACATTAATAAAAAATGAGTAACAAGCAGCTGTTGTGCCGTGAAAGACCATTTGATCACAGTCAAACTATGTTTTCCCTTTCATTTTACTGACCTGGAGTTAGTAGTGACAGGTGTGTGTTGTGTGGCCATATGTGTGAGGGAATAGATGCTGCATCCGCTGTAGTTGTTTTCAGGGTCATCAATCAAAGGCCTGGAGAAGTGGGTATTGTTGCGCGTAAAGGCTACAACCTCTTCTTCTTTTTCCCTGTGTGTGTGTTCACCTGTGGATCACTCAGTGGAGAGGCATTAAAAGATTGCATCTGACCCCACTGAGTAATAGCGTCTGACTCTGTGTCAGGATGGAGTAGCTTTATCTTCGCCTGACAGTTTCTGTCATTCCTTTTCACTGTCTCTCAAAGCCTGCTTGTTTTTTGCGGTTGATGTTTTTTTTTTGTTTTTTGTTTTTATGTAACACAATGATCCAAATCAAACCAACAAGTCTACAATAATACTTTGGTTCTTTTTTCCAAAAAGAAAGAAACAATGCATTCCAATGTCCCAGTCAAATTCCTGACCTCATCCTGATTGAAATGCTGCAGGAAGATCTTATGAAAGTTATTATAAATAAATCCTCACATATTTTGAAGCACTGATGCAGGATTATTTGAAAGAATGGAGAACAATTCCTCCAAAACAATGTGTGACGCTTCAACTTGTTGTTTCTAATTATGCCTGCATTTTATTTCCTGATATGTAAAACCTCAGAGAGTAGATTTTAAATGTGAAATCATATTTTGAGCACAGCCTTGTCTGCTTAAATGGACCCAACCTTGGTTTTCACCTGTGCCTAATGAAATCATTAAATCTCATCATTATGCTAACATACTCGTAGTAGAAGGGATATCTTTACTGAACTAGTAGTGTTATAGATGAAATACAACAAAATAAACGGATGTGTATGTCATTCACTCATGTTTTAACCCAGTAGACATACTGTACAAGACAATGGAATTTTAATCATTCAGAGCATAATTGAAAATGTTGGTTATATTTGTTATGGTTTTAGTTTCTGTTCTTGGGGTTTTGTTAGTTTTCCTCTTTCAGTTTAGTTTGTTTTTTATGTTCCTGTTCTCCTGTTTTAGGTTAATCAGAAGTACTTTATTGATCCCTGAGGGGAAATTGCCTTTAGTTACACATGCTCCCATTCAAAAGTCTTGAACAAGTAGGAAAGTATAAAATATATCAATACATTTAAACATAACTACTAATATAAAGTGAAATATATCTAAAAACTAAAATATAAATGTACATTTTGCCTATGTAGCTACAGTGTAATACATAACAGAACAGTTTACAAACAGCTGAATATAGATTATTGTACATCAAAGTAGTTATTGCATATTACTAAGAGCCCACAGTAAACCCATTGACTCAGTGTATGAGTAAGGAGTTATATTAGTTTGATGCTCTGTGGTGCATTTCGGTGTGATCAGCCTTGTACTGAAGGTACTTCTGTAGCTGACCAGCTCATTGTGGAGCGGGTGGGACACATTGTCTAAGATGACATGCAGCTTGGACAGCATCAGTCCAGCTTCACTCCCATAACATCACTGGATCAGTCTGTCGATGTCAGCTACCCTCAGACTTCTGCCCCAGCACACCGCAACATAGAGGAGAGGTTATCAACCTTTTTGGGGTCCTAGACCCCCTGCACATTTTTGGCCAACTCTGAGGATGTATTAAAGCTAGGGTCTACGATTTTACATATTGTACATTTTTATCAAAATCATTTATAAGGTTATTATGGCCCAATAGTGCTACCTAAGAAATATGATTAGCAAAAAGAACCAAAAGAAAATATTTCTTCTATCTGCTGTAATCCTGCAAAGAAGTCAACCAATAGGCGCCATTCGGCCCGAACGGCGCCTATTGGTCAATCTGCTTGAATGTCAGTGATTGGACAGTCCTCACCCTACTCCCCGCCTCCCAAAGTACGGCAACACGAAGGACATATGAGAGAGTATTTGCCGAAGCAGCGCTTTGGCAAAGGCGCCGCTTGTTTTTGGTCCTGCTGGCTCCCGTACCAGAGGGGGTGTGTCGGAGGCGGGAGCTTCATGTGAGGCAGAGCACAGGGGGGAGGGAGTTTGTGAGGGGAGTAGGTGTCTTTTTTTTTTTTTTTTAACTCAAGATCGTAAACCCTAGCTTTAAGTTTGTATTAACAGTGTCATGCAATAACTTCAACAGTGCATACGGGTGCAACATTTATTATTAAAATACAACAAATGATGATTGTGAAAGAGAAAGGTCATGTTACCTTCTGTGGTTTAGTTAGATAAAGGTCTCGGTCACATTTGAATAAAATAATAAAGTATTTCTATAAATGTCAGAGGATCTTTTTAAAAATATATATATTTTGTTATCACGGACCCATGGACCCCTTGTATTTACACCACGGACCACTAAGGGTCCGCAGACCTCCGGGTGAGAATCACTGGCATAGAGTTTAGCATTGGCTACCACAGACTTGTAGAACATCTTGAGTATACTTCGAGAGAAATTGAAAAACTTCAGCCGCCTCGGAAAATAAAGGTGATTCTGGTCCTGTAGAGAGCAGCAGTGTTCTTAGCCCAGTCCAGATTATTGTCAATGTGTACACCAAGATATTTGTAATCCTCAATTATGTCCACACCCCCCAAGAGGGAAACAGGAGTCAACAGCATATTAGCCTTTCTCAGGTCCACAACCAGTTCCTTGGTTTTTGTCACATTGAGCTGCAGCTGGTTCAGCTCACACCATGTGACAAAGTTCAATTCAATTCAATGTTATTTATATAGCGTCTAATACAACAGATGTTGTCTCTAGACGCTTTCCAGAGATCCAGAACATGAACATAAACATAAACATAAACCCCCGAGCAATTATTACATAAACAATGTTGTCCACAGCAGCTCTGTACTAGGCTTCATCACCCCATCTGATACATCCAACCACTGCTGAGTCATCCGTGAACTTCTGAACAGGTCTCAGTGCAGTAGCTGCAGTCTGTGGTATAGCGGGTGAAGAAGGAGGGAGAGGATAGTCCCCTGTGGAGCCCCAGTATTACTGATCACTCTGACACAGTGTCGTGTACAAACTGTGGCGATGTTGTTCGCAAATTCATGAATAAAAAGTCTACTGACTCAACTGATATTGATATGGCACTAGTAAAGATTATTATAGAATTTATAGCAACTCCACTAACATTTATATGCAATCAATCACTCCAAACAGGTATATTTCCCAACTCAATGAAAATAGCAAAGGTCATCCCAATATACAAAGATGGAGATAAGCACCTGTTTTCCAATTACAGACCAATCTCTCTATTACCACAGTTTTCAAAAATATTGTAAAAACTCTTTTTAATAAGATTAGATCAATACATTGAAAAATGTTACATATTAAGTAAGTGCCAATATGGATTTAGATCTAATAGATCAACAGCAATGGCAGTGATGGAACTAACAGAACAAATATCAACAGCAATAGACCACAAGGAATACACAGTTGGGGTGTTCATAGACCTAAAAAGGCTTTTGATACAATAAATCACAAACTACTAATGAATAAACTTGAAAGATATGGCATAAGAGGTATAGCACATTCCTGGCTCTGCAGCTATCTTGAAAATAGACAACAATATGTAACCTGCGGGGTGCCACAGGGATCTATCCTGGGCCCCAAACTCTTCATACTGTATATAAATGATATATGTAATGTGTCAAAGCTTATAAATTGTGTACTGTTTGCAGATGATACCACATTGCTGTGCTCTGGAAATTATATGGAGGAGCTTCTGAATACAGTTCAACAGGAACTGAAAACCCTAAAGCGATGGTTTGATACCAATAAATTATCATTAAATCTAAATAAAACAAAATTTATATTATTTGGATATCGGAAAACTCCCTGAATATGTTTTACAGTTGCTTCATTGTCCCATTCATCAGTTATTGTTTGGAAATCTGGGAAAATACATACAAAACAATCATAGACCCGATTCTTATCTTACAAAAAAAAAGCCATTAGAGTTATAAACAAAGCAAGTTATCGAGAACCAACTAATAGATTATTCATAAATTCAAATGTGCTTAAATTCAGAGATTTAATGGACCTTAAAACAGCGCAATTTATGTTCAAAATCAACAATAAAACACTTCCTGAAAGTTTCAGAAGCTCTTCCAAAGCAGAGTTAGCCAATAAGAACTCAGGGGAACATTTATGTTAAGGAAAACAAAAGCAAGAACCAATGTTAAACAATGATGCATCTCAGTGACAGGAGTTAATCTGTGGAACAGCTTAAGTACAGAAATGAAAATGTGTAGCACGTTATTACAATTCAAAAGCACCTATAAATACAAAATGATTAATAAATATAAAACAAAGGGATAATACACATAGGCATGTACCTATGGACATGTGTATTGTTGTGCTACCGTCATGTGATCATGTGAACTCTGAACTCTTATGAAACATTTGTGTTTCGGTGAAATTTAACTTTAAAGCTGTCTGAATCCTCATCTGGGGACCAGCTTTAAAGCTTCACCTAAGATCGCCGCTTTGCAAAGGACTTCAACACCCAGCATGCTTTGGAGGTGTGAAATAAGGTGGCGTCTGAAGTGGCGTGCGTCCTATCACTGGCCAGGCGCTGATGACGTCACTGCATCTCGACCGACAAAACTCTGCTGCGCGCTCTCTTCATAATCTCTTCTAATGCTTTAAACAGCATATTAATTAGGTTTGTAAAAACAGCGTTTTTCCATCTCCATATTAGGATTAGGAGCCTCCTCTTTCAAAGTGATACAGAAAAACAAATGGTTTTACTGTGTTGTTTTCTGTGTACCGTGTAGCTCTTTGTGAGCCTAAGTAGTTGCTTTTTGTTTAGTTTTTTTACATAACCCGCAGTAGAGCATTTTCTGTTCAAATAAATCTATTTGATTTGCCCCTCTTGGCTTCCAGTCTCTTGGATTTGGGTCCTCCACAGCTCTCGAATTCTAGCATTATTTGTATAAAAAAAATACCCTGAATGACACTTCGCCGTCAGTCTCCATAGACAAAAAAAGGATGAGAGCATTCTTATTAACAAATAATAAATCATTGAATGCATGAATCGTGAAAAATTGCAGTATTGTAGAACAGTAAAAACATGGAGGGCCTCAGTAACACATGGCTGAAATTCACTGCACCAGAACATCACTGTCCACCTGAGTAAATACTGCAACAAGTTCATTCAAAACTCGTGATCCTGCATGACTTGATATGTGAGCTTACACAGGTCGTCCTCCGGCTGCATTGGCCAGGAAAAACAATCAGCAATATTAGACAGGCAGCGCCTTGCTCAGCCTGTACCACCTGAGCTTTATCACCCATGAAAAGTGCTGAAAATGTGGGGGTTTCATATAAGGAAGCCATACATCCATCAACGTGTCCTCTTATAAAACATTTTCCCCTGAACCCAATGCTGGCTCTTAATAGCTGGTGACACATCTCTCTCTGTCTTACCTTGGGTGATCGATGGAAGACGCAGTGATGCCTGAGCTATTTTGCTTGTTTTCAGGGGCGGGGAGCTAGAGCTAAGGGTGTGTTGAGCTGTGCCCAGAAGTTGGACTTTTAAATTAATCTTGTATTTTTAGCATTTCAGACCACACAGTGAATGTCCCACTGACACTGAAGCTTGAGTGGGAGTTGAACAGTTGCCAACAATGCCCTTTGAAAATGGTAAACTACATAAGGTTAATAAATTCTGTGATGATGTGTTTTGTGTCCCCCTATTCTAGTAAACGGCATCCTTTTGTTTAATAAAAGTTGCCAACACACAATTATGCTATAACAGTAAAGACCATGACTTTAAGAGTGCTTTTACCAGTCTAGTAACATACCTGAGGATTTGTCAAAACGGGGAAAGTGCAAATACACTCACAGGCCATTTTATTAGGTACACCCGCCCAACTGCCTAACGCATTTTTAATAAGCCAATCACGTGGCAGCAACTCAATGCATTTAGGCATGACATGGTGAAGACGATCTGCTGCAGTTCAAACCGAGCATCAGAATAGGGAAGAAAGGTGATTTAAGTGACTTTGAACGTGGCATGGTCGTTGGTGCCAGACGGGCTGGTCTGAGTATTTCCGAAATTGCTATTGGGATTTTCACGTACACCATCTCTAGGGTTTACAGAGAATGGTCAGAAAAAGAGAAAGCATTCAGTGAGCGGCAGTTCTGTTGGCGCATATACCTTGTTGATGCCAGAGGTCAGAGGAGAATGGCCAGACGGCTTCGAGCTTATAGAAAGGCAACAGTAACTCAAATAAGCACTTGTTACAACTGAGTTATGCAGAAGAGCATCTCTGAACGCGAGGCGGATGGGCTACAGCAGCAGAAGACCAGACAAGGTGCCTCTCCTGTCAGCTAAGAACAGGAAACTGAGGCTACAATTCGCACAGGCTCACCAAAATTGGACAACAGAAGATTGGAAAAACGTTGCCTGGTCTGATGAGTCTCGAATGTTGAATCAACAACATGAAAGCATGGATCCATCCTGCCATGTAACAATGGTTCAGGCTGGTGGTGGTGTAATGGTGTGGGGGATGTTTCCCTGGCACACTTTGGGCCCATTAGTACCAATTGAGCATTGTGTCAACGCCACAGCCTACCTGTTGCTGACCATGTCCATCCCTTTATGACCACAGTGGACCATCTCCTGATGGGTACTTCCAGCAGGATAATGTGCCATGTGTGGGTAGAGTTGCTGTGCCTTCACATTGAGAGAAACTAGTAAAGGTGGTTTAGGCACCAAGTGAAGATGGCGCTGCACCCCTCCCTAGGGAGACGTTTCAGGCATGTCCAACCCGGAGGAGGCCCAAGAAAAGACAGCTGGAGAGAAGGAGGCCTGGCCCTCTCTGTGTGGGCTGCTGAACCAGTGACCCAACTTTGGATAAATAAAGGTTAATGAAAGAAATTGTCTACAAGTCATTTTGGTCTCACAAATAAAATGGGATTCCTCTAGACTTGGCAGCAGTGACTTTAATTCCACAATTAAAGTCACCATAAAATCACGTTTGTTGGCTCAATCTTATTAAACCACAACTTTGGCATTGGAACAACCTACTTAAAACTACAGTCTCACATGAAAACATCCTAAAACTGTAATGTATTACACAGCAATAGTATTGTTATGAAGCTGTAACTTGCAATTGTAAGTCCCCCAGCAGAGTAGATCACTTTTAATAGGAATCAACAGTTACAAAAGTGTAATAGTGACACCTCCCTTTTGAGAGCTGTGAATGCTGTCAAATGTTTTCTTTCTCACCCACAAGAGAGTGTTCTTAGACCTTATCTGCATTTCATACATCTTTAATTGGTGAGAGCAACCTCTGTAAGTGCTGGGTCATCTGTAGCAAATGTGACAAGATGAGGTCTGGGAGGTTAGGGGTAGACGGCTATTGACCTTGTATCACTAATAAAAATTCTGGAGGGTGCTTATGTAAAAGAGGGCACAACCGTGTCGAACTGTTCATTATGCTGAATGTGTGAGTGTGTCATGGAGAGCTATTTCACTGGTAAACTTGATTCTTCGTTACAGAACCAAACTAGAACACAAATGAAGGAACTCGTGCTGCTGCATTTTTGGCTCTGTATGTCTGCCCTAATAACTTATATTAATGTATTGCTTTCTGTTGGCATTTTCAATTGTTTCCACTTGTTAATTACAACTTTGGGTCCACCTATCTGCAAGCCCGTGTTCAAGCACTTCTGTGTTCAAGCACTTCCAAGAACTATAAGCACACTTCCTGTGCTTATAGATTTTTTTGATTTGCATGTAGGAATTGTATATGTACATCTATTCTATGAAACATTTCCATTGATCCCTCTTCAATAATGTGCAGCACTTCAGTCTCTGTGCCAGTGCGGAATCATGTCAATTTCTTACAGTATAGTGTTTTTACTGCACAAAAAATATATTCAGGCTGCTCAAATTGTTGATGTTCAAGCAATAGTGACTTTATATCCCATGAATACCTGCTGAAAATGTAGTGTCCTGTGTGAGCATGTGTGGGATAAAGCCATACCGTCATACTGTCCCAAACAATATCTCAATTTTATTTTTTTTAATTGTTTATCCATTTTTGAATATTAGCCAAAGGGACAAGACATTCTGTATAAAGCTTCAGATATTCAATTCGGTGCCACTCACTCACTCGAAAATTCACATTGTAAATCTGGGTAAGACACTTATCTGCAGTTTGAGTGGGTTTGTAAAGCTGGTCCTCAGCAATTCATGGATTTATCTGAATCGCCTGTGTTGAAGCAGAGAGAATATGGCTTTAACTGAATCAGCTTCCCAGCTCTGGTATGGAAACTGAGGGAACTGCAGTCACACTGCATGAGTCAGAGCTAAAATATTTTCTCATTAGCATGTCACACAAGCCACTAGCACATATCACTTTAAACCTAATAAATATGAAAAAGACACAGGCTTGTTGTTATGGAGAATGTTTGCTCAAGCTAAACCATTATTTGATGCATCTTTTAACTATGCTGTTGTCAAACTGGTTTGTTTTACTGCTAAATTAATCCCCATTAGTGCAAATAGTGATGACAGCTTAGTGCTGAAATGTGCACCTTGTTGAAAGCTCCTTTGAATCTTCTGAATATGACTTGGAATAGATGTGCACAAATCTGAAATTATGCAAAGTAAAGCAGAGCTTACAATTTACTGCACTTTACTGCATGTTAATAATTTGATATATAGCATTTGTTTTCAAATCATTCTTGCAGTGTTTGTGACACAATAGTAGCTGCTGTTCACTTGACTTCAGGAATTATTTACCTAATCAGAGGGACAGAATGGAAAACAGGACTTCGAGAAAATTGCCCTCAACATGCATGGAAAAATACTAAAATGCTACAGGGATGTACAGAATTTGCATTTGTCTTCTAGCAACATGAACTTGCGCTAGATTCCATTATGTTCCAAACCTAATCTTACTAACTGACGTTTACAGCTGTAAAGCAGATAACCAGGAGTTATTCAGGCAATTTGTATGCATGTAAAAAAAAGGATAAGAACCATGAAAACTAAGAAAAGTGTCTGAGACTGTACGGGCACCTCAAGCATTCTTCAGATCATGCATACACTAGTGACGTAAAATATGGTTTCTTTAATGGATTTGTGTCCTCCTTTGGATTATTTATCGCTCTGACTCACATCCGACAAGTCCTTCAGGTCCCTCAACTCCATATAAACAGATGTAGAAATACTGACAGTGACACAGGAGCCCATTACCTCCAAGTACAAATAAATATGTCAAAAGCTCATTGGTCTACAGCAGAGTGTAATAAAGCCTCATACCATTGTTTCAAGAAGCAAAGGGATTAATATGGGTGTGTTTATCTTTTTTAATATAAATGTAAAGATACTTTTGGTTATTTGCTCATTAAATGCCAACAGTTAAAAATTTTACATTTTGACCAGTTGAAGTTTCTTTTTTCTGTTATTTGAGTCTACTTTGTTTTGAGTCCAAAAACAAGGTTTGAGACTCATCCCGCCGACTTCTGGATTGGTGGGGTGTTTGCTATGATTCAATGTATAAAAGAAGGTACCTTTAGAGTAAACTTCAACTTGAGCAGCAGATGCTGAAAGCTATCAGTGGATTTGAGTATTTTGTAATACACAGGATATAAAAAAGGCAAATGGTGACTAAAATAATAGTTTGTGTAAATGATTTGTACTTCCAACACTGCGGTGGCCGAGACATCTCAATCAATGACAAAAGCCACAACACCACGAAAAAAGCCAGTACACACAGTAGACACATGTAACTACGTAGACAATACACAAAATGAGCTATTTCTGACACACATCTGTCACATATTAATCAAAGATCTCGTTATCTAGTACAAATATCACGTACCTTTCAAGAAGACAGGATGCGCCAAAGACGTTGTGACGTTGTGTTGTGGCTTTTTTTGTGGTGTTGTGGCTTTTGTCTTTGTTTGAGACGTCTCAGCCACCATACAAAACAACTCTGGGATTTGACTGGAGTTCAGGATTCAGGGTCTGCCTACCGATCATGTTGTTAGCATGATTGTGGTTTCTTTTGTCTTTATTTTCCCATCAACTTCTATAACATACTTGTATAATCCATTTGACTTCTTGACTGGTATTGTTAGAGAAATGTACTTGACAAGTTTAAAGTGCAAAGATGCAGAAATCTGCAGGGCATATTTACAACATAAAAGATTGATTGGACGTATGCTTAAGGTGTTTTTAAGGTCACCGAAAACCGCCACAAATGTTATGTCACTTTGAATTGACAGCTACCTAGCGACACTGTAAATAATCCTATACTACGTGATTTAATTTGTCCCTGACAGTTTAAGGGTTACGTCGGCTGTGGAAAATGTCACTTTGCAATGTAGCTCTCATACACAGTGTTTAGTGTTGTTCTATGCTTTGGTAAAAGGCATTAAGAAAAAAGGGGGGAAAAATCCACAGATGCATGACACATCATAAAAGCTGGAACAGTGCCTCGGCCCATTAACGATAAAGGAGGAAGTGGGGGATGATAGACACCCTAATGCATATTAAGCACAACAGTATTCCTGGCAACTACCACCACTAGTCTTTATGTGAAAGAGGCTTTAATGGATAATTGATTAAGTCATAAATTAGCACCCCACAAACAAGCAAATCAAAAGAGTGTAGACAGGCAATTTCTCACTCCTGCTGGCTGTCACAACTGAAAAGGGAGGAGGCAATGAGGAGAGGCTGGATGAAGAGCTGGTTGATTTTGTAATACTGTGTATGTGGTACAAACGTCCATCATTTAGAACATTGATTAGTTTATCTCTAGAGTTATCTGGTTGGCAGCAGGGATGTTAAGCAAAAGGTTTCAGGAACTCTAGATCAGACATGCAACAACTCAGGAAGAATGTTTAAACATTTCTTTTGAACCGATACATTTTAAGGTCACTTGGTGTTTAAGGATCTCGGGGTCATTTGAGGTCTGGGCTCGGACTGGGCCCCTCCAACAAGCAGGTTTTTTTCTAGTGGATTTGCATAGATGTTTATGGTCATTATTTTGCTGGATCACCAAACTTCTCAGCTTCGACTGGGGTGAGCCTCCCTGACATTATCCTGTGGGATGTTCTGGCAAACCTGGAGATGTTTTTTTCCCCTTGATGAAGTGACCCAGGCCCTGAGGCAGTGAAGCAAGCCACTTTTTAACTTGTGTTTAATCAAATCGGCAAAACATTCGGTGTCAAGGTGTTCTTTGACAAACTTCAGGCAACTAATAGTTTCTTTGGAGAGAATTGTTTTCCTTTTGACGTGTTCTGTTCATATCCAACCTGTCCATTGACATTTTTATAGTAGACTCACGAACAGAGATGTTTTGCCGGTTCCACTGACGTCTTCAAGCCTTTACAGTAGATGTTACTAGGCTCTTCTTTACCTTTTGCAGATTCTCCGGTATGCCTTTACTGTGTCATCTTGAATCTGTAGCAGGGCTCCAGACTAACTTTTTTCACTAGGAGCACAGTAGCCCCTAACTGAAAATTTTTAGGGGCACAATCAGAAATTTTAGGAGCGCACATCGTTTATCGACACGCTAACCAAATGTTTACATTTCTACTACATTTCAGTGTATTAGTAATACGTATTTCATAATAGATTAATGAATTACCACAATGTGCTGTTTCAAATGCAGTGTTACATTTTATTGTGCATTTTTAAAGATGCCGCAACATAAAGTAAACTGACAGCACCATTGCTGTCATTATATATTAAAAAAAACATACATTCACATGATAAAAAAAGTGCTTGGTAACAAAGTGCTTAGTAACCTTTCAGCCATGAATGTAACTGTTAAACACAGTACTTAACAAATGTACAAATATTGGGGGTACTGGCCAATAACATTTCCCTACTTGTGTCTTTACTAAAACCCTGAACTTACACCAGTCGACCAAATTCACTGCCTTCACTCAAATAACTAAGGATCTTACCAAGAAATATTCTTATGTCTAACCTAAAAATGCCATTACACCTGATAACACACATCACTTAAAAGGTTAGGTGTTTTTCCCACGTGTTAAAATTTAACTTTCATTTGTGTCAAGCAAATTTTAAGCAGTGTTCAAAATAAAATTATGAGACCTGCTGTATTGGAGCACATTTTAAAAAAATTTTTTTTTTGTTAAAACTGTAGCGGGGACAGATGTTTAGAGAAACCTATGTATGTACCGGGTGAAGGCTGATTTATGGTTCCGCGTTACAACAACGCAGAGCTCTGCGTCGATTTAAGGCGGAACCATAAATCAGGCTTTAGAGGGGGGACATATCGGAGAACAACCAGAAGAATATAGAGTGGATTAAAAATAAAAGTTAAGCACTGAGCTACATGTGTCTCCCGTCTGGGCCATTGCAGACTCATGGCCTGAGCATGATGTTACTAAAACCAAATATACCCGCCGCCTCTTTCTTCTAACTTTATGTGCGCGCCGCGGCGGCAGCGAGTTGTGTCGCATTAAATGTCGTCCGGGCGTAATACCTGCTTTGAGCTGGTGAAATTAAACGAAAAAAAAAAAATAAATAAATAAATAAATAGATCCCCCAACTCATTCCCTTTCACACTCATTGGCCTGCAAATATGGGGGTTCATTGAGGCACTCCTTCCACGTTTAACGTGTAAAAAAAAAAAAAAAAAAAAAAAAAAAAACACTGGCAAATTTACTGGTCGCACGTGTGCGAGTGGACATGAAATTCAGTCGCACATACTCAAATTTTGGTCGCAAAATGCGAGTATTTGGTCGCAGTCTGGAGCCCTGTGTAGCCATTTTTTCTAGAAAGAGTATCCACAGTATCATGGACAATTAGTCTAATTGAACTAATGGATGCCAAAACAAATGGTTACATTACTTTGTCTTATCCAGATCTTGTTGTGACGAATTGTTCACATCAGTCAGTGCTTCTTTGAATAGCAAATTTAAAATGCCTAAGTGTCATTTTCAAAGTAGCTTTTAATCACACCTTAAAACCCAATTTCATGAATTGGATTTGAGATGTGCAATCTACTAACTTGAATAAGCTCATATTTAAGTATAAGTCTATGACTTCAATTACTTTTCCCCCACAGGACGCTGACATTCGATGGGTGTGGCCAAAGACATGAGAAACTACGATTTTCTGTGTTATCAGCTGAGCAAATTTATGTATATTAGTGTGACTAAAAATAATATAATTACATTTTATGGCAATTCCATGCAGGGACCACTTGATCTCCAGGAGTTAACACACTTCTTGCATCTGTATTTTTAAAATCTCACTATTTTATTGTCATTTCATCCTGCACCATTCCATTAACTTGTGTATTTGTTTTTACATTTTATTCACATCCAGCAATGATTTTATTGATCAATTCATAACCTCATCCCTTTACTGCATTCATAAATATTCTTCCTTATCCTATATCAGCCTGTCAGTCATTCTGATAGTTCATTCAGCCTTCTATCAAACATCATTTCCGCCTTTCATATGTGTCCTCATCAGTTATAATCCCCAGTGATTTAGGATTTGCCTCACTATTTTTGAACATCTGTAGTATCTATTTTGTCATTCAAAAGTCAATAATTAATAAATCCTGTCTCCTTTCACCAAGCATTTTCTTATTATTTAATCAATGCCTGCCACATTAGCAGTGGTTTTATTCAAAGTTATCAACAGTCACGACCTTGGTAGACCACAGTCACCCAGCCTAAGACTCTCATCCCTGGAGAAAACGTTTCAGCTGGAGAAATACAGCAGACAGGGCCTGCAGGCATTTGACATTCTCTGACATTTCTCTTCCCCCTCTTCATCTTTGTACATACACCTACTTGTAAACAGTATGATGGCTTTACACAAAACCTTGGATTTTTTTTTTTTTTTTAACAACGGCTGACTGGGCAGCACATAACCTTTTACAAGGTATTGGGGCAAAATACCATATCTCAGAAATTCTCATCCTTCAGGCGTCACTACTTGCATCTACCCACCTTGTACAATGATATATTTCACCACGTAAGAATGTGGACGCTGAAATAAATATGTGCACATATCATGTGTTTCTAATGAAAGAATTGCCAGCCTTTGAGCCTGTGAACCATTCTGGCATCTATGTGTTGTGTCCCTTTTTTTTTAAACCAAATGAATTTCACATTGTTTTATACTCCCAGGGCTATGTCATTCAATGGCATCCTGTATTATAATGAAAAGAATTAGATCAGGGAGGTCAGATGCAATTTCATTGGGAAATTAGTTGCCATTAAGCTCCAAAGTGCAAATGAGGAACAACATCATCATATGATAATACAATATGCTACAGACTGCTTCTGCAAGAAACTACTGTTTCTTATTTCTGATCATGAGTTGTGTACATATTAATTTAATCTCACTTCCACATACATTCAAGGACTGAAAAGCATATATAAAAAACATGTAGCTTTTTTTCTAAATAAATGAAAAAAAACAATCAAACACACAAATACTGTGCTGTGCAAAAGGCTTAGGTACCTCCAATTTTGTTGTTTTAATCATACAGCAAATATCTATTTTCCAGTAAACTTTTAAAGAGTAGGGGAGTCTAAGAACTTTGCACCATATTGTATCTGTGTAACAAAACCACCATTTACATGTGAGTTGATTTTTCTATAGAAACTATAGCAAAATCAACATAGATATAAAGAACTATAGAATACCATCTTAGATTCCTTCCTGCATACTTACACAAACATTTGGGAATTCTACAACGTGCAGAAGCATTGTACACATGTTTGCTGTGTTGTTTATTAATCACTACCTTCCATCTGTAGTTCTGCAGTCATAATTATTCCATCATTCAACATTAAAGGGTAGAGTCTGAATCTGAAATGAAGCCAAAGTTATAGCAACTCTTTCGGCCACACACAAGGCTGTCTTACACAGATCTTAAAGGTCAGATTAGTGCTTAGTAGCAGTATGACCAGGGAAATAAAATGCATGTGTTTGTTTTAATCCCAGAAAAAAGGGCTACCTTTTCTTCCAAACCATCATTTAGCTACTTTATCATTTTATTGCCTGCATCACAGTGCATTCATTATGTTAATGCTCTATGAAACAGAACTGAGGAAATCTGAGACAGGAAACACATGGTTACCAATTACATAAGTCGATCAGGTGAACGGTCACAGTTTATTCCCAAATGGTATCTTAGTGCGGGAAGTAATGCATCCCTTCTTTGCTTTTGCTTTTGTATAACATATCAGCACTTTATGCGCATTAAAAATATAGAATTTTCACAACACAGTCATTTGTGCTGCTGAGGACACCTAATTAAGCCCCCTGAGATAACCCGATGTCTCTGCATGTTAAATGTCCATTTAAATGTTTATATCAGTGTGAATTGACGTAAATCGCATTATATGGTTGGCTTCTTTGCCATGTGACTTAACAAGAATGATGATGTCTGCACACCTTCAATAATTGCCCCCACCAAATGTCCCATTATTATTAGGCATTCATTGTCTGCTTCTGATATTTCATATGAACACTGCCCCAACTCTGAAGTTTTACCATTTCCATATTTTCTACTTTAAATCTAGTGGAAAAGTCAAAAGTGCCGCATTCATAACACCCATTTTCTCTATTCATATCTAATGCCCCTCTCTTCATTGCCGTACTTTCTTGTTACCACTAGCTGCAACAGCAGTTTCCCCCGCAGGGATCATTAAAGCTGCATTACTTCACACGCTGGCAGCCCCAAATAGTAGTGAAAGGGAAACATGTTTGAAAAATCTTTCTTCAGAAATGAAATATCTTCAAGCGCACAGCATGCTTTTGGGCAGCGCCTGGTGGCCAGCATGAAAGTAACGCAGTGTCCACTACACAGGTTTGCCACTGCTGTGGAACGTTTTTTTCATTTCTTTATCTTTTATTGTTATGTTAGCTCTCAAGTGTTAAAAATATGTCACCACATATGTCGCTACAACTAGGCGAAGTGTAATTACTTTTTAGGGCTAGCCAAAAGAAAAAAACTGAGGCTACCAAGTGAGGTCATTCTGCTTTGCATATTAATGACTTGTTGTGTAATACCAACCATCTTCTGTGTTTTCCATTTGTCTTTACCATTGCCCGATGGCATATTAATCCACACAGTCTCCCTTTTTATCAAAGAAATCCTTCATTACTGCATCCCTGTGGGTCGACTGCTATATTTATCCTATGGCAACATGACCAGTGCTCCTGAATCCACTCTGCTAAAGCCATACAAAATAGTCCCAACTGGTCAACATGTGCTCGGGCTCCTGCCTGATTCGATTTATTGCCCTGCACACAACCTACTAATGGCCCAACGGCTGCAAACAGGGAGCAAATAGAGGCTTCTGCTGTTAATGAGGACTGTCTATGAGAGGAAGGTCAGAAAGGAGGCAAAGAGAAGGAGAGGAAGAGAGAAACAGGGGCATTATGGGCTGAAAGAGAAGGCAGACGGTGTAAAGCGGTGAGAGCAAGAACGAGACATCAGGATGATGTGAGGTAGATATGACTGAGACAGGAATAGAGTTTAGGAGGGGAGAAGAGGTTAAAAAACAGGGTGACAATACAGGCAGCACTTTTTAAAAGAGAAATAACAAGCAGTAAAAAAAAAAACATAATTCCAATGTTGTTTTTTTTCAGGAGGATCTATTATTCTACTGAATTTGTTAGCTGTGGTAAAGAGCAACTACCCAGTAAGGCTACATAGAAAGCTCCATAGAGTCCTCTGAAACCTATTTTCCCATCCTGTGAATTCCTCTTATTTCCTATAATCTAAGATCATAGACTGTATAAGAAGAACTGGACAAACCCGTGTAACTTCACGCTTAGATTTTCTTAAGAATGCTGTTGAGCCTCTTTTTTCTTGTATTTCAAGGCGCCATGTTGTAAGTGGACAAGTAGGACGGTGAGGCCAGCTGGAACATGCCCACCGTATTTAAGTCTCAGTAGACTTTTATTTAGCTTGCTTGGCTTTGCCTATGCCAACCTATGATACTAATCAATATTATTTTACATTCATGCTGATCCAATATTATTTTACATTCATGCTGATCAAATTTCTTCAGACTCTTTCTTTTCAAGTCTAAATTGCATCTAAATTGAGTACTGCCAGAGCTGAAAGAGTTAGTAGAGCTATACTGGGACCCACAGTTGTTTGGTCTGGCACTATTACGATTAGAGCTGTTGTGGACAGGCAAGCCTACAGGCATGCATGCCTCATCTTAGTCCTTGGACCCTTCCAGGCTAGCCCTCTGCCAGTGATGGCGGTCTGTCTGTAGGATTAAATGTCGAAATGTAGATCTGGATGATGGGCCTTCTGCTATCAGGCACCATTACTACGAAACCAACTTCCAATTTGGTTTAAGGAGGCTGACACTAGGGCTGCACGATTCTGGACAAAATGAGAATCACGATTTTTTTGCTTAGAATTGAGATCACGATTCTCTCACGATTTTTTTCCAATATAAAATTTATTGCACTTATTACTTTAACTTTGCAACAGCTGAACAAAAATATAATAACAATAAACATCTCGTGTCTTCTTTACACAAACCTTTGAATAATTTAAACAATAATAACAATTTTGAACAATATTTGTTCCTCCCTGAGTTGAACACCCTTTCAGAAAGGGGACTTGTAACAGATCCTGTAGTTCTGAGGCAACAAATTATTCCTCTGGCTGCTTTTTGCTGTAACAGCTGACATTGAACATAAAAACAATAAACATCTCTCTTGTCTTTAAATAATTTTAACAATAACAATTTTAACAATATTTATGTGCAATATGTGTCAGGTAATGAGAAAGGTAGATGTTTCTCCAAATGTAATCCACAATCATTAACAAAATATAACAAACATGACAACATGATAGTTGACCATGACAGGACTACAACAACCTAGAACATAGGCCTAGTCCTTTTTTTATGCAGCCATCTTTAATTTTTTTTTTTTTTTTTTTTTTAAATCGTCGTCATTTGGAAATGAGATTGCGTTCAAGCATGAATCGAGATCGCGATTTTTTAACGATTAATCGTGCAGCCCTAGCTGACACCACCTCCACCTTTAAAACCAAACTTTAAAGTTAAGTGTGTTAGGGCCAGTAGTCATACTAGTAGTCATGGCAGCTACAGGACAAGACTAGAGCAGGGTCTTCTTAAACATATCTTAGTTGTAGATATACTGCTATAGGCCTACGTTGCAGGGGTACACTAACATGATCCACTGAGGAGTGCCCCTCCTTTCCTTTCCTTTCCCTTCTTCAGTTCAATCTACAGTTCATAACTAGAAGTATCTCATAACCATAGATGTGCTCCATTGTTAATATAGTTTGTTGTTT
This sequence comes from Cololabis saira, assembly GCF_033807715.1. Lineage (NCBI taxonomy): Eukaryota > Metazoa > Chordata > Actinopteri > Beloniformes > Belonidae > Cololabis > Cololabis saira. Next base: position 28,258,171 of record NC_084599.1, read on the forward strand.
TGGTCTGCACTCTCTTTTCCCTTCTGTGCATGTTTGCAGGCCAGAGCCTCAGGAGCTGCAGGATCACCTGCAGTCCCAGCCTCTGAACACCTCAGTGTCTGCTGTTTACATCTGTTTATATAGTCGTCTGTCGTACACCAGCTAGCCATGTAGTGTTCATATATACATAGAAGTCTTAGTTATCTGGAAAGAGCCCCCCCCCTTATGAGCCAGGCCCTGATCAAGGTTTCTTCCCTCCTAAAAGGGAGTTTTTCCTTGCCACTGTATGGCTTAAGGTTTTCTTCCGCAAGGGGAGTTTTTACCTGCGATTGTTTATGTAGTAATTGCTCTGAGGTTTCTGGGTCTCTGGAAAGTGACTCGAGACAACTTGTATTGTAATAGACGCTATATAAATAAAATTGAACTGAATTAACAGCACAACAAAATGTATTATCTTGAAAATATGAATGACTATGCACTGTTAGGTTTTAATTCACATTTCACAGCTATGCTTAGAAGTCGGTACTAAATGGTAATTGGCTAAATGTTGTAAATGTTGTTACATACATACATACATACATACATACATACATACATACATACATACATACATACATACATACATACATACGAATGGGAAAGAGAGAGGGAATCAGCAAAAACGAAAAGAAAAGTGTACAAGACGGTGGTACATCTTGTATGTAAGTTATCTTTGGTTTAGAGATTCTGGGACTGAGGAAAGGACAGGAGCCTGATTTAGAAGTAGCAGAGGGTATGTTGGGGTTCTCTGGGCGTATCAAAGATGGGTATGATCAGAAATGAGAACATTAGATTGAGAGAAGGAAGTATGTTAAATGTTTTGGAGAAAAAGTCAGATTCCCCAGACTGAGATGGTTTGGACATGAACAGATGAGGGACAGTGTATATATCGGTAGGATGATGAGGTCAGCACTGCTTTAGGAAGGCCTAGAGGAAGACCAAAGATGAAATGTGTAGATGTAGTGAAAGAGCACATGAAGGTAGTTGGTGTGAGAGAGAAAGACGGAAGCAGATGATTCACTGTGGCGACCCTTGAAAGGAACAGCAAAAAGGAAAAGATGACAACACACATGCAAACACATACTGTAATAAGTGTTGTGGTTGCCATGGAGACTGCCGCCATGTGACCATGGGGTTTCTTGTTTGAACCCTTGCCCCTTACCTTCCCTGCAGGGATGCAAGGCACTTGCCACCTGTCGCACAGTGAATTTGTAAAATATTTTATTTTCAACAAAAGCTGCTCAGCATGTTTATTTTTTTTTTTTAAAGGGTCCAATACACTTGACTTGACAGTGAAAGGTGTATTTTGTTAACATCAGAAGCATTTTTCTTTTTTAACCATGATAACTGTTTCAGTTCTACTGGCTGTGTTTCGATCAAATGGATGACCTGAATGATGGTTAATGTCAGCCACCACGTCTCCCAATTCGATGAAAAGGGTGAATGTTAATTTGTCATTCCAGACATGTTGGACATCCTGTATGCTGTTGGGACTAGGGCTGGGCGATACGACCTCAAATCAATATCACGATAAATTGGGCAGTTTTACCTCGATAACCATAAATGTACGATAACCCTTAGCCGGCAACAAAAAAATTCTGTTTTCTGATTGGCTGATTGGTCGGTAATTGCAGACAGCTCCTCTGAGTTGAGAGCTAGGTGCACAGTAGCGTGCCGTGACTCATTTGTAAGATGGGCTGTTGGAGTTACTGTGCTGAATTGAATTTATCAGCATAAGAAATGCCATGTGTGGCGTGAGAGTGTGTGAACTTGTTGAACTGCGCAAGTCTCACACTAGACGGCCCTGTTATGTGAGCCGCTTATTCGTTTGAACCATCAGCCATTTTCTTGGGTTTCCTTACTCGTTCAGACTGGATTGGTGGAGTCGCGTGATCACACACACGCTGTACACCCTCTTGCCCGCTGGTCCAGGTCAGAGCACCAGCTGACCACAAGTGTCTTGAAACGGAGGTCGGAAAATTGCGGACTGTTTTGAAGAGACGCTGACTGAGCAGCAGTGCTGTTATCTTCACATTTATGATGTGACATCATCACCGCACAGTGACAAACATGCATGTCAAAGCAGCGGGCGGCAAATCAACACAGTCCTGTCTGGATGCAGAGGTTCTTCAGTCATCGCTCGACCGACACCGATTTTGCTCCAGATATTTCAGTAAATGAATCTCCTAATGACATGTGTGTGCATGCTCCAAACTTGTAACTGGCCGCTATAGCTCAATAGCTCGTCCGTGTCGCCACGTAGCGCAGGCTGACAGCCAGCCACACTGCTGCGGTTGCGGACTCGCCATGTGTGGTTTTGAGCTGAATTCGCAGGACAATCCCATGTAATAAGTCGTTAAGGAGCCTTAAGAAGGTTTGAAAGAAGTCTTTCGCTGTTAAGAACTACTTAACTGATCTGGGAAACCGGGCCATTGTCATTAAGACAAAAAGGGAATACGTTTTTGAACAGGCGTTACCACTCCTCGTCACTGCCAATCTAATGATTGGATGCTCTTGCCGTTTTCTCCTCTGATGCCATTTATCCCAGCTGTCTGTTTCCTTACTTCCATATTTTCCTTTAACACAGACACAACACAATTTTTTTTCTCCTTGACCATTTTCATGTCATGCTACCTAATAGTGTTAGAGAAAGAAGACATAGCAGAGACCCAAGAGAATAACTAAAAGTTCACCCTTTTCATCCAAAAAGCTTGCACAGTACCTCCAGAATATTCAGGTCTTGGATGAAAAATAAGCATTTTGAAATTGGGAAAATGCTTTTAAAGGTTATTTTCCCTCTAGCTGTTGCTAGCTCTGGTTTGTGTGCCTGTGATCACACCATCAATGATGATGCAGTGTCCTGGAGTGCACTAGTGCACACCTGAACTCATGTGACAAATCACTAGCGGTCAGGAAGACTAATGTAGTTGAGTTACTTCTTACTATGTTGTACTGTATGTATTTCCTCTTTGGGGGTTTTCTGTGGCACAGTTATATACTTTCAAGTCGTAGAGGCTTGTTTGTAGTGGAATTACTGTCTAAGGCAAGGCAAGGCAAGGCGTCTGATTTCTTGACCCACCCAATGTATTCTTATGACTCGGGGATGGTAGTATAATGGCTACAGAGGTGGGCTTGGGTCAGCAAGGCCCTTAACCGTAATTGCTTCCCGAGCAAAATTGTGTGTTTTTTCCCTCAGATGTAAGTCGCTTTGGATAAAAGCGTCTGCTAAATGACAGTAGTAGTAGTAGTCTTGTATCTACAAGAACTTACCTGATAAAATAAGGATACTGTGAGGAACCAGAGCGGCCTCCCCACGTACAAGGGGACAAGGCAAAACTGGACCTGGGTGATGAGGTGTAAAAAGAACCTTGCAGAGCGTAGAATGCCAAAAAATAAGGCTTTTTATTATAAAAAAGCACAAAGACATACAGGGGAAGGCAAAAACAATAGTCTTCAAAAATGGCACATGGGGCATAGCCTCGCAACAAGCTATCCCAAATCAGCCGACTCCTTTCTGGTATCCAGCCGCTGCTTTTAACCCCAGGCAGGGTGGAGATGTTGATTGGACACAGGTGGGCTCCAATTAGCAGAACCAGGCACACCTGTGTGCTGCTCCCCCGCAGACCACGCCCAATCCTCCACTCTGCCACACACATTAAAAAAATGTCCGGTGATGGTGAGAAGGGGAGGGGTTGCTCACTTTCTCACAGATACACAGACTTATATGAGCACCTATTCAGTTAGTCATGAACCGTTGAGATAAAAATGTGGTCTGTGGCCAAGAATCACAGCATCCGCAGACATTGGCCTGGTTTCCCAGATCAGTTAAGTAGCTCTTAACAGTGAAATACTTCTTTCACAGGCTCCTTAAGAAGGTTTGAAAGAAGTCTTTCGCTGTTAAGAACTACTTAACTGATCTGGGAAACCGGGACATTGTTGTTGTGCCCCACGTAATTGTACTCACATCACCAACAATGCTGCTGATGCAAATGTGATTTACTTTGGGCGAAACAGCCCTTACAAACCTGCATGAGTGAGTGCATATGTAAGAAACTTGGCTCAAGTACATTGACATGTGAATTAGATTTTAAATGTAAAATATTAAAACAAGTTGTGCCACTCAGCTTCAGATCACAGTAATTTTCATGACGCCAAACATTCAAGTATTTTCCAGAGTTTGAATTGTTCTTGAGCAGTCTTGTAACAGATTTTCTGCATCACATAAAATGAGTGGATGTTTTGATCAGGATTTTATGTTTTGCCGCTCTCTTATGCGTTACACCCCGTGTCTAAGCTGCACTTAGACCACCATCACAACATGATGCAACAGGAAACTCACTACTTTTTTTCCCCTTGCTTTCCCCCTTTCTTACCCCAAACTCACAGTTCAATCTTCCAAACACCCACACCTCTGAAAGCAACGAGCTGTTAGCTGTCCATCTGTATGATGTGTCCGCAGGAAACACAAGGCATGTATAGACATCATTCTCTTCCTCCTCTGCCTCTCTCTACCTCTCTCTCTCTCTCGTAACCGAGTGTGCCCTGCAGTGGAAGGTCCCTTGGGTGTTAAGGTTCGTGCAGAGTGTTATTCCCAGAGCAGTGCAACAGAGCGAACTCTCACTGGCTCGACAAACAGGAGCCGCGGAGGCTAAATGCCTGTTCCTGCCATGGGAGCAAGAAAGCAGAGCAGACAGCGGAAGGGAGCAAACTGCTGTTTCAATGCTTCTGTTTTTATAACTCTTTGATTTAATGGGCTCTCTGTACCAGTATCTACATCAGTTCTGGCTGAAAATCATATACAGATCAGTGTTGCTACAAAGCTCTGCCTTCAAAGCATTTATCATAAAGGAACTCTGCATTAATGGTTTAATGCTAAGCTTCTATAATTCAAGGCAAGATGTATTTAATCATTATCCCTGTATATATTTCTACGTTTATAATCATCCAAAATAATATCATATCACTAAGAGTACTAATGAGTGTAAAACTGTACCACGATGTTGCAGCGCGGTGCAGGTGCAGAAGCAGTGCCACAGAACTGTGCTTGTAGCTCTGTATTGATGACATTAATTATAGTTTTGTGAGATCTCACCATTTCAGAGGGAGTTTTGTGCTGTGAATCTCAAGGCCAAGACCAAAGCGTGACATCAAGCTGCCAGCTGTTAAGTCTGCCTGCTTCACCTCAGCTATTCAATAATCTGCTAATTTTTACAATTGCGTATCCCAGCACACAATCCCATCTGTCGAGCCAGAATGCTTGTTAAAAGATGGATAACTAAGAGAGATTAGCTTCGAAGTCTGATCATTGCAGCTCCAGCTCTGGCAAACTGCCTGTGCCCCCCCTGCATTCCTGATTTAGTCTTTTTTTAAGAGGATTTCTTTCTTCGCTCCTTCCATCATTTGCCAGCTATTTTCATCACTAACTTACTGATGCAACAGCACAGCATCCACCTCATCAGACATTACCCTCACATGTAGCACATGAATCAAAATCGATATAGCCCATTTCTTTTTGCTTTGATCTATTATTTCTAAGTCAAGCTCACATTACTTAAGATCATTAATACATGCTGAATGTGAGGGGAATCTTAATGTATATGCCTTGAAGTGCAACTGATGTGTAAAAGGATTAAACAGCCAGACTTGGTATATCTACAAATGTGTGTGACCTTGGAATACAAGTTAAATGTCTCTTTGAAGGTGGGGGTGGGGTCTTTCCATTCAAAAAGAGGTTCATGAAATCAACACTTATTTTTCAAATATCACTAAAAGCAATAACAGGATTGCTTATAAGAAAAAAATCAAAATTGGTTGGTATCTGCAAACACTTAAACCCTAAATGATGGTGAATTTTGATTGAACCATTTTTGATGGCTTTGATGACACAGATGGGTAAAAAACAATAATATTTTAGGCTTACATATAAATGAAAAGAAGTGAAACATTTCGTATTTTTGATTTTTTGTTTTTGTTTTTATGTTAAAAATTATTCATAATTTGTGTTTTCAGTGGTAAATCTTGTACTTGCCATCACGGCAAAAGATGTTATAACTGCCAGCATGCATTTGCCTTGTTTCCATCGAGCATTTATGTTTTTCTCAAAACCATGTCCAAATGTTATGAGGTTGGAGGGCTTCCTCAATATCTCTTAAGTATTTTATTTTTTCTCCAAAAAGTCTAGCATTAAAGTCTGAACTCTGGCTGGGACCTCTCCAAAAAGCTGTCAGTTTGATAAATATTTCTTGTTTACTTTGGTTCTTTTCTTTGTCTTGTTTGGAGAGTGCTGTTTAAAGCTTTTTGCAAACTGTATGTTTTTCCTCCAGAATCTTAATGCCTTTTCTGTTTCTCATGATGTCAAAAAACCCTTCTAAGCTCATACCTAAAACTCTAAATTGAACAAACGAAGCAAACTCTCTTCCTCCTCCTGTGATGACAAAGGTTTTTTATAAAAAGTTTTTTTATATATTTTTTTTATAAAAATGTAAACTGTCTTTTGTCACTTGTATTTTTGGTTTTCATCCAATACATACAGTATAAAATATTTTGTAATCTAAAACTAGCATTTCTTCCATACATCTTGCAGTTCTAACTTAAGATCGAAAGATTTTGGCCTTTTTTTTTTCTTTCCCATTAAACTTTGATGGATTCACAGATTCCTTTTCACAATCCTTTCACTTGCAATGCCTTCTATCCAGGGGTTAGATTAGGCTAATTAAAACAAGTTGAAATGTCCATCTGGTCTGTTGGCAGACCTTTTATTTTTTTAATTATAAAAAGTGGAAAAATAAGATTCATGGAATTTCAGCAGACAGACTTTTACATCTGACCTTTTTAAAAAAAAAAAATCTAGCAGTTTATTTCTCTCCTTCACTCATCTCTGGATGTATGTCTGAAATGTCAATGTTTAACTGAAATAAAACGTCTTTGACAGACATAATCTTTGCTTGATTTAGCAATACAGTAATGCTGCTCCACTAGGAGACAGGGGTTAAATAAAATACAGACTAGGTACTGTTTGATCTGATTTAACATCCATCATCCACGCGTCGTGATGTTTGCCTTGATATTTGTACTCGCACCATTGTCCTGGAAATATTTCATGCCAAAATAACATTGCAATTTGTTTTGAACTTCATGTCAACAACTAGCTTAAGAGCTTCTGAAAAAAATGCTTAAAACTTTATTTATTTTATGTTTTAAGTCTAATAATTGTATATAATAATATACAATACAATAACAATGTTCTTCCCCACCTTTCATCCATCTGCCAGTCATCCCCTCTCTCTCTCACTACTGAGTGTACGTCTGAACAAATGACAAACAGAAGCGGTGGATGCTGTGTGTCGAGGTTGGATGTGTTTTAGAGCAAAACCGTTGCAATCAGTTGGAAAATAAGGTATGATTCCCTGCTGTGATTTGCAACTTGCATTGTGACTATCCACAATGTCACAGCGCTTACACACGTGTGCGCAGGCTTGGTGAATGAGTTGAGAGGAGGGGCTTAGTTTTATTTTTGTGTTTGCAAACAGTCACCAGAAAATTCTGCCTTTGTATGCCTGTCTGCTTGACAAAATGTGCATCACTGCAAAGCTAATTTTCCTGTGAGTGATGATTGCAGACTATATGTGTCGGGGCTCAGCCTCAGTCCAATTTAACCCCTGCTCATATCTATTCGTCCCTTCACTCCGAATTGTCAGGCTTAAGACTTTAAATACATGGTTAGATACAGATAAATACACATGTGTTGTCCTTTCTGTCATACTAAATGGATGCTGTCTTACATAAAACAGCTAGCCAGGGATGCATTGTCCCCTCAGAATTTCTAACCATGGATCATTACTTTACATTTGACTTGATTTTATTTCACTTTTGTGTGTAACCCTCCTTTTCTAAACTTCCGTCCATAGAAAAACCTGGAAGCCTTACCTTCTCTCAGGCTCCCTGGAAGCCATCTGACACGCTCCATTATACTGTGCTTGTTCCAATTAAAGCTGACACCATTTGCTGTCAGGAGAATAGTGATACCCTGCAGAAAAAGCAACTGACTCTGCTGCACCCACTCCCCAGTTGGAATATCTGTGTGTCCGGATATATATACACTGTATTATGTTGTAACAAGAGGAGATGTCCTATTAGATGGCAGACCAAAGGCTGGACATCTAAACCTTTCCCTGTGGAAAAATGTCTGCTTTTGAAATTTTTACTTCAAGTATAGACCAGGTAATGATATCCTTAAAAAGTGAATTGCTTCTTGAAAAGAGTTTGGGTATCCTAGGATAAAGGGGTGCTGATATGTTGATGGTAAAATGTCAGTGAAGTTTTATCTTGGAATTAACATTTAAACTGATCCTTGTCTAGGTTCCTTCATTAATGCCTCCATCCATCCATCCATTTTCTACAACCGTTTTATCCTTCGCAGGGTTAAGGGGGTCTGCTGGAGCCTATCCCAGCTCATTACAGGCGAGAGGCAGGGATACACCCTGGATAGGTCGCCAGTCTATTGCAAGGCCATATATATAGAGAGACAACCAGTCGCGCTCAAACCTACGGGCACTTTAGAATCATTAATTAACCAGTGAAGTTTTATCCTGGAATTAACATTCAAACTGATCCTTGTCTAAGTTCCTTCATTAATGCATACGTTCATTCTCTAAACAAGCAATGATATAAAATAACTATTTGAGAATGTATTTATTTATCGTTTTCCTTCAGATGCTTTTAAATTGAGTTGTTTGCAGGTCGGGTCTTGCTTCGTTTTCTTAACATGCCCCCCTTAAAAGGCTTTATCAAGTTTTAGTTAAAATACCTGGCTGTGTCCATAGTTTTCACTTTCCTATATTATCAATGTAATTTTGTCAGTGTACTTTGGGCATTCATCATCCTGGATTATTCCTTTTTTGTTAGATTTATTCAGATTGAGGGTCAAGCATTCATGTCATCTATGAATGTTTCCTTCCTCTTGCAGCCAACCATGTACTATCACATATCCACCTCCAAGTTGTATTTGTTTGCTCCGGTAGTCTCAGCCAGTCAAGCACAAACATGTCCCCAAAGATGAGTTGTTTTTTTCCGGAGTTTCACAAAATTAACACTTTTTTTCTTTTTTTGACATTGAGAATTTGTCACTGAGGTTCGCAGTCCACTGCGCACCATATACACACCAACGCAGACCCTACGGCGTAGGTTACGCGGCGACGCACCGAACGCTGCGTGCGCTGCGTAACCTACGCCGTAGGCTACGCCGTCGATTTTACGCGGAACCATAAATCCGCCTTTATTCACTGCAGCACCCGCCCGTGCGCTCCTGAAAGAAACTCCGAAAATAACTCCTAAAAGATGGGTGAGTACTTGTAATCTGTCTACGTTTGTACTTTCTAAAGAAAACAAGCTTATTATCTTCTCTTTTTTCTGATTAAATGCATCCGAAATAGCCGGGTATTTTTAAAACCGAATATTTCCCCCCCTTCGTTTATAAAATAATTTGTATCCACATTACATCATTGTTAAAAAAAAAAACCTTCCACACATAACCGAAGATCTGCGTTTTCGACCACATTCATAAGCATTCCAAACCTGTAGATCATCTGTTCTTCCGGCCTTCGGGCCTCCGCGGCGCAGCTCCCCCGGGATCCGCGTCTCCTTCTCTGTAACGAGCCCGAGTCTCCCCGTGTCCCACCACGGAGCTGCCGCGTTAAATCGACGCACCGTACGCCGTAGGGTATGGCGTAGGGCTGCGCGTCGCCGTCTACCCTACGGCGTAGGCTCTGCGTCGGTGTAACGCAGTAAACGGTGGTCAAGAGCAGAGACCATTTATTTAATAAATAGCTTGGAGAACAGATGGTGGATCATCTGTAGTTCTGTAGTAAACAAAGGTTGCACGTTAGACGTCAGACTCAGAGCAGATTTGTTGTTGTTTTGGAGCATAATGTGACGTTCGAAAACGTGAAACTCCGGTTGTCTCCGTCTACACCAGGTCTACACGCATATACATAAACGGAGTTTTCAAAAATTTTCACTTTGCCCGGAGTTTTTTTAAACATTCGTTTATTTGCATTTTCATGTGGATGACAGATCCAAACGTAGGAAAATATCTTCGGTTTAGCAGATACCCGGCTACGTGTGTACGGGGTCTGCGCAGTAAGATGGGGCAGAGCTGTGGAGACGTCTCCCTGCTGCTACGTCATATGATGCGGTGTTCGAAAAAAAAAAAAAAAAAAAAAAAAACGTTTTTAGGAGCTTTGCTAAAATCAGCCACTTTTTCCTCTGAATACATGCCCTTATGTCTTGTAAAACATATTAAATCCTACATTAACTTCTCACATAGTAATTTTCACATAAGGTCAGGTATAATTTTTGAAAAAACCCTAACCTGCAATATGCTCTAACCCTTATTTTCTGCCCCCAATAGATCCATTCCAATAATTATTCACATATTTGGAAATAATACATCTAAAAATAAGTGAATAATGTAAATAAACAAACACCTGTGTCAAAGTCCTTCTTCATTCCCGTACCTTGTGAAAACCATGTTTTTGTGCTGCTTTTTAAACACGGCCGTGCTTGGACATTGCTTGAGCTCCACACATGTTCTGTTCCACACTCTCACTCCACATACTGAGAGACAGAAAGATTTCCACGTGAAATCTGCCACATTCAAAATGTTTATCCTTCCCTCAAAGTATAATTGCCTTCTTTGCTAAAAAACAATCTTTGAATATTGCTTGGAAGTCAGTTGTTTATTGCAATGCACATTACTTGTGCCATTTGAAAAATTAACCAGACAAGTAACTTTCAGTAATTTTGATCATAGGAGGAGTAAGTTCTCTGTAAATGGCTTTATGAATTATCCTTTTAGCTTGTTTTAGCAGTATAGTGATTATAGTGTGCATTTATATGTATTGCCCTAAACCTCTGCTCAGTAATTTAGATATGGTAAAACCAGTGAACAATATAGAATGTGGAGTGATTTGTGATCCAGAATGTGTTTTGCTTTGCTCAATATTGAAATGCTTCTTGATAGTTTGTTTTTTACATGTTTTATGTGAGATTTCCAGTTTGTTTTATCGTCTATTACCACGCCAAGAAACTTATTCTCAAACTCTTTCAATGTCCAAACCATCTACCTGTATCTGTACATGAGGAGCCTTTTTCCCATAGCCAAATAACATTAATTTGGTTTTAATTAGGTTTAATGACCATTTATTTCTTTTAAATCCCTTTTTCAGTTTGCACATTTCACAATTGATGAGCTCCAGTAGCTCCCGTAAATCCCCCAAGAACAAAAAAAAAGTCATATATATTTTCACGGTTTTTGGGTTGTCATATTTTTTTGGCCTAGCTCAAAAACCTAATAGTACCTTTGGTTCCTAATAGAGCTCTCTGTTTTTAGAGTGCAAATGTAGATTTGGAGGACGGGCCTTCTGCTATCTGGCACCATTACTATGGAACCAACTTCCAGGTTGGATTAAGGAAGCTGACACCACATCCACCTTTAAAACCACACTTAAAACGTCTCTGTTTAGTAAAGCCTATGGTTAGTGTCAACGCTTGTGTTCTAGGGCCAGTAGTCATAGATGCTTTCTTCAGATTAACCCTCAGTTATTAATTAGAAGTATCTCATCACCATAATTTTTCTGCATTGTTCTTGTAGTTTGTTGGGCTGGTCTGCCCCCAGAATGGGATTTCTCTTCTTTGCATGTTTGCAGGCTGGAGCTTCAGAAGCTGCATGCTGCCCTTCGGTCCCACCCCCTGATCATCCAACTGCTTGCTTCCACCTGTCTGTATAGACATATGTTGGATACCTACTGACATCCTGACCTCCAGTCCCACCTTCTGACCACCTCAGTGTCTGCTGTTTAAACCTGTTTATGTAATCATCCCTGTAGGACACAAATTGACCATTGTGTCCGTCTCTCTCCTCTCACTGTTCTCCATTCTCTCTGTATGATCTCTCTTTTCCTGCCCTGTCCAGCTGGCCTTGGGCAGGATGTTCCCGCATTATTAGCCAGGTCCTGCTTAAGGTTTCTTTCCTTCTAAAGGGGAGTTTATCTTGCCACTGTTTGGCTTAAGGTTTTTCCTCCCACTAAGGGAGTTATTACCTGCCATTGTTTCTGTAAAAATTGCTCAGGGGTCATGTTCTGGGTCTCTGGAAAGTGCAGAGAGACAACTTGTGTTGTAATAGACGCTATATAAATAAAATTGAATTGAATTCAGGCCCAGGACAGGCAAAAATGGAGATGACGGCGGCAACAATTCAGTGTCCCGAGGCGGTCCCAGACACACCCCACCATGTCCCTGTTCCAGGGGTGGTCCCGGACGCGCCCCACCATGTCCACGTAAATAAGAGCATCTTGCTTGACTAAATTGTCTTTCCTTGATATTAAAACTAGAATGAGAATGGTCACTGTTTTTCCCCGAAGTTATTATTCTGGACAGGAAAATGACAGGCTGGCTTTGGGGGATGCGATCGACTAGTTATTCAGTCTATGGCTGGGCAGTTGCCATGGGATCCTACCTACCAGGGCAACAGTGAATTCAACGAAAAAAGAGAAAAAAAATGCATTTTCATTTCCTACTAGACCCTTAATACTGCAAAAAAGCAAATGCATAGACAAGACAGAACGGCTCTGCATAGCAACATCAAGATTAATTTAGACTTCTCAGAAGGATAGTGACAAATATCCACTGTAATTGACCGCTAGCTCATTCATTTTCTGTTTGGCACCAGAGTTATTTGGACTATATGCCCTGCAACCTGCACAGCCGTCTTAGAGTTGATGCTTTTCTTGTTGCAATTAATAATACAGGACATTTTTAACACCAAAGAAAAGGTATTAAACATTTTAGCTCTATTCCGATTATATCAAAGCTTTTGATTAAAATCAACCTAGTAAAATTGCTTGATAATTTATCACTTTTTTTTCCAAGTGTGCTGAAGTGGCTGTAGTTAAAGGGAAATAAACCAAAGTTATGTGCCAGTTTTGAACTGCATTTTCCATATACCATTTACTTTCGGGAGCATACATTATCATCACCATTTGAGTTTTGATACTTTCACTCATGCAACGATACCTGCAAGCTACTGTAGTTCCAACAGACCATTTGAGCCACAGTTTGATTCAAATACATTTCACCAACTAGCTCTTTGGTAGATTATTTAAAAAGGTGCAAAACTCATATTCATATCCGTGTTTCTGACCAATGCACAATTGCTAAACTTGCTGCTAAAAAAAAAAAAAAAAATCCCAAACAGCTAATATACCTGTAGGCTCCACGTCTAAGGATCAAAAGAATGGATTAAATTGATGTTCATCTGTCGATATCTCATCATTTAGTGATATAGATGCCAAACTATAATTGTTGCAATCATAATAATGACACATAAGCATTAACTGATGGCGAAGGCACAGTCAAGGCTTTGAATAAATTGAAAGTGTACATTTTAAAAGATTTGAGATTCATTAAAGCAAATAAAGATTCTTGGTGATCTCTTTATAAAAATGTCATTTTAGCTTTAACTACTTTTAGACTTCAACTTTTTTTTACATGTGGCTTCATGGGAAAGCTACTTTTTTGAAAAATGCATCCATGATGACTTAACATAACTTGCTTTTGCTGGAACTCACTGAACGTCTCATCAAGCAGAGTGATGTTAATGTACAGAATCGGGGGCCACCAGAGCCCCCTTGAAAGCTATCTGTTGGGAACTCAGGGCAATGAGGCTGAAAGAAAGTTAATCAGAAGGCCCCTCCTTTGATGAAATGACCCCAAGTAAAGTTTGGAAGACGCTCAATATGTTTCCTCTGCAGCAGGCTGCAGTTCACCAACCACATAGAACCAATCTGAGGCTTATGATGGCAGCAGGGGAGAAGATACATTAGGCCTCCCTCCAGTGGGTAATGAACGGAACTAATAGGAATAGGCAATCCCAGTCCACACCACTAATATATGTGGAAAAATATTAGAGACAGCACCGTTGTTTGCACTTAAGGCATGTCAACCCAGTTTTCTTCGGTTATAAAATGTCAGTTTCTAAACAACTTGAGTAAAGTTTTCTCTGACTGAAAAACATTTTTTTTTTTAAACCATTCAAGAAGCGATGTCAGGTGTGACTGTCTCATTTAGTTGGTTTAGCACAGAGGAACACTCAGATATACTGTATATGTATTACTGGTTGCAAATTTAAAACAACTCTACAGTATGGTATTGATAAAAATGTTGTACATAGTCCTATGATGCTGCTACAAACTTAATCTCCAGGGGCCTCATTTATAAAAGAGTGCGTAGGATTCATACTAAAAGTGTACGTGCGCTCAAAAGCCGAAAATGGCGTGCGCACAAAAAAATCCTGAATTATAAAACCGTGTGCACGCACACTTGCACGCAATGTTCGGTTTATAAATCACAGTCCAGCTGGAAGGTTGCGCACGTGAATTCGCATCATATCCCGCCCTCTACACGCCCACTTCATACCATGAATGTGCAATGCAAAGTACTCCATGACTGTATTTGCATATAAATGAGCCTGCTGAGCATGCGCAGCAGCTGCCTGCAGTCTGTTATTGCTGTGCGTCAGGACGAATGAGACATATGTTATCCTGCTAAATAATTTAGAAAATATATTTTGGTCATTTTAAAATACTACCGTATTTTGACGACCATACGGCGCGCCGTGTGGAAACGCGCACCCTCAGTTTTGTGTGTCATTTCTGTATTTAAAACACACACACGGTGCACCTACCAAGAAGGCACCGTCTACACAAACGGAGCGCCACCTTACAACAACACACACACGTGCGCCGCACAACACACAAGCACACAAGTGTGCGTATTTAAAAATAGAGCGGGAGCAAAACTTACGTTTGATTGTACTTTATTTAAGTTATTACATTAATCAGTTGTCAGGACTCAGCGTGTCGGGCTTCATCCGAGCCTGATCGCGCTGAGACCGGGAGAACTGATCAGCTGCGACGGGCACGGGCCCGCAGCTCTGGCCATGCTGAGCAGCCGAGTCCCTTTCCGATGCCTGTGTTCTGCCGAGTTGCCCTACCTCCGCGAATCGTCCTACCCGTAGGATGAACAGAAAACCAAGAGTGGTCAGCACCTGTATATGCACCGGGATGGCGCAATTCCAGCGGGTCGGTCTGTCTAACACTGGACCAGCTCAGCACATACTGTAGATCCAAGAGCACTGCTCTAGGGAATCGAAATCGGATTATTAGCCAGTCATCATCATGGGCCAGGAAATCTTCATGGTCCCTAAATACTCTCTCCATCCTGATCCTGCCATTTACGTGATCTTCAAGCAGTGCCAGCGCATCCATTGTGCAGCATTACGCACGGCTGTCACCACGCAATTTATATTCTTACTCAGCAATTAGACTGATTGTTACACACCTTGTCACGATAAATAATCATTCTGGTGCTATTCACCACTCCATACCATTTGAAGATGGAAGTATGATATATGAACCTAGTACCTACTACAAATACCTGCATAATGGCTCACTTACGGAACACATAGATCTATAACACTGCCGGCTTGAGTGTACATGGATCTATAAGTCTGATATGTGATGACATTAAAAGTATGACATGAATCTGGCTTCATTTCACCACCTCACCGCCTGCGTCGCCAGTTCCCCATATCTTCAAAATGTTCGTGCGCTAGGGTCAGCGTAAAGATACGCACATTTTTCCGTAGAAGGTGGCGTGCGCATCTTTCAAGCCCTGTTTTGTTGCGGGTGCCCTCTTGGGCACTTGCCGCCGCGCAAACCCCGGGGCATGTGCCCTCTTGCACGCGGCCGAACTCGGCGGCAGAGCAGACCACTCTTGCACGGCGGTAGCACATACACAATGAATATGAAAGCCGCCGCCGGACGCCGCTTTACACGTTTTATGTGAAACAGGCTTTAGAGAGGGGGGCAGTTGGCTAGATCCAGTCTTATTATTGCGGATGAGAGATATGGATAATGGCCCAAAAAGAGCCGGACTTGACTTTAATGTCCGAGTATGTACAGGTATTTACATTTATATATACAATAAATGTTCCAATATGATGTCACTATTATATGACCCAGTGAGGGAACTTGGAGCAGCAACAGTTTTGTGGCGTTTGTATTTTGTGGCGTGAATATAAAGTGTAGTGTTCGATAAGGACAGTTGGTTAGGGAGCTTTGCAGCTCTAGGGCACATAGCATGTTAATGCTGCTTGGAGTCCCGTCTTACCACTTTATTTCAAATCATTTTTAGAAAATCATTGATCAGTTAAATATTTTTCGAAGCAAAATCGGTAAACCAAAAAAATCAAAACTTTGGTCTTTCAGAGTCTACAGTTCATGAAATTGTTAAAAATTCAAGTACTGTGAGGAAATCTCAGAGCCTAAGGCCTGAGACCGGGGGTCAGTGTTGAATGCACACTGCCTTCCTGACTGCAGGTCATGGCATCCTGATCAAAATAGTTACATGGGCTCTGGAGCACTATGGGGGGGAAAAAACAAAACATTTTACCTTGGAAAATAATTGTCACTCCACAGTCTACTGCACCCTGAAATGTAACTTCAAATTTGGGGAAAACAAATGGACACAAAAGACTGAAATGGTCAAAGTCCAAAAGCAATTTGAGGTGGGGGTATATCTTTTTGTAGTATCAACAAAGCATAAAGACTTCTGAACATGGTCAAAACAACAAAATAGATTTTATACAATGTTAATAATGCGTATCGGTTCAAAGTTTAAAAAAAGAAAAAAAGTTCACTTTCTCATCCTCACCACGTTCATTATACTACTTAAGCCTGTGTGGTATCAGCCTCTAATATCAAGCTACACTGCTCTGCTGAAACTGCCATTTGCCAAACAGCCTACAATCCCAAAACCAGTCTTCCACATTAGCATGAGTCATAGCATGGAGTGGTCAATTTTGGAGTTTCCAGAGCATTTCTAGTAGTATACTTTTTAACAGCCAGGCTAGTGAGCACGAAAACTGGACTGGAAGACATCAAAGCGGTTGGTCAGAGTTAAGAAAGTATATATCTGTTGAAACACAGCTATTTAATTAACCTTACTGATAAACAAAAGATTTTAGATGGGCTGTAATTTTGCATTAGCAACTTGTCCAAATTGTGGTTTGATGAGTGCTGTCTTCAAGATCTGGGGGGAAACACCTGACAAACGGGATGAGTTTACTATTTGAATCAAATCAGATGCCATGATAGGTAAAACATTCAAGGAAAGCTGTGGGTATTGAGACAACAGAAGGATTAGTTTAGCTGATCCATAATATCCTCCAGGCTTTTGTAGCTGATTGGGTAAAATTGTGCTATTTTGTCCCAATTGGTTTTGATCGGAGAAAACACTGTGACTTGAGATCGATGCTCTGACTGCTTTTACTAATCTTCTGGATTTTTCAGTAAAAAAGTTGTCAAATTCATTGCAGGCTTTAGTAGAGTCACATTCAGATGCTACCGACAGGGGGGGGGGGGGGGGGGGGGGGGGGGGTGTTGTAGCAAACAAGGCACGACTGGATTCCCTTGCTCAGTTGTGAATTATATCTGTGAAGTACTCCCTTTTTTCACTTTCTACGGTTGGTGCTTTTCTCCAGAGATTTGTTCTTACCAGAGACAAATTTCACCATAGCAGGAGCAATTGCATCAATGGTATTTTTAATTTTAAAGTGGAAGTTATTTATTAGTTCATTCACTGAGTTACAGGACTGAGTGGAGGTGGAAGAGTATAATTGGTTTAAAAGTTTCCGTTGAGTCTTTTTTGAGTGTTTTTTTTTATGACTTCTATTTGGCTACTTGAGTAGATGGAAATGGTGCTGTCAAAAGAAAACCGAAAATGGTCAGACAGGGCCACATCAGTCACAAAGACCTTGGAAATGTTAAGACCCTTACTGATAATCAAGTCCAAAGTATGCCCCTATTTGTGCTTTTTAGCACATCGCAAAGTTATTTATCCCCCTGTGTCTTGGGGGTTGTCAACATGGATGGTAAAGTTTCCCACAATGATTAAACATCCATAATCAACACACATCACAGACAGCAGGTCATTTAAAATCATTGAAAAAGTTTGCATTGTGTTTTGGAAGGCTGTACACATTCACAAATGTGGCTCCAGACGGCCCTTTATAGCTGAACAGCCAGATATTACAAGGAGTCAAATTTTCTTCAGAAGAGCTTTTTACACTTCAGTGATTCATGAAACAGGGTTGCAACCCCTCCCCCTCTCTTATGCTGTCTACTTTCACTTAGAAAACTAAAATTGGGAGGCGTTGATGCCATCAAAGCAGGCGTCTTACTGTTTTCATCTAACCATGTTTCTGTTAAGAACATAATATCAAGATTATGATCAGTAATGTAAAAGTAATTCTAAAGTAATTGATTTAAAGAGTTTTTCCTGACAGAGATCTGGTGTTTAACAGAGCCAGTTTTAGCAACTGGTATTATTTTTAGGGAAAGCTGTGTTGACAAGGCATAAGTGTTAATGGTTGTATTTTGTTTCTAATCTTGTTATCTTTTATTTTTCTCTGACCTGACCTACAATATCTGACCGCAGAGATTTTCCGGCATTCTCCCATAGGGGGCCCCAAGCTTTTCATGGAGTCACTGCTGGTGATCTTACCGCCTGGAAATAAGTAGCACATACGAAGTTTCACTATTCAGAAAATTCATAAATAATTTAGAATGGCTTAAAATCCGATACCAAGATGACAATGTGCTGTTTAAAATGGCATAATGTTAGCGGATGTGTTTTTGTTGTTGGAAGTGCTATGGTGACAACGCGAGCAGTTTAGTCATGAACTGAAATGACTTAGAAGCAGCTAATAAGTAGACAACATGATGTGCAACATGACACAATGTGAGCAGACTTTGTTTTTCTAAATGAAAATGCTTCAGTGACTGGTTTTTCAATGTGGGCTTTGGAGAAGCAGTAGCTCTCTTCTCAAATATTTACCAGAAAATAATTCTGTATATTGCCCTGACACATGACAATAGTGATGACTGAATTTATTCAATATGTTTTTTGTTTAAGCTTAATTGTTTTTGTACTGACAAATAAGTGTTAAAGCCATTTTTTTTTTTTTTTTTTTTTTTTTTTAAAGGAACGTCACTCATTATTTCCACTGATATTTTTAAAAGTAAGTCTAAATTATTCTTTACTTTAATCATGCCAAGAACGTTCTTGGAACTTCTGATCTGTGTCAACATTGTATAAGTTTTATTTTATTTATTTTCTGGTCTGTTGAAGCAGATCAGCATCAACTCATTCATGGATTACTTACATCTTTTAAAAACAATCATACTGTTTTTAGATCATTTTTTCCTGATATTAGATCCAGATTAAAGTGCAGCATGACACCAAGGCTTTGTTTTCCTTTGACGTTGTAGAACAGTTCACGCTCTGAACCTCAGACGGAAAGACTGAAAGAAAATCCATATGAATGATGGCTTACTACCACAAATGGAAAGCTTTTATAAATTTTGCAAACAAGGCCTGGATAATGATGGCCATAAACATTTAGCTGAGCATATCAGCTGTTAGGAGTCTGAGCGCTGGTTCGTCTAAATGTGCTAGCGGGTTGTTCTTTAGGGTATTCTAGATTTATTTCTACTAAACATTGAGATTAAAGTTTTACTGTATTACTTGCACAACATCCAAGACCAATCTCCATCTGAATATTAATATGCAATATTTAACGCACTACTAAACATACGTTAAAACAATCAGCAATTTGTTACTCTTTTGAAAACATGGTGCAACACAGTAAGCATATCAATATTGGATTTATTCCTTTAATACTCATGAAAGCAACTTTCTTACATGATAAACATTGACTGGGTCAGCTTGTCAGCTTTGCAGTGACAATTTTCTCCAGGTTTGAATGAAATAAAGTGCAAAAGTCATTAATATTTTTGTTTGATAGTCGGTGGTCTTTTTAAGGTGGCAGCCAGCCTTAGATGTTTCTTCTTCCAAAGCCCAAGAAAGACGACAAGAAAAGAAGAGAAGCTTGTCACTAAAGATGGAGCATCCATAAAGCCCAGTGCTGAGTCTTGAATAATGCAAGCCCTCGACTTCCATCAAAACCAGCTTTAATCAAACCCCCCCCCGTTTTTCCCCTCGCAGGAATGCAAGTGTTCAAAATAACGGTTACTCATGAAATCCTTTTGAAATAACTAAGGGGCAGAATCAATAGTCATCCAATTATGGGCCGTCCATGTATGTGAGTTTGGTCATATCACTTTTGAAAATAGCTGATTGCATAAAAAGAATGGAGCGCCTAATACAGAAACTTGTTCAGTAAGAACTAATAAAGTCAAGAAGATACCAGTGTTGCGTCATATAAGAGCAGCCATGTCGTTTATTTCAAAAGCTACAATCTTGCACTGGCAAGACGACCAATCACAGGTTAGTTCAGTTGACATGATGGTTATACTGCAAGTCCCTTTGACTTGTCTGTCTTGCGACGTCATCTCTCTTTTTTCTTCAGTAATTGTCAAGACAGTATTTATTTAAACTTTTGCTCAGCTGTGTTGTAATGAGGCATCGGCCAGCCAGAACTTCTGGCTTTAAATGAAAGATTAATAATAAACTCTCATGCTCAGGGGATTAGTGATCTCAGGACAATCTCTTGCATGCTTGTTTTGATTGCTCTGGAACATCACTAGAGCTGAATCACCAGCAGGTGCAAAAATGTCAGATTAGATTAGATTCTGTCTGGTCATGTGTGCATTATATTTTGCGTTTTTGCATGCATGTTCTCCTTGCTTTCACATTCAGGCTCCCACGGCACCTCTTTATTGCTGCTTTTTCCAGCTGCTACTCTGTGTACAGGCAGGTGGAGGTTAGCTGCTAAGACAACAAAATATCCAGTGCCACGCAACCCAGAATCCCATCTTCATGAAACCAATGGCAGGAAAGATTTTACCCAAGAAAACTTTGCACTGATTCTAGTAGTTGTAGGTATCCACAAATGCTCTAAGTATATTGTACACATTTTAAAAAGAATGGCGCAAACTCCCATAATCTACAGACAATCATCAATGATTTAAAAAAAGGGGTTTCTTCTCTATAATTTAATCAGTGCTAAGATAGGAGGAGTTTGAGTTACGTCAGAATGTGATATGTTTTTATCTACAATGACACACACACACACACACACACACACACACACACACACACACACACACACACACACACACACACACACACACACACACACACACACACACACACACACACACACACACACACACACACACACACACACACACACACACACACACACACACACACACACACACACACACAGGATCTTTAGGTGCTACTTCGGAGTCAAATGTGTCCACAGATGATCCCATCGTTCCTGCTAGTTTCTGTTTGTCGCCACAATCAAAGAGCAGGACGTTGTTCCTGTCAGAAAGCTTTGTGGCAGCGCAAGGTGAGGAATCCCTCCAGTTCCCTTTCTGCTGACCAGCTGCTTCTCTGAGTGGTTGTTGATATAGAGGATGAGAGGAGAAAAGCAGAGAATTAACCCCAAGAGAAGTTTGTGTTCCCTCAGCTCCTCCAACTGCTGTTTCTCACCTTTTTCTGTGACCACTCAGAGCAGCGGAGCTGTTGCTGGAGTAATTTGTGTCTGCCTCAACTGTAGCCTTTTAACGCAAAAGAAAGTATTGGGGGATGTCACTACAATCAATGTAAAAACCAACCAAGGCATGTAGAGATAAGAAACAAGCCGGAGGGATTCTCTCCTGCTGTGAAAAGCTGGAGAAAAAAGCATTTCCATAGGCTACCTCCTGAAAATGTAAATGAGATTTGGGAGTCAGACGACAAGCAGGGATGAAAGAATAGAAATATAATAAATGGAATTATGCAAAAAGAAAGATGGATGTAAACCAGAAGAATAATCATTTGAGTAATTCTATGAACTGTAATTTGTACAGAAAGCTTTTTTTCTGAAGGACAGAAATAAAAGCATCGACAGTCAAGTGGTCCACCAATTTGGAGCAAAATATTGATGTGGAGTTTTGCCCTGACCTTCACATAAAGTATGTCTTCAAAAAAAACTAATCTTGCCGAGTTTGATGGTGCCTGAACCTTTTTATCTGGTGCTACAAGGTAGTCAGTCTTGTCATGTATCCCCTTGGGAGAACTTGACCATCTGTGTAACAGACTGGCCACAATCCCTGGAGGTTTGTATTGTTGTAACCTGAATTTCTCTACCGGATTGAGTGGTCTGATTGTCATGAAATTTGCTGCTGATATTAATAAAAGTAATTTAGAATAATTATAGAAGACTTGCAACTCTGATGACTTTGCAAACAGTGATGTGTTAATGTTTATCTGAGAAACAAACCGTGTCTTAACTTTTTGCTTTATTTACTGTTGGTGCGACCTTGTGCTTAGTTGTAAATTTGAAGGTTCTACCTGCAGCACAACCTTCAAAAAGGAATCATGTTTCCAACTTTCAACTGGATGTGGCAGTATTTTCTACTGCAGATGTGACCTTTTTTATCCAATACATTCAGATCATGTGCTGGAGGATTCCATTTCCCCATTCTCACTTTTTTTAAAAGAGAGAAACACGTTTTAGAGTTAACACACAAACACACACACACACACACACACACACACACACACACACACACACACACACACACACACACACACACACACACACACACACACACACACACACACACACACACACACACACACACACACACACACACACACACACACACACACACACACACACACAGCTCAGATCAATCTGGTCTACTGTACATAGTTGACAAGTCTACACCACGGGCCTCATGTATAAAAAGTGCGGTGCGCAAAAAAGTTGCATTCATTTTTGTTTACACTCAGGGTCAGTTGTTCTAAAACTAAAACCATGCATCTGCCACGCATGTCAAGGTTGCCATGAGTACATTTCTCAGGTTTTGTCTGTTGTGAGGCTACAGAGAGGGTCCAAACATGAAACATGTCATCAACGATATGTATCCCACCGCATGATGGGCATAGCAGTTTCCAAATCACCAAATAAATTACATATGAGCCGAATGGCAACAATTTCACAATCAGCCACATGGTCTGAACATATAAAAAAGGCATGACCAAAACGAAGGAACCCACAAATGACCATGGCAGCCTTGGCTCTGTTGGAAATCTAAACGAGCCAGTCATTGTGGTACAATTACAAAATTCCCTCCTGATCCTGGGGGTGGGGTGGGGGTATTAAAAAGGAGGGATGCTGGATATTTGGACAGACTGGTGGGGAGGGCGGGATCTGGGCACAGAGCTGGACTCTCTGGTGTCGGTGGCAGAGAGATGGACCCTGGTGAAGACACACGACCCCCTCCACACCAGATGCTGATCAGACAGAGGAGCACGTCAGCAGCAGGCTGCTCTCTCTTAAGCTGGGCCTACACTGTGCGATATTTTAAATCGTTTGAGCACTGCCCCATCTCACACTGCACGACTAGATCACGGAGTTCAAAAGTTCACAGCCCACGATTTATGGTCTCACACTGTAGAACCCGATGCTCGGATGCGACCCGTCTGCTCACACTATACGATACATAATCCTCACGTCTGACTTCTGTGTACTGGAACTCGAGGCCGGTTTTGGGGCAGGTGTGGGCTGTGTCCACCCAAACGTGTGTCCTGCCCACCCAATCAAAGGTTATGGGGATCCTTTATTTTTTTATAATTTAATTTTTTTATATATATAAAAAAAAACACACAAAATATCTGTACCGTTTCTGATTGGGTGGGCACTGCGCATCATTTTTAGACGCAACAATGAACGCATACCGCAAAAGTTGTGTCTCGGAGGAGGGACCCGGCGTCCCAGCAAAATGAGCACAACAGAGAAGTGTTCAGAACAGCGCACAGGGCGCACACTAAAGGCTGATTTATGGTACCGCGTTACACCAACGCAGAGCCTACGGCGTAGGGTACGCAGCGACGCGGTGTAACGCGGAACCATAAATCAGCCTTTAGCAATTTGTGCCATTCTGTGTGGCGATAAATGAAAAAAGATTCACACAACGCCGTGATTGGACAAGGAATTGGCAGGGTAGACGTGGGAAATGCAGTCTTTTTTTTCTGCTATTAAAACATGATTTGTAATGTGAACTTGCAAAACTTTAAACTACAAATAATAGTTTTTGACGTGACATCAGAGATTGCGCATGCTCTCTGCGAAAGGATGAGGCAAATCGGGTTGTAGCACTGCTTCAACTGTGCGATACCTTCACGAGGAGCGACCAGGATTCCAAACATGTTTGATTTTCTTGCGAGCACACGATTCGTGATCGGGAGCTCGTCGTGAGGTGTTACTCTCTCGTCGTTACCCCACGTATACTGCACGAGGCAAGATCAACGATTGGGTCGAGATCCGGCCCGATCCAAAAAATAGTCGCACGACTGGAAAATCGGCTCAAAACAAGCCTATAATCGCACAGTGTATGCCCGGCTTTAACTGCTCCACAAACAGACCCAAGAACTCTTTTGTCCCCCTGGCCATAAGACTGTATAACTCCTCACTGGGGAATGAGTGAGGGTCATGATCAACCCATGCTCAGATGCACATCAGAACTGTTTGCACAACATCACTGACACTTTACATTAATGTGCTGCACTATTATGTCAGTATACTGTATGCTATGGAGTTTTTCTGTTTGTTGCTGATACTAACCTGCTTTTTGGACATCTATGTTTTAAATCATGCTTTTTATTTATGTTTTAATGTCTTTGTAAAGCACTTTGAATCACCTTGTTGTTGAATTGTGCTATAGAAATACTGTAAACGTGCCTATGTAGCTGCTGAATACTTTGAATTTCCCCTCAGGATTAATAAAGTATCTATGTATCTATCCATCTATCTATCTTATTGTCTAGTCCTGCTGATCGGTTTGTCTCTTTCACTGCCTTCTGTTCGCCAATTTTCCATTTGTTTAGATCTTCATTTTGATTTTGTCTGTATTGGGATTTTTCTTTTTTCTGTGCTCCATGTGTTGGATTCCTGCCTGAGCAGCACTTTTTTGTTTGCAACCTCTGCCTCCTAGGGGATCTCCTGTATTTGGGTCCTCAACACACGACAGTCCTGGCCATCCTTTGCCAGTGTAGCGCGCTTCCCCACTTTACCGCCAGCTTCATATCTAACCATTCTTTTTTATTTGTGTACTGTGTGGTTGTCAGAGTCCGCCTTATTTGCAGTTTACTCCACAAATTCCCTCTCAGCACCACGCTCTTAACTCCAGAGAAAAGGGAACGAAAAGAAATGTTTTTTAGTCCTCAACTTCTGACAAGACTGTCTCCAGCACACAGTCAGTATATTTAGGGCCCGAGCACTGACAATGCGAAGGCCCTATTGTATCTGTAGGAAGTTTTATTTTTCTTCCAACGAAATTAGGGCCTTTTTGCACCCCTAAACGTGCCCCAAAAGTCACCAAATTTTGCACACAAGCCAGGCCTGGCGAAAAATTTGACATTTAATGGTTTGCATTAATGGGCGTGGCCTAATGGCTCAACAGCGCCCCCTAGAAAACTTCGTGCCTCAAGCCCCACAATACGGTTTTACGTACATGCACGAAAATCGGTACACACCTGTATCATGTCGCAACTTAAAGAAAAGTCTCCTGGCGCCATGGCCGAAACCGAACAGGAAGTCGGCCATTTTGAAGTAATCGTGTAATTTTCGACATAAAACTCGCTCAGGAGACACAAAAGGCGTTAACGATGAAAAGTTATCAAAATCGTGAGTTTTCGTGAAATGGTGTGGCCGTAGCGCCGCGTCAAACTTCAACGTTAAACAGGTGATACTAGTAGCTGACTGGTCGATATTTGATAGATCCTATTTTCTGCCATAACTTTTGATTGGTTTGACATAGAGAGTCGTGGGTGGTGTCATCTGACTCGGTTTTGAGTCCTTGACCATAATTGGCCTGAATTAGCCCCACCCCTTCTTCTGATTGGTCAATATTTGATAGATCCTATTTTCTGGCATAACTTTTGAATGGTTTGACATAGAGAGTCATGGGTGGTGTCATCGGACTCGGTTTTGACTCCTTAATTGGTGCAAATTGCACGCGCGAGGGCCCGTTTATCGCTCCTTGCAGCTTTCATTTCTTTTGCACTTGCTTTTGCCATTTTCATCATTTGGATGAATGACTGGTTTCCTATGACTATATACTTGTTATTTCCAAATTGATCTACTTGAGGAAGGAGACAGGGCCGAGTGTTGTGCTTGTGCATTCAATTTCAGGTTGAGTATGATGTTTAGAGAAACTGTTTAAGGCATGCACAGGATTTAAGAAATCCAGACAACTTTTGAACATGAGGCCCTAGGTCTCCTGAAAGTCAGATTCAGACAATATCCCACAGATTCTTAGAAATGTAGGCTTTTTTGCAAGTCCCCCCCCCCGTCTAAACTTTAAGAGAGGGAAAGGGGTTCTACTTTGTGTCCGTGAGGTTTGGGTTTATATCTGTTCCTGTTTTAGTCCTGTCTTGACTTCCGGTGTGTGTGTGTGTGTGTGTGTGTGTGTGTGTGTGTGTGTGTGTGTGTGTGTGTGTGTGTGTGTGTGTGTGTGTGTGTGTGTGTGTGTGTGTGTGTGTGTGTGTGTGTGTGTGTCTTGTCTTTCTCTTGCTCCCTGCTGGTCTGTATCATTTTCCCCATCCTGTGTCTTGGGCTCTTGTTTTGGATCCTGCTCAGCAGCATTTTAAGGTAAATAACTGTGTTTTGGAACTCCTGCCGCCTCAGTCTCACATCGTGACAGAATGGACTAGCCAGTCATGGACGCACCAGGAAAGAAGAAAAGAAGAAAAAGAAGAAAAAAAAAAGAGGCGTTGGCCGGATCTGTCATCTCCCTTCTGGGGAATATGTCTGGCATTTGGCGGACCCAAGAGTTTGCAGGCACGACTACGACGTCGTCACCCACCACCCTACCATGTCTCTGTTCCTCTGTTCCTCTGCCTGCTCCCCAGCCTCAGCCATGTACTCTGCTGCCGCTTTTGCACTGGTACCACCTCAGCTCGGTTCTACCCGGTTTGCGCTTTCACACTAGGGCTGAGACGTGTAGAGCCGCTCCAAGTCGGTACTTTTTTCTGTAACCATTTCAATGAGGTTCTGAAAGCGGGCTGAGCAGGGACTATTTCTGACGTCACCACCTCCTCGCCACCGATTGGTTGGGGGGCGGGGACGTCACCATCCTCCGCGCCTCTGATTGGTCGGGGGGCGGGGCCGTCAGACGTTTGAATCAGGAAGCGGGAGTCAGAGCGAGAGCGACCCGCGGCTCGCGGCGATTTTATTATAAAGCGCAAAACGTCTGTTTGGTGATCCAACTCTGAGGTGCAGATGTTCATAAACCTGGTGGCTGTCGAGAAAAAATTAAAAAAGCGATGTAGACGGGCTGTTTTTTTCTCAGCCGCTCGCGGCTCCAGCTGATTTCTCATCAGCGCCGACATGAACAAAGCGTTTGCGCAATCGAGTACGTCACAGCAGCTTCACCACAACCTGCCCACTTCTCCCCTGGCAGTGCGAAAACACACGTGTGGAACCGTGCCGTACCGCGCCGAGCCGAGTCGGGCCAAGTAAGTCCTAGTGCGAAAGTGCCATGCAAGCTGCCTCTGTTCCTGAGTCGACCTCTGCTGGTCCTGCTCCCGGCGGGCCCCTGAACCGTGGAACTCCTGCCACTCAAGTCTCCTGCATCTGGGTCCTACATCTCCAAGTTGTGACACGCAGAGAGGAACGTCAACTCCTGATAACTCCCTCGTGCTCGACACCCTCATTTGCATTGAGTTGAGAGACTCTCAACATTAGGCGCTTTCATACTGGCAAACCAAACCATTCTCCCCTTTTGCCGGTCACGGTGCCTGTATGTAAAAGCCACTTTCTGGAAAGGCGTGAAATTCAATCACTTTATTTTTTTCTTTTCTCTCCTCTACCCACACTGAACACACACATGCATCACTCCCTCTCTCTACCCCCCCCCCATCTAAAACGCACACACACACTTATCCACGCTCCTCTTGCACATGCCATTTACACCCGCTCCTGTTAAAAAGGGCCATAACAATATGAAAAAAGCTGACAGCATCTTCTCCTCTGCTGTTTTTATTATCAATGAATGCGACCGATGCTTTCTTTCTCGTTTCATTCACATGACGTTGAATAACACTTTGGTTCCGGACTGGTGGTTTCGTGAATGTAAGGACACACTTTTGCGGTATTTATCACTGTTGCTTGGGCCAGTATGTTAAAGGCCAATGGAGTAAAATTTGTGGTCCACTTTTATGGAAATGTTACAGAATGTCAGTAACAAACACCTTTTGACACATTGCCCGTATACCCTGCCATCCCAAAGTCCCTTGGGTGAACCCTAAAAGACTTGCGGTTTCCAGGCCATCATTATTTTTTTCATCACTGTTCTACTGGAAAAGGATTTGGCCTTATGATTTCAACTTCGCTTGAGGTACAATGATCCGGGAACATTTTGAAGCCATCTTGTGGTCTCTCCATCTTAGGAATACTCAGGAAGATGAGGAGAATGAGCGCAAATGAAACACATCTCAGTATGACAGACTTCTCAAAGATCAAGTCCTTTTATACTGAGATAGTCATAGCTTGTGTGGCCCATTTCCAGCCATACAACATAAATTGCATAAATGAAATAATGGTAGAACGAAGCAGTACCTTAAGGATAAGCCAACAAAGTAGGGCTATAAACTGTTCTGGCTGATTCTTCAATGGGCTATACCTGAAATTGTTCTTACTGTGGAAAGAATATGGCCAATACCACAAATAGGGGCCTGAGCTACACGTCAGTCATGGACCTTCCTCCAGTACCCACCCAAAGTATAAGGGAACTAAGCACCATCTTAGGGCCCCAAGACCACTAGGAGGCCCCCACGAGCAAAGAAAAACTTATTTTTTTTCTTTTCTCCAATGTGTAAATAGCAATTTCTACATGATCAAATATATATTATTGTACAACAACACACTTTCAACAGAGAACGCCGGCTCCAGCCTCCCGAGATGCAGTACACACAGCACATTCAAAGCACAGGTCGTTAGGATAAACAATGTTGGGGGAAAAAAAAGAAGATATTTATCAGGGGCATAGAAAAGAAAAAGGAAGGAAAACGCCAAAAATGCAGAGATGAAGGTATGTTTTTATCATGGCTTGAGATTTGTGTCGCCTAGCCGTTAATAGCAACTTGGCTATCTATTTAAAAACGAGATAAATTTATCCTTTAACAGTAACTTAAATCATAATAACATGTTTGTATTTGTGTAGCTTTAACTTTGAGTTATTTCTCGGGGTTGGCCCTATATACTTTTCTTTTTTTTTTCTTCAAAACAAAGTTTTTGTTAATGTGTAAAGTCCAGCCATTCTCAAACTTGGGCTCATAAGATGACTTCCGGCCAAATTATTAAAAAAAAATTAATGTAGCTTCCGCCCGGACGTTAGCAGGACGAAGAGCGGTTGGTCTCAAATAGGCATTTTATCACTAAAAAACAGTTGCCATCGTCGGTACACCAAAGCAACAACAAAGAACCTGTCTCATGTCTGCCCTTCTCATTCATACATCATGAGAGCAAAGAACTCCCCCAGTCTGATGTCAGCAGGTGAGGCGGCTGCAGCAGGCTCTTGCCCATGACGCGGGCACAAGCCAGGTTCAGAGATTTATAAAAAAGTGTAGTTCTTTTTAGAGCTGGGTATCATCACTGACCTCCCGATACGATACGATTCCGATACACTAGGTCCCAGACGATACGATTTCCGATACGATACGATTCGATATCGATATTCTGGTTACAATAAGGGAATAACATGATCCTTCCACGCGCCACGTCTGGCCAGAGAAACCCCACCCTGCCTGGTGAAAAGAAGCAGCCTGCTCACTCCTCAAGTAAGGAGGAGACTTGAGCTCAGTGCAGGGCCTCCCGGGGTTGGTAGATGGAGCAATGCCCAGGACTGACTTAGGTAGGAGCACTGGGTGATTAAAATGGGGGAAAAAAATCGGGATTTAAAAAAAAAAAAAAAAAAAAAAAAAATTTTTTTTTTTTTTTTTTTTTTTAAATCGATACTTGGATTTATGTATCGATAATCGTTCCTACACATGCATGTCGATAAAATATCGATATATCGATA
The DNA here is from genome assembly GCF_033807715.1 of Cololabis saira. Taxonomy (NCBI): domain Eukaryota; kingdom Metazoa; phylum Chordata; class Actinopteri; order Beloniformes; family Belonidae; genus Cololabis; species Cololabis saira. The sequence continues at coordinate 28,288,350 of NC_084599.1, forward strand.
TTTTTAAACCACCCCTAGTTCTTTTCATGTTTAAGCTTCATTTGTTATTGAACATTTTTGTTGTTCTTGCACTACAACTTATTGTTGCACATTGCTGTTGCACTTTTTTTGAAACCAAAATGTTTGAATGTTGTGCAACTCAAACCCAGGCCACTCTTGTAGCTGGATGTGCTACCCATTGATGATAAAGCAACAGCATAATTTCAACATGTAACACATACATGTGTAAAGACATCTCAGGCCATCAATAGGATGTAAACAACACAGCAGTGTGCAATGCTGTTCATTGTAGGTATGTGAATAATCAACAATCAATATTGGCCGAAATAGAGGGCCCAAAAATCTAATTTTGCTTGGGGCCCCATGGAGGCTAGGGCCCTGCCTTCCTCCATTTACTCTTGGCCATGGCTACACACCTTATGTTTTACACAAGCCTTCCTCTTCACAGACCTTTCCATCAGATACATTGGCTGTTGTGTTAGGGACAAGCTCTTGTTTAAGTGAATGGAAAATATGAGGTTACCATGTGCTCCACAATGCATGAAGCCTCCAGTGGGAAGACAGACAGTCTTGGTGGAAGAGGCATGTGTATGGCAGACAAAAAGACATCCCAGTTCACAATGCAGTAGGCACAAATCACTGTATGGGTAGAGAGGATCCATTCGCCTGCAGTCATCGGTTACTACAATTGCTGCTTTGAAAAGGAAGTAGTATTAACTTGTTTTAAACCATTTCCTGGATATTGCTGTGGTGAACAGTCCACAGTGAGCTGATCAAACTAAGAACTGATCAAACAAAGTCAGTTACCGGGAAGCATTTCAGGAAGCAGCTTTGCAAAGAAATACTGGTCTTTGCAAAGGGCTCAGAACCTCCACCACCACCTGTGCCCATGTATGATGGAGAAAATGGCACTGCTTCTAGAAGATATTGTAACAGATACCATGATACATGCAACAAAAGAGTGAAGATTTCTATTTAGTGTTGGAAGTGTCAGGTTCCTTTGTGCCCAACCTCCAAAAAGAACTGTTCCAGTGTGGCATGATGGACAGGTGTAAATAGCTGTAACTAAATATGTATTTTTTTCGTAAATTTGTTCCTGTTGAAGGCAAATTTAATTTGTTCCTAGTTTTTCCAGTAGAAATAGCAAAATGGGGTATGCATAATTTGTGTCCAAGATATTCTGTTTGTGCCATTTTGGCATCTTGACATTTTTCTACTAAAAAAGCATTATAAACTTTATTAAAAAAAAAAAAAGGAGTCCATTAAAACACATGCAGGTTGATGCTCTGCTGCGCTTATTTCCCAAATGTCTACTTAATTTTGTTGTGCTTTTTTTCCTGTTAAATCATTAAGATTACATGTCTGTTCCTCAGTGAGCAATAAACTAAAGTTTTTTTCACAACTTTGTGGACTAAATGGGTGGCCTTCACAGATTGCCAGGTAATTGCTTTGGTCCTTGAAGACACCCAAGTCACCCTGACACAAACTAATAGAGTGGGAGGCCAGCAACTCTTATGCTGGGATGTACAAGTAAAGTTTTTTTTTTTTTTTTAAATCAAAATTCAATTTGTGTCTACGGCTGTGGAATGTTGAAAACTTGTTGTTGTCAAACATGCTACTTGACTATTGCCAGCTTGCTCAACTGACACCATCACGGACCTAAACACAAACACACAAATACACACACACACACACACCTCTTAAACTGATCGCAAGGGGCTAGTTCCATAAATAGTCAATCACAACTATGAATTTAACTCAGAGCAAAATTACTCCTTTTGGATAAATTATTGTGCTGTTAAATGTTGTTATGCAGTCACAACTAGATCCGAGTTGGCCTCGAAAAGTCTGGGGATAAAGGCCACCAAACAGCTCTTGACTTGCGACATTTGGCTGGGATGAAGGTTAGCCATGCGGCCAGCAGTGGCTTTTACTTTGTTTGCAGCTACGTCTTGCAGCAACTGCTGCCGTGGGGTCCTCTGATTGACCTTTACGAGATCCGTCCATGTCGACCAACCAGACCACTAACCACCAGGAGCCAATACTGCTCACCCCCATCGCTTACTAGTATTCCTACTGTTGACATTTGATCCATTTTAAAATTCTGTTGAGCATCTGTTTTGGCTTGCTGTTGCAGGACAGACAGACGAGAAAATAAATAATCTCAGTGATTCTATACGTTAGTCTCGCCATAAATAAATCTTTTTTTTTTTTAGTATCCCCGCAATCAATTAATACCAGAGGCAACCAAATAAGATGCAGCATCAGGCTTTCGAAAAAAAGAAGATGAGTAATCTAATTTTTCAAGTTGGTAGAGCACTGATGCTGGCAATTAGCTCTCAAATGCACGCAAGACAGCTGGACTATGTGAATGTCAGGCACACACGGGTGTGCACTGTTGGGGACACAAAACCACACACACACTAAGGGATGTCTGTCCCTCAGCAAAGGATTAATGCGTATGTGTATAGGGAAAATATTTGCAGTCATCCTTTTGTGTTAGAAAATGCAGTGCAAACTGCCACTTGATGGTAGGAAAGCGTAATGCAAACACTTCCAAGGAAAATAATGAGCCAAATAATAAAGAGATACCCACTGAGAGGAGAATTACAACTCATTATCCCAAGTATGCGTTGATCGTGCCTGTGCTTTCCTGAAAAGTCTCACCTCATCACAGGAGAAAAACACTTAATACGAGTTGACTCCAACAGCGTTTTCTTAATTTAGCCAGCAGTAATTACGTCTGACTTACGAGAAATTCACTGGTTTACCGAGTCTTGCGATCTTCTCATTAAATGTGACACAAGGACAAGATGCAAAGTTGAGCTGAAAATCAATTAAAGACAACAACAAAAAAGGGGGGGGGGGGGGGTGCAATTAAATAGGTGTTTCTAGAACCGATACAACAGGAAGCTGCAAAGTAACACTTAAGTTGACAAAAAAACAAACAAAAAAAAACAGCAACTGTAGTTTAAACAAAAAAACAACGTTTCCATTACACTTTTCTCGCAAACGAAAAAGTGAAACTGAATTAGTGATGTAGGTAGTGCTGCAGGGGGTCGGTGTTCTCTGTATGAGCGCAATGCTCCTAGTTCTCTCCCCATAGCTCCTTTTACATTTGTGGATACCCCGCGTTTAATGCCCCTCCAACTTGTGTATCATCTGTCTATTTACATTGACCGACGCGGGGTGGCGCATCTGGCTGGCGCTGCGAACAATTCACCTCCGAGGGTACGCTTAACCACGAGACAGGTCTAATGTAAACAGAACTAATGCGGGGTGGCGTACCGTGGGTGGGATTCGTTGATCACATAACCTGAGGACAACCCAGCAGCGGAGTTAATAATAAAACATTTAAAAAAATGTGATTTAATAATAAATAAGAAAACAGCTGATGAGAGTAATAGCAGCAGCAGGTCATAGGTAGGGCTTACATTTACGTGATGAATAACTCGGGAGATGAGGAGATCCGCAAGCTACTCAGCTTCTGTGCCCATAAACTGGCATATGTCCAGAACCACAAAGGATGGTCCATTGTTTGAACAAGATGCCACAAAAAAATATGACAAACCGGGGCAAGAAGCAAAACTTTTCCTAAAAAAAATTTCATCCATCCTCGTTTTGAAAATGACACCAGTCTGACAGCATATAAATCTTGCTGATGATGGGACAATACGTAATTTTACACGTCCACTAGGGGTGTAACAATATATCGTGCCACGAAATTTTGCGATACAAAAACGTCACGATACGTGTCGTGGAGGTGACAACCTGTATCGCGATATTGGGTTATTAATATTAATCTATTGTGTTGACTAGAAACGCGCATCCGACCGCAACCGCAACCGCGCGGACCAAAATCTTACTCCGCTCAGAAGAAAGTAGTCCCGTTTTGCGGTCCTGTTTTGAGCTCTGAACCTTTACTTATTTAAGTCTGGTGTAGAGTTAAGCCTTACCTTATTAAATTAAACCTTTTTGGGGTCGTGAGTAGGATAAACACGGGACAACTTCTGCGTGACTTTGCGTGTACTTCAATGTCCGCTCAACAGCGTAGGATTTCAGAACATCAACACAACATCTAGTGCTGTATCACTCCGCCCAATCTAAAACCTACTAACAACTGACTAGCATAATTATAGTCCCTGATTTACAGAATATAAAGAATATATTTATAAAATAATGAACCCTGAATTACCAAAATAACCTTCTTAACAAAAATAAATCTCCTCTTACACTTATAAGGTGAGCATGAATCAATCTTTTTTATGATGTAAAATTGTATGTATTTATTTACTTGTATTTATTTATTCAATTTTAGTTGTTAAATTTCTGGAAAAGAAAAAAGTCAAATCATACATGAGAGAAACTATTCAGTTTGTGGCAAAATATTTGTACTTGTATGAAACTGAAGATGCATAATGCAAACCTTACATTTACTTTTAGTTCAGTTTGTGGAAAATGGTTGGCCTGGCTTTCTCTTTAAAACTTAAACAGTTATAAAGCATTACAAACTGAAACAATAGGGCAAACGCACAGCATTGTTTTGTATTATGTGTCTTTCAAATAAAAGACAATTTTTTCCAGTCATATATTCCTCTATCAAGGTTGTTAAAAAATACTGCTATAATATCGTGTATCGTACCGTATCGTGAGATTAGTGTATCGTTACACCCCTAACGTCCACACATCTATAGTATGTCACGCGGATAGCGCCTCCTGACTTGCACAAGTCAGGCACAAGGTGACAAATAACACGCCTTGCGTTTATTAAACACGCGTTCATCATCCAGCGATAATAGCGGGATCCAATCTAAAAAAAAAACGCCTCATAACTCCAGGTCGTGTCAAAATGAAAAGATCATCTGGAGAAGGACAAAAATATTTAATCTTCGACAAATTATTGTGGCTGCCGCTGTTGGGAAAATAGTCAGAAGATAAAGGCAGCGGATGATTATTCAGAGGCAGCGTCTTTAAATAATGCAGGAATGCATAATGATTAAGTAGGGTTATAGCACAACTACACCATATTATTGAGGGTGAAAACAGATGTTAACTAGATTTTAATGACTTAAGATTGACCAGCTACGCCACGTACAGCACTGCCAGAGACATGGAAATGCACAAAAACCATTTACACCACAGTTTTGCAATAAACTGTATTATCAACAGTGTTTTTAAAAAAAGAAAACAATGGTAGAGCCATTTCTATTAAGCCCCAGATATACTTGCTGTTGGTGCTTGCGCTCGCGTCCGTTCACATCTGTTCACGTGCACCACCAACCGCAACGTCGCTCGCGTAGTATGCGAGGAGAGCGCGTCGTACCGGCGGTCACTGATTGGGGGCAGTAAGCTGAGCAACAGTTGGAAAAGTGGTTAAATATTTAGCAGTAGCGGTAGTAGCAGCGGTAGTAGCAGTAGCAGATTAGGACAACAAACAAGTTTACATGACACCATTGGATGAGATTATAACATTGCTTTGGTTGCAATCTCGGCAAAGGAAACGGCGCCAGCGACCTCCACGTCGTCACTTGTGGCCAGCTGGTATCTGACCGTGACCAGCGCCACTCGCGGCAACAGCGAGAATTGCAGGTCACGTACGCATTCAGTGTCTTTTTGAGAATGTGCACGTCAACGCGTCAAATGAACGCAGGATACGCGTGGCGGCCATGATGCATACGCGTGCGCGTTCTGAACTGCAAGTAATCCCAGGCTTTAGGCTACAGGTTTTCCTTTGTGACATTTGGGTTTTACGCAAATCTAGGGTTAACGTTAAAGCAACCACACTCAATGAAAATTAAAAACACTTTCCAATTAAAACCAAAAGCAAAGCGGCTTTACAGATACCAATTATATGTGTGAACCAATGCATGATAGAAGATCAGAAACAAGTGCTTGCATCAGTCTGGTCCAAGACCTCTGCATCAGCCAGGTGTTAAACAGGTTTTTCACACTGAATAGATTTTGACAATCACACAATAAATGCTTTGTGAACTAAAAGAAACCCAGTTAAAGAAACTAACGAGATGCACAAACGTAAAAGTGGTGTCTAAATTCCCATTCAAAAGCACATTGTGTTACAGTTTTGAGGTGACGACCGAAACGCAGGAAGTTTCCAGAAAGCCGGAGTTGCAAACGGAAAAATATTTTATTTAACATATATTGCTGCAAGCCAGGCATCCCCAAACCCCAACGCAAACTAGTTCCACAGAAAACAACATTCAAAATGGCACCAAACAAAGAGACGGGTTGAAAAACAGAAAGACCAGAAGGGAAATACAACACAAGGATGTAAACAATCAGGATCACAGGAAGTCAAAAAATAACTAAACAGAAGGACATAGATTTTCAAGATAAAACAGGTAACTGGTCACAAACACAACACCAGAACCAAGTAAAACAAGAGTGAGACTCAAAACCCTACAGAAAATCTAAGATTGTTAAATTACAAGCAGGACTTTCCTGTACTGAAATGATGCATGCTCCTAGTATCCATATCTCTATGAATAAAATAGTTTTATCATGCTGTTCAACTGCCACAGGTTTATTGAGCTTGATCTGGGCCTGTCACTGTGGCCGGCAGGTTTTCTACAACCATCCCCGAGGTCATGTGAAAACCCTGTTTGTGGAAGGTGTGATGTGGAGCAGAGGCTCATTATTCACAGTCACACTTCACCTGCTCCTCTCAGTAAATGAGAACGATCACACATCAATAGCGTATCCTGCAGGTTGTCAATACGCTTCCCTTCTCTGACACTTTGCACCTTAAGTAAAGCAAGTAAAAACAGTTTGTGTCAACATGATGTTTTATTAACCAGATGGCATGTTTATTCAGCTGTTCTAGATTTTAGTGTGCAAAGAGGACTTTTGGTGTTTAAAATGTTGCAAATGATATGCTAATGTATGCCTCCTCTTTCAGCAATGATGTTCAACAACTGACGAAAGCCCTTAAAACTATTAATACTGCCAGCAAATGTCAACCTTTACGACTTTAAATTAAGTTTAATTTCTTTGGTACCTTTTAATTACCAAATATACAAATGTTAATGCAAAACCATGTAATCTTGTCTTTCCCTGATGCCAAAATATGATCTTTGTATTAAACATTGTCTAACATAAAATTACCACATTTTAATCTAAATTGTAAAAGGAAAACACATTCCCTATGTTTTGTTTGAGGTTTAGCAAGAAATCAGTATTAAAAAGCTACAAAACAGAGAGAGGCATTTACAAAAAGCATTGATCTATCTGAAGAGCTTCTGAGAAATGCTAAATAAGAAATGTTTTTTGTTTTAAAATCATATGGGGAGTGTGGGTCCCATTTTGTAAAGTCTGGAGAAAATGAGCTGGTTGTCACTGAAAGAGAAATGTTATTTCTGAAAACGATGCATAAAACTCAAGTACTTGATTTCTCTTCCACAAGCATCATGCACATCAACTTGTTTATAACATTAAATGTGGGACTCTTTGACTAAATTTATATTAGCACTATGCACACAAAAATAAAACATTGTGTGCAGCATTTTGAATGTACAGTTCTTCCCCATCTATGTTCATGGAAACAAAACAGCTCTGTAAAGACTCAGCATATACAATTCTGTCTATTAACCAAAATTTCATGTACATAATTTGCAAACATATATAAATTAACTGCAACACATTTTTGTGTAAATATGTTCACATATTCTGTGTGCAGATTAGACATGAAAAGAATTAGAAAACGTATTCTTTCTGACTTCATGGGATACAGGACAGAAATTAATTAACTTAATTGGCAACATTTTTTCCCAATTAGGCAGTTTTTGGTAGCCAAATATAGCTTACCATGCTGAATAATGGGGTGTTTTTTTGTTGTTATTTTTGGGCCGAGGACTTATTTGACCCAGCATGCAGCCAGGAGGACTTACATCAGATCACCCTCAGGTGCTGTTGTAAACCAGTGGAGCACAAATGATGCTCTTACTGCAAAGATGTTTTCAGAGGCGAAGAAAGCGGGTCCCTGCTGCTGTGTCGCTTGCAGAAGACAAAGATGAAAATAAAACTGTGTTGACACAAATACATTTAGTACAAGGTAAAATGAGGATGATGCCAACATTACGCCACAGCAAGGAAGAAAGCCATGAATTAAATTTACGTGTTTTATATCTCTGTTTCTTACTCTGTGGGTTCCAAAATGTTCTAAGGTATTATGTTTTTGTGTATTTGTAGGAGGACATTTGTACCTTAAAATAAAATTAAAGTGCTTATATACCATTTTGTAATCACATGACATTAAAGATAGGGATAAAATGTGCCCATTTATATGGCATCTATTACAACACAATTTGTCTCTAGCCGCTTTCCAGAGACCCAGAACATGACCCCCCAGCAATTAGTACATAAACAATGGCAGGTAAAAACTACCAGAGCAGGAGAAAAACCTGAAGCCAAACAGTGGCAATGAAAAACTCCCCTTTAGGAAGGAAGAAACCTTGAGCAAGAGCTGGATCAGTGTGAAAGGAATGTTCAAAGATTTAATTGATTTATATATTGGACTGCTTTTCATGCTTTTTTGTCAACCAGGAGTTGAATTTAAATAATAATATAATTATAGTTTATCATATATTTATTTGAAGAAAAAAAATGTAAGTACAGTATGCCATACCAGATTACTGAAATGTATGTTTGCAAATTTCAAGACTCCATTTTGGCAGGATTTCAGTGTTTATATTAGATTCATGAAGCAGTTGAAGTACAAATAAAAGCCAGACAAAATAATATTCTGCTTTGTTTCTTGTAAGCACAATATATTAAAAGAAGCCCTCAGTTAACACAGCATTGAGTTTTATTTTCTTGTATGACTTGTATGATAAGAGAATCTTCAAAATCAGTGTCCCTTGTAAATGAAATGTATCACATTTTCCATTCTGGATTTTTTTTTTTTTTTTTTTTTAATAGTTCTCCTACTCCCTGCTCTGCAAATATTGTTACTGCTCAGCTTCGAAGAAGTCCAAAAAGCTGAAACACAAATCCCAAACTTGAAGCTTCAGACTGGAAGTTCATTAACCAGTGGCTGATGTCTCAGTAGTCATGCAAATCTTCTTTATATTGTTTGTTGGTTTTTTAATGCAAATTCTTAAATGTTATTGCTGACATTGTAGCTGGATAGACCTTTCAGGCTGTGTGCCAATCGTAGGCCAGTCATCGGCCAGTCACAGTCAGCTGTTCTCTTAGCTTGTCTCAGGTGTTGCGTATCTGGACCATACGCTGTTCTTTCAGGTATGAGTTTCTTCCTCGACTCATTTACCCTTCATGCTCTGAAAAGTTTGTTTATTGCATATATTTGTTTTGAGAATCTTATTGTGAGTTTTTCCTTCAATTTTCTTACAATTTGAGTCATCGGTGCACTTGTTGTCCATTTGGATGTTCTTTCTTATTATCTATATACTGGTGTACATAAATAGCATTAATAGCTTGGCAAAGGTCATCTGCTTTCTTATTTTGGTCTTAAAAAGCAATTCCCTGATTAGTGCTTAATGCCTGCCAAATGCAATACTTCCAGTACTGATGGGCTTTTAAATGCATCACAGGGACGGTGATGTGGGAATGCGTCTACTGCAAAAATCTTGTTATACTGTTTTGTCTTGAAGCTTTTATGTCTCAATTTGTTTAGCTTGTGTATGTGGTTTCTGCAGTAGAAACCTTAAATGCTGGTTGATTTCTGTGTGCAAGTATGTCTGCATGGCTGTGAGAGGGAGAGAGGGGGGGGGCGGGGGGGGGGGGGGGGGGGGTGTGACTGTTTTGTTTTCCTGTAGTTTTCTGAATATCATAACATTTTAAGGGGAATGTTAACTTGGGATATTGTATTTGCCCAGGTGGCCTCCGGCAGGAGGGTCCCCCCTTATGAGCCAGGCCCTGCTCAAGGTTTGGGATCAATGGTTGGTAATCTCATATCGTGGCTCGAATGGGCCACAAATGCTGTCATTCAGAGCAATAAAATGTGTCAGAGCCTCGGTTTTTTTAACGGCCCGTAGGTTCTCTCTTGATATTTTCTCACTTTTCCAAAACCTGTGTTAAAGTTGGCTGTTGTGGTTTTGCATTAGCCTTAGTAAACTTGGTGTACTCAGAGTTATGTTGTGTCCTCAGATGCTTTATCATTTATTATTCATAGGGTGGGATACTATGAACATACAAACCCATTGTTTACAAAATCCCATGTTATGAAATTTTATGATTTGGTTTATTATAAAATAATGCAAATAATGTATAAAGCATTCACATTCCCCAGTTCCATCCCTCCAACAGCATCACCCTCTCCCCAGCAGGGGCTGGAGCCTCTCCACCACTTCACACACCAGAAGCCCCATCCTCATCCCCCCACACCACAGCGACGCCCCTCTCTATCCTGGAGAGGGACGTTAACAAGATATTCAAAAGACTGAACCCCCGCAAAGCAGTAGGACCGGACTCTGTCTCCCCATCCACCCTGAAGCACTGTGCCGATCAGCTGTCTCCAGTGTTCACGGACATCTTTAACACCTCCCTGGAGACATGCCATGTGTCTGCCTGCTTCAAAACCTCCACCATCATACCTGTCCCCAAAAAAACAAGGACTACAGGACTTAATGACTACAGACCCGTCGCCCTAACCTCTGTGGTCATGAAGTCTTTTGAGCGCCTTGTGCTGCCACACCTCCAAAAAAAAAAATCACCGACCCACTACTGGATCCCCTGCAGTTCGCCTACAGAGCCAACAGGTCTGTAGACGATGCTGTAAACATGGCCCTGCACTTCATCCTCCAGCACCTGGACTCCACAGGAACCTACGCCAGGATCCTGTTCGTGGACTTCAGCTCTGCTTTTAACACCATCATCCCATCTCTGCTCCAGGACAAGCTCTCCCAGTTGAACGTGCCTGACTCCACCTGCAGGTGGATCACCGACTTCCTGTCTGACAGGATGCAGCGGGTGAATCTGGGGAAACATGTCTCTGACCCTCGGACCATCAGCACCGGATCCCCTCAAGGCTGCGTTCTCTCTCCTCTGCTCTTCTCCCTGTACACCAACAGCTGCACCTCCAGTCATCAGTCCGTCAAGCTCCTGAAGTTTGCGGACGACACCACCCTCACCAAAAAAGCACAGCAGAGGATGTACTTCCTGCGGCAGCTGAAGAAGTTCAACCTGCCAAAGACAATGATGGTGCAGTTCTACACGGCCATCATTGAGTCCATCCTCACCTCCATCACCATTTGGTACGCTGCTGCCACTGTAAAGGACAGGAGCAGCTGCAGCGTATCATCCGCTCTGCAGAGAAGGTGATTGGCTGCAATCTTCCATCTCTCCAGGACCTGCACGCCTCCAGGACCCTAAAGCGTGCAGGAAAGATTGCAGCAGACCCTCCCACCCCGGACACAAACTGTTCCAGACTCTTCCCTCTGGCAGGAGGCTGCGGTCCATAAGGACCAAAACCTCACGCCACAAAAACAGTTTTTTCCCATCTGCAGCTGTCCTCATCAACAAGGCCCCGGTCCCCCCTCTCCCCCGTCTACCACGGACTGCCCCCCCATCCCACTCTACGTTACATTAACGTAAAGATTCCAGTCCTGACCTTAGTCACCTAAGTCACTTTTGCACAGACTCATATCCGGCACTTTTAAAACCTCATATTGTACATTTTTGCTTATACATTTTCTCTCTTATATATTTGCTTTTATATATTTGTATTGTATTGCACCAATCACCACAACAAATTTCTTGTGTGTGTTTAACAAACTTGGCAATAAACCTTTTTCTGATTCTGATTCTGAAGCTAAATTAAAGTTACTCCCTGTCTGTATACAACAGTTTTTCTCAATACATGAGTCAAAATATAATTAGCGTGATGTTTGTAAATTTGTTGTACAAAAAGCTAGAAAAGAGACTAAAAGGAGATGTATATCTGTTGTGGGAGTTAAACTATGGAATGACGCTAACCTAGATTTACAAATGTGCAGCTCATTTTCGGTTTACAAAAAAAAGATTTGTAGAGCAATCTTTGAAAGCTACAAATGTTAATGTTTACTTGTTTTTGTTTGTTGCTGTTCTTCTCTGATATTTATAAAAAAAAGAGGCTTTACTACTATATATGTAAACCTTATTGGTCCTCCTCTTCTGGTTTAGTTTGTTTGTATGTAGGACAGGCGTTAATATAAGCACTATGCTTCTGCCTGTGCCTTTTCAGTCACTATTTTTTCGATAATGTTTGTGTTGATAATGCTTGTAGTGTGATGTGACTGAATAAAGAATTTCAATCAATCAATCAATCAATCAATCAATCAATCAAATCAAATCGCTCATATTGAACAACATACTCTCCTTCCCTCCCCTGGACACCTTACCAGTAAACAGTTTGCACTCCTTGCTTTTGTCATCGTCACATATTTTGAAGCGACTCCAAACTGCTGAAATGCTATTAGCCTACTGCACCGCCAGATTTATTTTTATTTTTTTCAAAGCCACCAATCTCACTCGCCTAACCAGACTGTTCCTGATTAGCTCGACATCTCCTCCTAGCTGCCAGTCTAAAAAATAAACAACAATGATCGTGTAAAGCAGGGCGAGTCTGGAGGTCAAAAAGACCCACCGCTTCTCCACAAAATTTAACAAATTTGAAAACACACAAGGGGGAGCAACCGGGACCCAAAGACCAAGAAAATGAACTTAATTTTAAAAAAGATCCTAAAAACTCGAGTTGTATGTATGTAGAGTACAAAGGCATAGTTCCGGATAAAAAAAGTTCTCTTGCAGGGGTGGGGTGTCCTCAGGTTGGTGGCTGCTGTTACAAATTCCCCTGTTGCATCCTGTACCACGCCCCTTTCAGTCCTCAGGTGGAAAGAAATGGCAACAGTAGCTGTCCTCTGACTCTCGACTAGGGCTGCAGCGATCAAATATTTTGGTGATTCTATCAAATATTCCATCGATTAAAACTTACTTTTGCTTAATTAAAGCCCAATTATAAATATACAATAGAAAACAGACAGATCACTTAATAAAAACAACCAATTTGTTTCTTTTATGAGAATAATTGACATTAATTTTACATATTATGCAAACTAGTAAACTGTTTCCCAGTAAAAATAAATTATTTCAATCTTAATATTTACCGAGACATAAAAAAAAAAAACATATTTTTTCTAAGTATCAGAAGTAAAAAGTATTTTGCAACTTCACATTCAGAACAAAGACATTTTAACAGAAATGCTTGGCTGTGGACCGGGGCCTTCATTTTTAATTTAAAATGATCTAGGGCTGCAACTAACGATTATTTTAATAATCGATTAATCTGTCGATTATTCTATGAATTGGATAAAAAAAAAAAAGCATTAAATTCCAACCATTCGAAAACAGAACTCTTCAGAAAGTTCACAAACAGGTTGCTCCTTGAACATCCCTGAGCTTTTAAAGTATTGATTAAAAAAAAAAAACAACTAAATGGACTAACACAGAAAACATACACATGTATGCTTTACATCTGCCAAATATATAAAAAATAAAGTGCACAAAAGAGGTATACTTTGTTTAAAAAGGGACCTGAGCTGTCAGAACAATAAATAAATTATAAAAAATAAAGAAAAATACAAATCAGAAACAGGATTTGTTTGAACATTACAATTTGTTCTCTCACTGCCTTCACTCAAAAAACTAAGGATCTTACCAAGAAGTTGTCTTATTTCTAACCTAAAAATGCCATTACACCTGATAACACACTTCACTTAAAAGGTTAGGTGTTTTTCCCACGTGTTTCAATTGAACTTTTATTGGTGTCAAGCAAATTTTAAGTTGTAGTTAAGTTTTAAGTTAAAGTCTTTATAAGATTTTGAGTTTTGGCAGTGTTCAAAATAAAATTATGAGACCTGCTGTATTAGAGCACATAAGACACCAGTGCTGCTAGTTTTATCCATGAATGACTACAGAGCTAAAATTGAAAACTACCCAGTTAGCTTTATTAAGTTTTTATTTTTCTGACATTTTCTACCTTTTCTTTTAGTTAGTTTTAGTTAGTTAGTTATTATGAAAAACACATTTTCTCTTGCTTTAAAGCAGCACAATGTAACTTTCCGCTTTTGTTGAGTTTAGCGGCTCCTTTGAACAAAAGCGGCAGTGCTTTACCAGAAAGAACACAACATTTCCCATGAGCACCAGCGCGTACTACCGGAAAGATCCTGATCTCCCGTCGCGTGCATTTGTTTTGATAGTGAATGAAAGAAGACGGGACGGACTTTCAAAACTACTTTTCTGTTTTCAGCGGTCGTTTGCAGGATGGATAGCGAAGAGGTAATGTATCTATTATCACCCCTGCACGCTTGAGGGTTAAATGTAAATGTACAGGTAAATCGTTATTTAGCAGACGCTTTTATCCAAAGCGACGTGCATAACATGACAGAACATACAGAACAAAACATTCTTTGAACAAAGGCAACAAGTTTTAGCAACTCACCGTTTTTTTGATCTGCTCCGGTGTGTGACTCAGTCCCCGTCCTCCTTTCACTTCCGGGTGAATGCCCCCCAGAGGAAATTCTCGAGCATGCGCAGACTGCAATATCCGATCACCCGTATACATGGCGTTAAAATTCCAACTGCAAACAGGTTATCTAGGTGCTGCAACCCGATTACTAAATGTCCGACATAGGTCCGAAGTAGATCGGGTTCAGGTGTTTACATGCAGTTTAAAAGTCCGAACGATGTCTTATACGATCAGAAACCCGATTGAACTGCTGCATGTAAACGTACTGAGTGACCACCATTCACCACCCGGAACACAAACAGAACCAACTCAAACAGAACCAGAACTGCCCTGAACACAAACAGCAGCAAGCAAGACGTTCATTAAGAAGCAGCAAGAGGCAACAAATGGACAGTTGTCCATGCATATATCAAAATTTCCACAAATTTTTTTGTTGAATTTGCTGTCACCGGGGACGGAGCATTCTTGATGGGCCCTTATGATAGTAATTTTACTATTCATCAACACCTCATCCTACCCATCAAACAACACAAATTCTCACTTTTAATGAGCCAAGCAAGCCTATATGCCTCAGAAAGCTGAATAAAGTCACAAACTTGTTCTGAAGAACACACACACACATACATGGTGCTGAAAACTCAGATAGACAGTCATGGGCTGAATCAGTTCCATCTTTGATACTGCTTAAATATAAAATAAACAAAATTGGTGATCTATTCGGATAGATATAGACACGGCGGTCTATAACATCATTTTTTTAGCTCTATAATAATAGAGAACAGACACGGCGGTCTGATATAGTTGACAACAACACAAGGCACATTCAAATAGGCAGGTGGTTAAAGCTACAACAACAGTCTGATAAAGAGATTTATTTATGAAGGTTACACTGACTCACCGACGGCTTTCTCTGCGCTGGCTGCTGCCGTCAGTCCTTGGCCCGAACAAAATAGTCCAGGTAACGTGGTACATGCTAGGTCCTCTTTTAAAGGTTTGCCCTCCTCTCCGTCATGGCGGCGAACTTGCCGACCACTTTCTCCTTATGGATGTTAATGTCCCGCTCAACACTCAGCAGTGCTTTTTATTATTTTAACTCTTTTCTTATCATTTTATTTCATTTATTTGGTATTTAAGCATACTCTTAAATTAAATACTTTCTGAAAACCGCGAATGAGATGCCTACTTGTGGTACTCTACTGCCCTTAGTTTTCAGCAACTTGTGCTTTTTATTATTTTACCTTCTTTTCTCATAAAGTTATTTCATTTTATTTGTTATTTACTGTCTAATTATGTCTCGTCGCTTTTAATGTTGATGTAAAGCACTTTGAATTACCTTGTGTTGAATTGTGCTATATAAATAAACTTGCCTTGCCTCCTCAGTAACGGCGTTGTCGGGCTCCGGCGGCCACGGTGTGATGTCGATGAAAAGTAGGAAGTAAGTGGAGGACAAGAAGCAACCATGGGGAAGCAACCAGCTTCACTTTCACCTCTCGTTTGAATGAGCCAGATTGATGTTTTTTCTTCTCCATTTTCTTTTTTCTTCTTTCTCTTTCCACCAAAGAGTTGGTTCAGAACAAGTTAACGCCGCACAGCCAATCAGCGCTGGCACACAGCTGCGATGCATTCACGGACAGTCGTAATTTAACGATTGGCCTATAAGATCCCACGCATAAACCTACTGTACAGTATATCTTCACATACACACCGAGGATTTAAACCTCAAGAGAATGAGAAAATAACTGTGTCTATGTTGATAAAAGCTCATTGTAAATATATTAGATGGCCCATTTTCCCAAAGATTAAGGAAACTCACTTTAAAATATTGTATAAAGTGTACCCAGTTGCAGAATTCCTTAAAAAAAGATTCAAATTCGAAGTTGATCAATGTGCTTTCTGTAATGTAGCAGATGAAACTTTATAACATTATAACGTTTTTCCTGTGTCCTATGTCCAGAAACTTCTGGTTAGAATTAAGAAACTGGTTACTACTTAGAATAGAGGACATACCAGTCTTTGATATCTCTCATATTTTTTTCTATATAGATAACTTGAAATCGAATGTATCTGACATAATAAATACAGTTATTCTCATGGGTAAATATCATATTCATTGTAGTAAGTGGAGGAATAGCAAACCCTCCTTTGATTGGTTTTTGAATGATTTTAAATTATTCTTCTTATCCCTAAGAAAAATCCAACAAAATGGCTAAAAAGATTTGTGACGATATATCTTGTTTTCTGCTTTTTTGATGCATGCCTCAGTCCTTGCTCCTCTTTTTGGCACTTTTGTTTGCCTGATTTTAAATACTGTGATACTTTTATAGTTTGCACTTTATAAAAACCTGTTTGTCTTTTATTTCAATATATAGTTAATTATTTTTCTATATAGCTCTATATTTGACAGCATCTCATATTATGTCTACTAAGTAGCCTACTGTATACTATCATCCTTACGAGAAGATGTTTAATTACTGTTCTATGTTGTTTTATTGTGTTCAATAAATAAGAAAAAATATATTTACACACACACTGATTTTTTTTCTTTTTACAACAATTTATTTACGATGTTCATGAACACATAACACGAACATTTTCATCCGTTCTCGTCTCATCAGACGAAAACTCACAAGTCTCGTCATGTTTTAGTCATCATCAAAATGTTATCTCGTCACCGTCTTGTGACAAAAAAGTGGCGTCAACGAAATTATTTCGTCATCATCATTGTTGACGAAAACAAAACTGTCAATGAAGCAATTTACATTTACTTGAGATAAAAATATAAAGTGAAAATAAATAGCAATGGCTTTTTTAGAGGAATACCTTTGGATTATGGTTAGCCTTCATTAAATATTTATTCCTTGACGAGTGAGATTCCAACAGTTCAGATGGTGTTCAGACGTTTTTTTAACCTAATTGCCTTCAATTACCCAACATGGCCAACGGAAATGGTGCTTTTTGATGTGGAAATCATGTATTAAACTGTTAGTTTCTGTATGACACAGTCTCATGAAACGATATGCCGTCCAAGTTACTTTAGCTGGCTTTAGGCAATAGCAGAGATATACGACTTTTTCACAAAGTAATCAAATATTCCTTTACATCTGAAACTGATATTTTAACATTAATCAACACTCCTTTTTACAGCTTTGATAGTAATGACGTTTTTAAAATTGGATAGTTGCACATTGTCCCAGCTAGAAAGAATCCACAAAGTGCAGAACAGTGAAATTGCTGGAGAAAAAGATTTTTCTGACCATAACTTCAATCTCCCAAACTTTGCTTCAGATGATCTTATTACCGTCTTACCAACTTGTGGGACAAATTGTCCGGATAAGTCGATTCCTAGTGGTAGTAGAAGCACTGTGAAGCATCACCAGACTTTTTAAAAGGCTCCCGTCTCATCCGGGTGAGTGCTTCGACAAATAAGGAGGAAAGGAGCGATGGTGGAAAGAGATGAAGGTGAAGACAGAGGTGGCTGAGGAGGGGGAATCAGCCGGGTGGAATGAAACCTAGTCAAAGGTTAATGAGCAGAAAGATAATGTTTTAGCTTCAAATCTGACCCTGTCACCATTTGGAACCCTGGAAAGAGGGATTATGGAGGGAGTGGAGTGGAAGATGGGAATGTGTACACATTTGTAAACACACTCCTGCATGTGTTTTTGTACATGTTAACTTTGTGTTAGCATCACAGCTGTGTCTGCAGGCCATTTGTACATATAATAAACCCTTAAAAATATATTGTGTCACAGGGGGATGTTGTATTGCAAGATTAATGGAGGTTTATCTTAAGTTGGGATGTATTTCACTTTTGGAATGAGAGGTGATAGTAATGATATTTATTTTTTTCAACACAAAATGTGTCCAGCAGTAAGCAGTACTGTCAGACATATTTATTGTTTTACTATTTTTCTGCATTTCCAATCACCTATGAGGTAAAGTCCACCAGCAGGCTTGTGCACTCACAGATAACCACACACTCGAACAGTATAACATGGTTGCCATATTTTGTTTTCACGGCACCTCCTGCCGCAAACACAGTTGGACATCATGTTCCTGAACATTCATTCTGTTGGTTTCCTTTGTCCTCTGCTGTGGGTTTGTCATAGCAGCTTTTATTTGTTCAGCCAAAAGCCCAGGTTGTACAATTGTCACACAACTATACCATGTACCACGCTGACTTATCTGTGAGAAAATAAAGAAATGAGGACAGGAAGAAAAATAAATGTTTAGGCATTGTATATCTACTCACAAATGAGAAGCAGTCGTTGGATCTGCAGTAATCGTGTGTTTTAGAATAAATGGTTACAAGTCATTTCACATTTCTGGAAACCAGAAAATGTACAGTTTACTTGCATATGAAAAATAAGTATCACACAAACATGGCTTCAATTGAAGGTATGCAGGGGTGGTGGGTGGTTCTAACACATATGTTTTCAGCTGACAGACCTGCTTTCAACTCCTGCTCTTGTCAGCCTGTGGTAAATCATGTTGCTGGTGTTTTTCATCCTTCTCTACCCTTTTTCTCCCCTTGGTTGAGCTATAAATTAAACTACCTGGTTATTTGGAAAAATACATGGCTTGGCATTTAATACCAACCCGATAAACAGTAGAGAAGGCATGTTGACAATGTGTGATTCACTTTAAATGAAATAACAGTTCCTTCAAAAGGGAACATAAACATTGTATTTATTTATCTATCATTTCTAGACATGTAAAATACATATACATTTTTTCCCCTGGAAACTGCTAGTTGTAGCAGGGGGAACAAGGTAGTTTTCATGTTATGTATAAAAACAGAGCATTTCATCATCTCGTTGTCTTCTACTTGTCCTCAACCTTCATATGTTCTTGGCCTTTTTCAGAGCAATTCATGAACCTCCCCAGCAGCGTCTCACTCACAGATGCTCCTGACCCTCACAAACCTTTAATGTATGCAGTCATTTGTAAATTCTCTGTGATGAATCTTTTAAATACACCAGCTTTGTTGTCTGGTTTGCTCAGCAGCTTCATGTGATTGTGTGTTTCTGCCCATGTTCCATGTTCTGCTGCTGTTGATTTTTACCCTCTTGGAATTTAAGATTAACCTTCTATATAATTGCTTTGTCGTCCTCTCTTAGCTCCATTAGGGGTTTATTGAACTCTGCTTAATGCCTTGCATCCTCAATATCCTCACTTAATTTTGCACAATGCAATTGTTTACTCAATGTTATTAGCCTTGTTCTTGATTAATGCGTTTTGGGGAAACTAGATATCAGCTCTTACTTAAAATAGCTTGTGCTGACTTGCTTGTGACATTAATTATTGAGCATATACTCATTGTATCGGGTTTATTAGGAAGCAGGTGTTTCATCAGAGAACATTCGTGGGTTTTTTTTACATTTCAGCAGTAAAATTACTTCAGCCCAAATCTTCCTATTTTGTATCCTACTCAAATGGAGAATCAATCGCTGGATCAATCTGTTTTAGTGATGTCAGTTATTCAGACATGCACTGCTCACTTTTATTCTACTGTTCCTCATGACTTTCCTGAAACATGATTTACCAGAACCCACTGCATCACTCTGCATACAGAATCAAAAGTTAGTACATCTAAAAAAATACGTAAAAATGCCCACATTTCATATAAAAGACGCATTAGATGCAAAATGTACACAGTTGTTGGAACCATGGCCTAAAGCCAATCAGATATGTTGCAGACCTTTTTGGTGCCAAGTCTATAAAATCTCTTTACCATTTTAAGATGCATGAATGAACAGAAATGAATACTTTCAATAGTTAATTGTCTGCATTCAATGTGTATTTAAAGCTAGGCCAAGGCAATATCCCTGCAGGCCTGAATGGTAATAAGCAGGTCGAGACAGTGAAAGGATGGATCTTTGGAAGTAGTTGCCTGCTCATATTATGCTATTGTGCATTATGTGTGACTGTTTTGAGATTGAGATTCTGTACCTTACATTGAACTCACCTGATACCTTGGCCTCTCTTTGACTGTAGCTTGAGTGAATTTCCCCGACTGCTCCAGCTTTTTAGAACCTGTCAGCCATTTTGAAGGCGTGATGATACATTGGCAAAAATCTGTGAGTCTATGAGTTATTCAGATATAACAATCAAATACAGTCAATAAAATCTGAAAGTACCCTCCCTATCAAAAATCCCCTCTGGCTCTAAAATTTATTGTCAGAGAACTTTTAACAATAGCAGCCAACTGAGCGTCCAGGGAAATGTGTTTTGACCACATCTATTATCCATTATTGGGGCTTCAAATATTTTGATTAGATGGCTAATGACAACTTTGTACCTTCATGATTAGCTAGGAGTATTGACTGACACCAAAGGAAATCTGATTTATATTTCAAAGAGCTAGCATCTCTGATAGAAGAGATTGGTTGACTTTACGAAGGCAGTGGCTTTACAGAAACAGTTTACCTCCACACAAAATGGTACACTTGCCAAAGTGCTTGGGAAGGAAGAGACTAGAAAGCAGACAGATCCTGGCTCATATTTGGCTCTCAGAAGCCTGTAGAGCCATTTCGATCACAACCTTTAACCAGTAATAACGAGCAATAAAAGTGATGTCCAGAAAGCCAGGAATGGTATACATAGGTCCCTGATTTTTAGCCATCCAGAGAACAACAATCTGCCAACTTTATAAAACACTAATACTCCAGATGTGCGCACACACACACACACACACACAGTGGGGTGAAAAGATGGAGTCAGACAGCTGAGGGAGAAAAACACAAAGAATTGATCGCGTGTTCAGCAGGGGACTGGATATGTGAAAACACAACAGAAAATGAGAAGGTGGAAAATTGGACAATCAAACACACACAGACAGAAAGCAAACAATTTTAGAGGGTTGTATAGGCGTCTAATCAATTCAATTTCCCTCATTCTCAACTGATGCCTCATCCATACGTCGGCACACTCACGAGAGCCGCAGCAATGACAGCAGTGTACATTACGGATACTGTTATCGAAGGAAAAACATCTCAGACGGCTCTAGCATGTTAATATTGAATAATCACTCCCTCATTTCTCCCCTCTCCCCCATTTCGCGCTCTCTCCCTTGCTCTCTGACTGTCCGATTTATTGACGGTGTGAAAATCAAGGCTGCTAAGAGAACAAATTAGAGGGTGGGAAAAGGAACATATCCCCTGTGGGTGAAGGGACTTCAATTATGACGGAGATTCGTGTTTGGTAAAAACTAAATAAATAAATAATCATACAAAAAAAAGGGGGGGGGGGGCGGGCAACAATAAAAGTTATCTGGCGGATTCTCCGCATGCTGTTGCCCAAGAATCAATTTGTCATATTCAGGAGCGTACGTATATGAGAAGCAATCTATTTCACACTCTGAAAGAATTACTCATTTCCAATCTTCCTTGTTGACATTTGAGCCGTAGGGGTTGTTTGTTTGTTATTGTGTGTGTGTGTGTGTGTGTGTGTGTGTGTGTGTGTGTGTGTGTGTGTGTGTGTGTGTGTGTGTGTGTGTGTGTGTAAGCGAGAGCGCGAGAAAGAGAACTGCAGTGTTCTTTCGTGAGTTCCTGCTTTACTTTTATTCCTATTATTTTTCATTTTCACCCACTTTCAGATACACTGGCACATCCTCTCTCACAGATGCTGTCCTTTGTTCGCTCTGATACGTTGTACAGGAGTATTCAGTAATTCAGTGATGTGCAGATCAAATGTAGGCAACCAAAAAGCAAAGAAATCCCCTTTCAATAATTTAGAAAAAGAAAACTAAGCTCTGCGTCAAGTTAAACATTTCTCTGTATTTATTCAAGCATAAAGGAGTGAAAATGTGCTTGCACATCCACAAAAATGGATGATTTAAGTTCCTCGAGGGCATGTGGTTTGGTTATTTTTAGAGCAGATAGATTGTTTGTATTGGGCAACATGGTAGTGTGGTGGTTAGCACTGTTGCTTCATAGGAAGATGGTTCCTGGTTTAAATCTGGATTAGAGCCTTATTTGGCAAATGTATTTAACACATAATGTTGCCGTTGCATGATGGCACAGTCGCCATCATAACGCCAGCAAAACTCAGCAGCAAACTCAGCCAGGCGGAGGCTGCTCTGCAGGTGTAGATGCAGTAGCTGCACCAAATCTATGTTTGGTGTAGAAATGTGTTAAATATGGATGTCTTTGGTTCTAATAGGGGGGAGACACCCCCTGTTTTGTGGAAATCTTTCCTTTTGTTTCTTGGTTAGATGCCTAGGTTAGAGACATGTCATCAGTTGGGGTAGGGAGGGGTTTCCCTCAAGGGTAGGGAAGGAAACCTCATGTTGAAGGAAAAAAAGAAAAATGGGGCCCCGTTTAGGTTTGTCCACTTATTTTATATTGCCCTTTGTGAGCTACCTACTTGGGTTTGCATACATACTTGATGTTTGGCCCAAATGGGACCCAGATAAGACACCTATTTTCAAACAATTCCCATTTATCCTCCATGTGCCTGAGCATAACCACTGTGTGCAATTCATATGGGGCCAACATAAAACTAATGGGCAGTGCCACATGGGGTCCCATTTTTCAGTACATTTATATCACAGATGGGCACCACATGTTAATGTTGGCCGGGTGATATGCAATTGACACATGAAAGATCACTCTTAGTCAAGACAGATTAACGAGACATGAAAGGGAATCCCAATAGCCTATACACGCTACTGAAACATAATGCATGATAATGCAATTTAGTAGAGGCAAATGTAGTTAATAACTTGAATTTGGTAAAAGCTTAAAAAAAAAAGCTACAAAAGACTTGAAAGTTATACATGATGTGTGTTGTGGTTGTGACATTTATTTAGACAGACTTTTAGATCAAGCCGTCTATAGAATTGGGAGATGTCAAGCATTTCCAAAAAGTTTCTCAGTTGGAGAAGAGCTATTATTACATACTTTATGAATGCCAGAGTAACTGCCACAAAGCAACAACCTGGAATAGGCAAGGGAAGTTTGTTTAGCACATTCCATGAACAAGACAATTTAAAGTACTTTACATTGATAAAATGCACATATCAGTGCATTTTATCAGTGTTTAAATTAGACTGTAGTCTCCAGGTGAGTCGGTTATGTCGATTTGTGTCATCTGCATAACTATGATACTATATCTTATTGTTTTTCAGAATTGGAGCGAGTAGGATCATGCAGATGTTGAACAGCAGAGGCCCCAAAATGGAGACTTGGAGAACTCCACAGGTTGTTTTTGTACACTCAGATTTATACTGTAGTTGCCTATGGACAAAGAAGTCTGTGTCTTTTAAACTGGGATATACAATTATCAAAAAATACTAATTGGTCTTAGTTCATGAGTTCAATACACATGGCTATTCCCAGAAAATAATTTTGCTATCGTACAGTGTCACTGACACAGATAAAATCAATTAACTCTTTTTTTTTTTTTTTACATTCTTTCATCATGCTTCACAGTCCTCTTATCCTACACAGCCTCTTTCTGTTTCCTCAACATGCACTCTCCCTCCCTTTCTCCTCCTGCTTGGCTGCACTCCCAACTGGGGTCAATTAATCATCAAATACTATTTGCATATTTACAGTGGGGCTAAGCTAAGCTGATTACTGCTACTCCAGTAGCCGCTGATTCAACAGGCCTTCTCCTGTGACATTATGCGATGAATTTTTGGTGAAAAAGGCTTTAGAGCAATCTGAATAGATCTCAGCTCGGAAAGCCTGACCATAAGAGGAATGCAACTTCTATGACCTTCACAAAACAGCTCAGTATCATTTACAATCTCCTAAATGGATTCCCTCCTTTCACCTTCCATTTTTTTCACCCTCTTGGCTTTTGCATGTGCTTTCAGATATATATATTTCTATGACAGGAACACATACTAATCCCAACACATTCACACAGGTCTTCATGAAATCATCATGAAACGTGACTTCACTTTGTGCATGCGTGAATAAACATAAAAAAAATGCATGTAGGACAGTTGTAAAAGGGAAGAAAACAGGTTACACATCATGTAACCGTTTCTTACTTTGAGTCATCACAGAGTATTAATGATAAAGCAAAGTATGATCCACATAAACTTTATTGTATGATATTGTCAAATTGTATGATATTGTCAAATTGTTTGTCTAAAATCTCATAAATTCTACCATAAATAGAAGAACCATCCATCTGCACCAAAAGAAAATGTCAGGCAGTCACACAAGAAATGTACTACTGAAATACATTACTTTGAAAGTTGTGATGTCTAAATAACCAAATAAAAACTTGAATTTTGTGTTCGATAGTTGAGAAAAGTTAGCCTGGCCCGTGAATTTTATTTCAAGACAGGGACAGTGCACAATAAAACATTAATCTTGTACAACAAGATAATATGCATTGTGCCAGGTTCTAGCAGATTGCTATTTTCCACCTGATGTCTCTGAGCAGGTTGATGGAGTGGCAAATAGGAAAGTAGAAAAGTGAAAGAAAATAAATTATTCAGTAAAATAACAGAATAAGGCCAATACTGATAAAAAGACAAGATATACAATAAATACATAGAAACATGGAAGCATACTCAACATGACAGGTCAGACTGCCCCCCAACACACACACACACACACACTCAAACACACACTCAAACACTCACATACAGTCACAAATTCAACAATTCATAAAGGTGTACACTCTTGTGTTGACAGTAGCCAACACTTGCGAGATGTGAGAAGGCATGGGGAGTTCTACTTGAAATAATATGTTGCCATTGAGTCATGGCAGTGCAAGAAAATGATGACTTCCCAAATGCAGTTTTGCGTAGGTACACTACACTCACCTCTTGTAACAGATTGTGAATAATTTTAAAAGGTAAGCAGATATTTTAGTGCTTTATCAGATTCTGAAAGTTTAAAAATTTCATATTAATTGAGTATATGACATTGATGGTAGTGCCGTGGATTTTTATCATGGATTTTGAGGGCACTTTTTACATCCCACAGTGTTGGCCGTAGCAGCAATAGAGGTTTTTGCTTTTAACAGCATTTGCCCACTGTATTCAGAGAAAAAGTTTGTTGGAGGGTTGTTATCTTATGATCCTGCGATGTTCGTACCCGGCGTGTTGATTCCCAGTGGAACAGCTGATTGGCAAATATCCACAGAAGATTGCTTGAAGCACACAGATCTGGGATTTAGATGGCCGTCTCGACATAGCAAAATAATCGCGCAAAAAAACAATCGAGATGGTCCGTTTTGTTGATGACTGAGATGTTTTGCACCCTCTCTTGCTCTATTCACGTTGTAATCGCTGAACTCGCACTTGCCCCTCATCCAAAATGTTGGAGTAGATGACGTATTGGCTCCATGAATCGAGCGGTAGGCTAACAGCGCGGTTTCCTGGAGAGTAGGCCAGCGGAGACGAGCGGAGACGAGCGGAGACGAGCGGAGACGAGCGGAGACGAGCGGAGACGAGCGTTTACAAGCGGCGCACCAGTTCCCCCACAATTGTGGAGCTGTGAGGATAGTTAAGAACAGGACGAGGATGATCAGGCGTAGAAACTGCTTCGTTCTGACATGAGAGTAATGTGATCGCTATCGCGCCCAGCTCCCACTTTTTCCTGAAGGAATTTAAAGCTCTGCGTCTAAACTATTTAAAGCGACACTACGTAACTTTTCCACCTTAATATCATATTTCCAGAGTCATTGTGATGGTACATCAACTTCCAACAGGTTTAATGACACCTCTGTCATGATCTGAGGGGGTCTGTATCGCTTTCACTGGCACTATGTAACTTTGAGGAGCATGGTAGGAACCCTGCCACACTAAAAAACTACAAATTTTACGACTTTGACTGCTTTACGGCACATACGTCACTTCCCCCCCCTCCCCGATTCGTAGTCGAGACAAAAATGGGCGGGGCTTGGAGCGCAGAGGCTGAGCTCAGCAGAAGCTGGTGTTGAGCTAAACGAGGAGCTGGTATCATGGCCGAAGCAGCGAAAAAAACGAAGAAAATAAAAGTTTTAACGGAGCGGAGGAGGCGAAAAAAAGAAAGCGGGAGAGTAACAAGCTAAATGCCCGGTGGAGAATAAACATTGGCCCGGCGTTCACTCGCTACAAGCCCTTGCAGCCTCGTCTTGGACGAGATGGTTGAAGGATGTAAAGACGTTCATCACCTCCAGGTATGCACTTTTGTCAACACCTATGTCAGTGTGTTTTACAAAAACAATTATCCTGAAACTACTACAGCTGCTGTAAGTGTTGCTACTGTATCAAATGTCAATATCTATAGCCCCTTTCACACAGCCAGTTCGAGGCGGGAACGTTGCGCCTTTAAGCCGCCTCGCTGTTCTGTGTGAAAGTCACGGAGGCGGAATGGGGGGGCCAAGTGGCCCCACCAATAAGCCGGCAGCGGAGGTAGTCACAGAGCCGTCACAGAGACGAAACGGGGTCTGTGTGAATGACACAGCCGGCATGCCGCTGACATGACGGTCGGACTGACGCTGTCGTCACGCCTCTGATTGCGGAACGCCGGCCAACTGTGTGAATTTACAGACGGGAGCGGCGTTATGCCGGCGTTGTATGGTTCTGTGTGAACCAACAAAGGCGGCGTATTGGCAGGACTTCTTTACACCAATATTGCGGAATCTCTGTGTGAAAGGGGCTATTGTAAACCTTTTGACTCTTCAGGTCTGTATATACAGATACTGATACACTGATGGTAAAAGCAACACATTTGTAGATATAGTAAAATATAGCCAGAAAAATGAAATATATAGGCAAAGTATACACTTCCAGATGAAAAAAATACAATATAAACACCATATAAGCATATAAAATAAATTTACTTTGTAGGAATTATATTAAAATAATAACAAGAGTAGTAAAAGAAACCTTATGGTGTTTATAATGTGTCGTTTTATCTTCTGAGTGTATAAATATATACATTTCTCTAATTTTTCTATAGCTATACATTACTTGCTTTTACTTTCTGCATAATTACAGTGACTTCAACAAAGAAAAAAATTCAAACTTG
Organism: Cololabis saira; assembly: GCF_033807715.1. NCBI lineage: Eukaryota > Metazoa > Chordata > Actinopteri > Beloniformes > Belonidae > Cololabis > Cololabis saira. Next base: position 28,315,809 of record NC_084599.1, read on the forward strand.
TGATCAACAAAGTATGTTGAATGATTTATAGGTCAGTAATTATCAGAAAGACATAATGTTTTTTGTATCTTTATTCTCACACTCTGCAGGACTACATCAGATCTGGAAAACTTCCAGAATCACATCCTCATGCAGGGAAGGTTCTCCTACACTCCAGCAGTGAATCGCACGCGGACTCTCCCAGCACGAAACATGGATGGACACAAGATGCTACTGCTACTATAGTCATTGTATTTATTTACAGTAACTTCTTACACTGTTTCATAGTTCAGTTTTTATTATCAGTTTATTTTTCTACTACTCTATTTACACTTGTTTACTTTATTCACAGTAATTTATCCTGTCATACAGTTGTTCATTACTGCTACTGTGATACAGATTACTTATTGTTTATAATAAGTATGTATGGGATAACTGCTGTCACTATGCAAATAACAAAGTTCAAGAATATTTCTATTTTCTGAAAGGTGTGTAAATAAAAGTCTGTCTTGTTTTGCACAAATGTCTTTATTTTAAACACACAAAAACAACTGTACAGGAAAAAATGGAACAAAAAAAAAACAATATCAAAATATTTGCAGTAATCCTCATAAAGGTTCCATTCTACAGAAGACGGGGAGCCCTGAAACCACTGTACTGTCCCATTGGGTCTGGAAAGGTGTCTCTTATTTTCCAAACATCATGCTGCCAGAGCACAAACTGGCGATATGTATATATATGCATATATGATATATATGCTGCGTGTCGGTTCTGTCTTTGTGGGGGTTCAAACTCTGATGATGCAGAGGTAGAGGTGTTCTCACGAACAGCAGATTCCTGATAAAACAAGAGACAGAATTGTTATGATACAAATGTAAATGTAGAATTCTATGATCAATAAGAATCAAAATTAGAATGTTTTCACACACTGGGGATTCGTCTTGGGTTTTGGTAATTCTAAAATTACTGACAATATCAACAACAGACAGAGAGATAATAGTGATCATAAAAATGTGTAATTCGCAATCAGGAAGCTTTATAAAATAATAATACAATTGAATAGAATTACAGCATTAAAGGAAATAATGCAATGCGAAGAAAATGTATAGAACATTTCTAGTATTTTTCCTGAGAGCTGTAAAATTGTGCAGGGCTGATCTGCAAAATATAAGGAATGGGCATTCAGTTATTCACAGGTAAAGTATTTTTTTATTTTGTCAGTAAGTATGTTGGACTACTAATTTATGACGAAGTCCCTCTAAAAAACGTGACAGGAAAAAGGTGCAGAGCGTATGAGTTTGTAGGGCGCATTATCTCGCTGAAACAACTTAATAAAACCAATTTGAACTTAGTGTTTTTCAACATCGTCATATTATATTGTTTAGCCAAAAATAGATACATTACCTCTTCATTATCCATCCTGCAAACGACCGCTGAAAACAGAAAAGTCGTTTTGAAAGTCCGTCCCGTCTTCTCTCATCAAAACAAATGCAGCGGCGGGGACGGGGGTTTTCCGGCAGTACGCGCTGGTGCTCATGGGAAATGGAGTGTTCTTTCTGGTAAAGCACTACCGATTTTTGTCCAAAGGAGGCGCCAAACTCAACAAAGCTGAAAGTTCCGTTGTGCTGCTTTAACTGAAGAGTGGAACCGCTGTTTTTCAACCGGTCTTAACTTTTTTTCTTTTAACTTATTTTAATGATGTCTGAATTGTATGCTCTGCTTTTGTAAGTTTGTATCCAGTTTTATAACTGGATAAATAAAGGTTAAAATAAATATAAATAAAAAATTGAATTGCCTCTACATAGTTCCTGCAACTTCTTCACTGCTATTTTAAAACAGACAGCGAGACAGATGGGCAAGATTGATGAGTGACTTATTGAAGGAGTCCAAAAGTAAATTCATTTATATGATTGATCATCTCTGCACCAGATGGTGCTCAAATTTTGGAGGGAGAATGCGATGGTCTGGATGTCACAGAGTGCATTAAAGCCTTTCACTCCACAAAGGAATCTGCACTGCCAACTAATGGTTGGTATTGTACAGAGCGATGCAGGCAGTGATGCAGAAGTTGCTAAGTGATGCAGAAGTTGCTATGCAGAAGCATAAATCAGGCTTTAGTCTGGTTCCTCTGGAATCAACTTTGATTTCCAGGTGGTAGTACCAAAGGTAGTAGCAAAGGAGAAGAATGTGCTTCAGGACACCACTGTACAGATATATAACCAATCAGACAAATGCAGCATGTGACAGATAAATTGACAACCAGATTAGTCTCCCCAAAGGACATCCAAAAGGAAGTGCACTGTAATAGTAACACCAATTTTGACTTTTTCTGTAAAGATTTGTTGATCCAACGTGTTGGCATTTTGAATGCTCCTGTATAAGTAATCTCATAATAACTGCCCCCACCCCGTTGTGTATTGTTCAGTATGATCTGTACTGGGGGAAATGGTTGTGAATGTACCAGACCCTCCCACAAGAGAGAATGTTTACAAAGTAAATGGGTATAGTTGAACAGGGTGCATGAATGTAGGCCAATAGCTGAAAGTTTAGAGAAAACCTGTCTTTTGAGTGAAGAATTCATGAACATGTACATGGAACACAAAAACAAAAACATTTGCTCTGGTGTAAAACCTTCACGGCTTTATATCGCAGTGGTATTAGATCTAGTTAGACTTTGGCTGGTTCTATTTGTGTTAATGTGAGATCCATACCCTCATTTCCAATACCAAAGTCATGTCAACATGTGTTAATGAGGTGTATGAACAATCTCTATTGAAAAATGTGACGAATTCAGAAAGTATGTTTTATCTTTCCACTGTAGCTGCTCAGTGCTGCAATCACATTTCCATTATGGGGCAATGTTGTTCCCTTTGTTTGGATCAAGTTTCACATATTTTAGATCACACCAGGTTCTATTTTAGACAAAGTCTAGGTCCCTATCAGATTATGTCTTTGTTTCTCCCATCAATTTATGACCCTCGTGTGACCCTCTGCGGGATAAAGCATGGACAGAAAATGAAAAATGAATGACAGAAAGAAAACATATTGATTAACGTTTTAGGGAGAGCTGCCAGTGCAAGGTGCGGTGTAAAACAATATATGTTCACTGGCAAGAGAGTTCTCAGATGAAATCCTATTCTGTTGTTCTCACAGTAATCCAGGGCTTCGGTGTTCAATGCAGGGGTTAGCCTTCAATGTTCAGTTTGCGACTTGCTGCATAAGCGATGGAATGATGTAGCTACACATCATTGTCCATCGCAAAAGGTATCTTAATCTTGGCTTTTGGTTATTTAGATGCAGAGCCCATATCTCAGCAGTTACCGGATGTTACTCCAGTTCTTACTCCAGCAGAGTGCTGGGGGGCAAATATCTATCCATTTATTCATAGCTAATGACTGCACACACTTCAGTCTATCCATTTTCTTCTAAATACAATGGAATAACTATTGTCAATTAAAATCTTACTGAAATAATAAATATGGTCTTTTTACTATAAACACATAAAATTACCTGTCCAGTCAATGCATACATCAGCATGATAATAGCTCACTGGGATAGACTTTTGTTGATTGATTATCAATATCATGCATTTTAGTGGGAGTTCTGGGTAGATTTTTCGGGGATGGCCTGTTTGTGCATCTCTCCATTACCAGGAATGGTCCTCTTAAAGTGGCCATCAGGAACCTTTACAGGGCGAATAAATGTGGCAGGAGAGGTACTTGGGTTGGCCAACAGGAACCTCCTGGCAGAAGACCTGCTGATCAGGATTTCTAAATTACATTCAGCACTCTCATGTGAACATAAATCATGTGACCACAACTCTTTTGAACCATTTTGCTGCAAGTACATTTCATGATGTTGGAGATTACAGATAAAACAATAGATGGACCGGCGAGTCAGAACCTTCAGATTACGGTGTTCCTGCGATTACAGTTGCAGATTTCAATCTGAAGTTTATGTTCAATGGGACTATGGCTAATCTCCTGTAACATAACCACAAGTGTGAAATTGGTAACAAATTGAAGAGATGGTTAATATAAATGGTAAACAAAGAGCCAAGAACAACAAACAGATTCAAGGTGAGCTCCAAGGTCAAGGTACATCCGTGTCAGATTACACCATCTGTCACTGTTTGAGCCAAAGTGGATTAATAGAAGATGACATAAGAAGACTGAAAGCAAGTCATAAAAAACGTCAGTCTGGAATTTTTTTAAAATGCATATTGACAAGCCACAAAGCTCTGGGAGAATACTCTTTGGATAGATGAGAGCTCTGTGTTTACAGACAAAAATAAACGATTTTAAAAAAAAGAAAGAAAAACTGTACCTAAAGTGAAACATAGAGAAGGCTCTGTTATGTTCTTGGTCTACATTGCTCTTAAGACTATCAAGGGATTCTGGAGTATTAGAAAGCTTGGTCTCCGTACAAGGTCATGGGTCCTCCAACAGGATAATGTTAAAACACAGCTACCCAAGAATAGCTGGAAAAAAAAACATTGAACTATTCTGAAGTGTCCTTCCATGAGCCCTGATCCAAATCCTATTGAAAATCTGTGGAAAGAGCTGGAACATGCAAGCTGGAGAAGAAACCCTTCAAACCTGCACAGCTGGAGGAGTTTGCTCATAAGGGGTGGACAAAATACATGTCTAGAGGTGCAGAAGTCTCATTGAAAGTTACAGATATCACTTAATTTCAGTGGTTGCCTCAAAAGGTTGTATGACAAAATATTAAGTAGAGGGTACCAATTCATTTGCTGAGGCAGTTTCATTAGATTTTTTTTTGAATTATTCTGTTTAACCGCAATTCAAAAGAAGTGTCTGCTTTGTTTGCGTATGAACACATTACATGACATTAAAACAATTTTCTTCTATTTATTTTTTAGAGATACTATTTCATTTTATTGTACAAGGAAACAGTATTACGGTTGTGAACTTGATGCCATTTCTCTCACCTCTCTTTACCTTGTGTCTGAAGAACAGACACAAGGTAAAGAGAGCTTCATACAATGAGCAGTGGAGGGTGAGAGGATTTCGGTTTAGGTTTAAGTCTCAGCCAGTTTTAATTTTTCTTTCTGATAAAAATATCTAAGCTGTAGCCAAAGAGATTGCTGTTTGCAGCCAATATATGGCCAATATATACAGTAGTATAACCTCGTGATAGACCGACAACCTGTCCAGGGGTTATCCCACCAATCCAGTAATATCTGGGATAGACAACAGGATGGATGGATGGATGGATGGATGGATGGATGGATGGATGGAGGGAACGAACTCAGAGAAATCTTACTTTGTGTCTTGTCATATATTCCTCTTGATTGTTGAAATGAACTGTACTTAACCCTCATAAGCAGCCAACATTTGAAGAGACGAATACAAATTACAATATTACTCTGGAAACAGAATGATGAATTATGCATGTAGCTTGGGAAAGTAACAAGTAGAAATGGTTGAAGAATTATTAAATACTGTTGGTAAAGGCAATTATACAATTTCTTTTAAAAGGAAAATCATCACAGAAAATTGTACAAAAAAAGTTTATGATTCTTCCTGCTGAAGAGGGGAAAAAAGGGAGGGAAAAAAGACTGATCCTTTCAGCTCGGTGAGGCTATGTGCTGCTCCTTATAGACGATTCACCCAAACAAACTAGCAATTATTTCACTGATGTCACACAGACTCAGAGACCGTGAGGTGAACTCACCTACGAAATCTCCCTTCAAAGAAAAATAAATAAATTATCTCTGACTTCTGTGATCAAAGGAGCTTTTCCTCATGATTTATGATTAAAAAACTGTGTATAAATCAGTGTCACTTGAATGAAAAATCTTGGCAAAGGCTGAAACATAAACCATGTGACTTTCAATTTTATTACTCTGATGTGAAAAATTCTAAATGCTTACTCTTTACGTTTAATGTGTGCACGTACATGTTTGTGTGTGCGAGAGACATGGAAAGTGCGGACACTATTATTAATGAACATGTGGAGTGTTACTGCCCCCTAGTGACAGCTGATGGACGCAGATGACCAGTGCGTGTGTGCGTGTGTGCGTGTGTGCGTGTGTGTGAAGCTGGTAGCAAATTGGAAAACCATGCTGTATGGGTAGAAGTGTGTGATTAAAACTTGTTCTCTCTTTCCATGCTTACTTTTTTGCCTCTGTGTAGTCATATATTTCTTTTTTTCCTTTTTTTTTTTTTTTAACCACAGAAGAAACAGTGGGGTTAAACAAGCTTAGTCCGAATAATGAATACAATAAAAGGTAAAACTGAGAATCAAAAGTGATTCAGAACTATAAAATATAAAAGACAAAACAAGAAAGACGGAAAAAAGCAACACTATTGTGTAATGTGTAATGAGATGGAGTGCTGCTTAGGTCAGCAAATTTTACCTTTAAGGGATTAATAAACATCACTGTTGACTGTAACTGTGAAGCTGACCAGGACACACACACACACACACACACACACACACACACACACACACACACGTATTGATTTACTCACAAAAATGTTAGTTTTGATGCGTGTGAGAGTTGTGTAAGAATGTGTGCTGTTCATGTACATTAACTACACAAAAACCAACGCAGACATTTTGAAAAGGTTTATAGCAAGTCTTAGGGGTGCTAAAAATATGTCAGGTTGCTAGGGGCCAAAAGAGAAGCTGAAGTCGTAGAAACTGGAAAGTGTGCAGCAATTACGGGCACATCAGCGAGTGTCCCCTTCACCGGCGTGAGCTTATAGAACATTATGTTCCACCTGAGATCAAAACTAACGCGCTGCCACGACTGTGGCCTGATGCGATTCTACAGAGATACAACAGCATTCTACAGCAATGGAAACCACATGGGAAACACTTTATAACTGGGGAAAACGGGATTCAGTGGTGTTTAAAATAAACGTACCCAGCTGTGATACTGACTGTCTGCAAGATTTTCTTCTTTTTTTTTTGTTCCTTTTTTAACGATGGTTGAAATGATAAAAATATAACATCATTTGTAAAATGACCCCTAAATTATGCCTGAAATCTTGCGCTACTGTGCTTTCTTGAAGAGAAAAATAGATTTCTTTGGGTTTCAAGCTCAACTAAAATGTGTTTAACAGCAATTAGTTGCAATACTGAGGGTGTGACCCTTCAGATTTGATCAGGAATGGGGTGTGTGTATTTATATAAAGTCTTAAAGGTGTCGGCTGCTAAGTTTCAGCACATTAGCAGAGGTTTCAGAATAACAGAAAATCTTTACAAACGGCACTTAAACTTTTGTTACACCGTGTCCTAACTGCATGCGAGCGTCCGACTATCGCGTCGCACTGCGTGACATTGGACGCTCTCTGTCCACACTGAAACCGTTAATATGCAGTTCTGTTACGTCACGTAATTATCAGCTGTGCACTCGACAACATCAGGCTGGACGACAGTTAAAGAGTAAAGAGACAAGTAAAAGATGGGTGAGTACTTGTTATCTTCCTACGTTTGTACTTTCTAAACAGAAAACACGCTTGATATTGTGATATTAAAATTTTTCTTTACCGGAAATTACATACAATGTAGCCAACAGCAAGTCGGTTACTAGCGATGTCAGAAGCGCTACATTGTAACCATGGACATCTGTGTATGTAACTAGGGGTGCGGCTAGAGTAGGCTCGCCGTCCACCAATCAAATACTAAACTTCACCCAAAAAGACGTTTTAGGGCCAGTCCCAATACACCCCCTCGCCCTACTTTTTAGCCCTACCCCTAAATTTTGCGCGTTCTCGTGAGGGTAGTGGTGTCTCAATTCCTCTTTGCATGTAGGGGTAGTGGGCATAACGAGGGGTAGGGGGTATGAATCTAGCCCTTCAGAGCGAGGGATGTCAGGTGCTGACTCGCCGACGGAGGGCCAGAGAAAATTTCCCAGAAAGCTTTACGTCATCATTTGCATACTGAATCAAACAAAAAAACCCGGACATTTCTCATTTTTTAGTGAATAAAATCTATATTTTGAGTTAGTTTCTGCATAAAAATACGTTTTGATTACATTTCTAGCGAGAAATATATATTTTACTTTCATAATATTCACTCAGTGAATGTACACAATCACTCGCTTGCTCGTTGTTGCAAAGTTTTTTCAGATCTCGCCAGAATAAAGGCTGATTTATGGTTCCACGTTACACGATTTAACGCAGGCTTAATGTGAAGCTGCAACGTTTTCAACCTGATCTCACAAAAATCCGTGAAATGCCCAGGACCGCTTACGTACCTGAACGTAAACCACGCAGTGACGTAGCAAGTGGTGTACCAATCCCTAGGGAAGATTACAAAGCCCTACCCCTTGTGGCTTCACTTTGAGGGTGAAGTGGTAGTGGGTGAGGGCTAGTGGTAGTGAGTGAGGGCTAGTGGTAGTGAGTAGGGTGAACATTGGGATTGGCCTTACAGTAGACTTCTTTCTTTTCAAACAGGACGCTCTTACAGACGGCAGGAGTTGAGGAAAAGGAAAGTGGCTGCTATTTTACTCCTCCAGCAACGTAAAGTAATCCTTAAAGCAGTAAAGTAGTAGTAAAGTAGTACTACTAAAGTAGTCCTTCAACTGGATCAGCCATTCCTCATCCATGACCGTTTCCTACAGCGCTTTCAACCGGCTTTCAACGCGAGCGACAGGAAGAAATAGACTACGTTTACATGCAGTCAAAATTTGGGTTATGGGTAACTTTGTACCACTTATACTTGAACCCCTTGAACATGAATAAAAAATTATACCTTACAATTAGCACTTTAAGGTTTCTGTGAATATGCTGACAACGACTGAGAAACAGCATTGCTCCTTTGCCAACCATTTTTGGTACCCCCTTTACCTGAACTGGGATTTACTGCCGTTGGTCTTTGCAAAGAATTTTGCCGTTCGGTCTGGATGAGTGAATATACGATTCAGCTGACCTCACACATGGCAATAATATGATTTCTGATCTTTTTTAAATCTACTATAATCTAAAATGTGTACATGATAAAAATGCAGTATGGATATTATTGGTTTGAGATCCAATACTATGAGGACAGTTCACATTGCTTTTACAAAAAAATTGTGAGAAATATGTAAAGATACAGAGAAGAGAATCATTTAAAAAGTAAAACTACTTCAGTCTTGTATGCATGGGTTGAAAATAAAAAGGATAACATCACAGCACTGTTGAAGAATATCTGTCTATGAGGTCATAAGAGGTATTTAGAGTTAAACAATGTCCATATAAATTCCTTAGATGACTGATTCACCTATTACCAGACAAATGACTCATGAAAGCATTTTATAACAAGAAGCAGGACAACGAGACAAAGCTGAGAGAAGCTGCAGAGCATTTCCTGAACTTTGTGGGTTCGCTGTAAAAACGTCAGAGGTGAGATCTCTTTCATGATATAACTATCAAAGCAGATCTAATGGTGGACAAAATTCTGCAAATCCTTTAGCTTATCACTGCTATTGTTCCTGAGGCCGAGTCTTTTATTTCGTTCAGGAAGAATCAGCACCAACATTAAACTGCTTTGTTCTTCCATAAAACCGGATTTGGGAGTGCTGGAGATGGATATTCCTCAAAAACTCCCTTTGTCGGGATGCTAAATAACTTCCTTGTTTGAACAGGGAGAAGCCATAACTGTGAGAGGCATTTATAAACAGTTTTAAATAAACCGGGAATGTTTTTCTTCCCCTTCGCCCTGTATTTTGAAAAAGATAAAACCGTAAAAAAAAAAAAAAAAACTACTTGTCTCATATCTTGCATTGAAATTCAGCTCGGTTCTCTCTTTTCTTTTTCTTTTTTTAACGCACTCCTTGTTTTCTCAAAGTCACACAAAAAAGGCTGCAGTTTCTTGAAAGAAAACAGCATTAATCACATCATGCATCTTAAAGATGAAAGTGGTTCCATTAAAGGCGGAGACGAGAAAACAAGCCAGCAGCAGTCTCCACCTGGATCAATGATCGCCTCACCCTTGTTGCAGCTTTGATGTGTGAAATAGAGACTTTGGAGACGCTGTTATGACTGAACTGCAGAGCTACATCATGATAAAAATTTCAGTATGAAATATTTCAAATATTGACCATTGAAAAGTCCAAATGTTGATGCCATCCGTGTCATTTGGGTTATTTTTCTTTCTCCTAGCGCTGCAGTGCCACGTGTGCTTCCATTTCCAGTCGTTGATGAAGCTCCAGGAGCAGGTGGGAAAAGGCTGGATGTGATTTTCACACGTCGAGGTGAGGGCAGCGAATTACTTCCTTCTTCTGACCAATGACAAATACTAAGAGAAAAAAGACGAAACAAATCGTCATTTATAAAATAACTTGTTTAAAGATCTGCAGTTCAAGTAAGAGGTCACTTCATTTATTTAAGAACTAACTTGAAGTTAAATTAATATATTCCAGTGCTGGGCCCATGTGCACGTGTTCAGTAAGTGGATAATTACATGAAAATCACCTGTGGGCAGGTTTTAAAAGCCTGCAGAGTGTACCAGCGCTGTCTTCTGCATCCACCTTTTTTTCTTTCCTTTTATTTAAAAAATAAAAAAGATCCATCTTTTGCAATCTTACTGGCCTCAATAATAAGCAGTGTTGCTCTGTGGGATTGTTTGTCTGTTCAGTCGGTTTTTGTCACAAAGCTTTACGAAATAATTAAGTCAGAGGTTATTTTCTGCAGACAGATACTCACCGACTCCAGTGCTGCATTATTCACAACTATTTACTCGGTTCACGCATCACGAGCCAGCAAGGAATAATCATTAATTTTAAACATCTTTAAGTTACTTTCTGGATGTAGATTTGATGCCAATAAAAGATCAAATTCATATCAACCTGCTCTGAAATGTCCGTGGAAGTTGTTTAGTTGCTGGTTAAGACAGACAGCCTCAAGATGGCAAAGAATAAGTGGAAGGAAGTATGCAAAAGGTGTTTTAAAACTCATTAAACAGACTTCTGCAAACGAGAAAAGTAGTTGTGTTATTTTAAAACATCTGAAAAGTCACAAAGTAGTTTTGCGCACCTATTGTTTGGGTTGTTTTTTTTTTTTTTATTCGTTTAGCATTTCTATTTCACTTTATCCTCTTTTGTGATGATATTGGTTGTAGTTTGTCCACTCATGCTAACATACAACCATGCAGCATCTAAACTGCATGCTTTCATCTCCGGGAACCATGTGCCATATAGTGGGGAACTGCAAGCAAGCTAGGCTGCATCGCTTCATTGTGGTGGAAGTGAATGTGGTTGAGGATCATAGCCCTTCAAGTCTCTTTTTGTTTCCGTGCTCCTGGCAAAATGATTTGAGAGTAATGTCAAGTCTGTGCTTCTCAGTAAAAGCCACGATTCATTGTTGTAAACTGCAACCTGACTGCAGTCCTTTTACACTTCAGTTCCTGCATCGCCAGCAGTTCTCCTTCAACATCCAGCAGCTGCAGTCGGAGTCAAAGTCTGCTCAAATGATTCATAGGGTTCTCAAGTTATGCGTCCAATTAAATGTTGTTCTTTATTCTGGAACACCACATTTCGGTAGAGCTGATGCAGAAATGAGTGAAAGAAAACAACCCAAGCAACCTGTTTGAACAGTGTGCATGGGACCAGCCTTATGAATATCTGCACTGTTCAGGATTGTCCAGCTGCTGAGGAATAATGATATAACCTTGGGGATGGCTTTCACTTTACTTTTATTCCCGTCTGTAATCACACCTATAATTTTAGGGCGACTGTCTCGGGGGCGGTGCGGTCGTCCGCCAGGTCAGTGGTTTGACTCGCAGCTTTGCAGCTCATGCGTTGAAGTTCCCTTTGGGCAACACATTGAACCCCACATTGCCTCTGATGCGGTCATCAGTGTGTGTGTGTGTGTGTGTGTGTGTGTGTGTGTGTGTGTGTCTGTGACAGAAAAAAAGCACAGCAGAGATTCGAAAAGGGAAATCTGTGTAGAAGAGAGCTGAATGTGTGAGTTAATGGGTGGATGTGGCTGATAGTGTTTTTGAGTATTCAACAAAACTAAATATGATGTACTTACTGTTTAATAGTTTATGTTAGCTCATCGGAGAATAAAGAACCTTAGAACAAACAAAAAGTAAACGTCTGATTTTCTTTCTGGAGCCACCCTGCACCATAACAAAACTGGTCTTGTAATGTCTGGTTTTACCAACTCAAAATCTACTTATTAGATTTCCCATTTTTTAGGGGAACTCTGTGGCCCCAGGAGAAGATTACTTTTATAATTCTTTTTTTGTTCCTTCATTTTGATTTTTAGTATATCTTGTGTTCCTGCTGTGCGTCACACTCCATAGTGGCGTTTAAAGGAGCTAGAATCCCCACTTTTATGAGTGTTTTTTCTCATCTCTGCTCAGGTAAATTTCTTACCCACTAGCTTCCATTTATAACTACATTTATTCAAATGTGCCTGCTGCTGTTCCACCTCTGTTCATGTTGAGCTTATTAGACTATAAATCATCCCAGTGGCCAACCTCGCAAAGATTTGGGTGGATATATTTTTTCATTTTATGCTTCTTTGGACATTTAATACTTTTTTGTGCTTCTACCTCTTTAGAGAAAGTTGTTTCCATTTTGGGATTCAGTTCAACTTTTCTACCAAGTCAGTTTTCAACCAACACTTGGCATCTTCACAACATTTAAGCTTCTGGACTGAATTCAAGAGTTCTGGTTTTTTTCTCAGAGCATCTTGTGAAAGTAACAAGGAGATGGATCTTTTTTTTCAGGACTTCAGGAAGCTTGGTAATTTCCAAACTGTTATCCAGACTTCACTGCTGGTATCATTGACAAGTGTAAGTGGAAGAGCTTACAGGATTGAATGTAGTTCTATCTACCACCATAAAGTTGTTTTCTTCATTTTTTTTTCCTCCCAGTCTCTTTGAAGGAAAAATAAAGTTTCTTTTAAATACTCTGGCAAATCAAATGGAAGTGCATGTAAAAATCTGAAACCGTGTAAAAGCTTACATATAGTCAGTGGTGTATCCCCTCCCACAGAGCACACTGGTGGTGGACGGCCCTGAAAAACATGCATATGTTTGCTTTTAGGTTTTTTCCCTGCTCCTTCATGACATTACCATGAAACATATTTGCATATTACCTGTTCAGCTGCGAATTTGGACACCTCAATCAAATCATCTGCCTTGTGCTTCACCAGCTTCGACCAACCGACTGTCAGAGAAGACTCCGTTTTCCAGAAGAATGTCCCTTTTTAAAGAAGCAGTAACTACTGTAAAAGTGTTTAAAACAGAATGTAACAACACGTGCTGCACCAAAAAAACATTCATGTGAACTGTTTTGTTTATAATCCCGCTAATTGAAATCATGTAATTTAGCATAATATGTTTAAGTAAAATAAACAATTCATTCAGTTTATTATTACATGTCTTCAGCTGTTGGGCCTGATGATTGGAAAATGAGGATTTATATTTTTTTCTTCTTTTTACTCAATCTGAACACAGTGGTGCTGTTTGTCCACAGAACATGACAATTCAACTTGAGCAGCATGTAACTGTCACATGCATCCCTCTACAGGGTTCCCTCACTTTCTTCCGCTAGGCTCAGAGCTCTATTTAAAGGAGTGAGACGGTGCCCATCTCTGCCTTGGCAACCAGTGCACGACTGCCAAGTCTGCTGCTGAACAAAAAAAAAAGGAGCTAAACACTCAGAAGCCTTATACTTCTTCCTGATCTGCTGTTGCAACATCTCTCCTCATCACTGATACTGAAGCAAAGCTGCTTCAGCACTGGTAGCCTGTACATCACTTGTGAAATATTTATATTTGATTCCTTTCTTAACCATGAATTGTTCCATCACCTTCTCACCCACTATAAAACCAGGTCCAACATTCACATAACTCAGGTCATCACTTGGGTCACTCGGTGTCCAGGTGACGCCCACATCCCTCTGAACTCTAGAAACTGCAGTCCCAGAATCTTCCCTGGTGCCTGGTCGGTCTCCCCTGCTGCTGCCGTGCTAAATGATGCAGCTCCATCTGTTGCTTTTGTGGGGAGTCCTTCAGTACAAGTGATTTTGCATTATGTATGTTTGTCTACGGGTTTCTCAGGTGAAGTAATCACACAGCCAGATCTTCAACCTCTCACCCTCAGTTCAGTCTATCCCTCTCAGATACAACTTTTTAATCAGCGTGTCTTCAGATGACTTGAGAGCATTAAGTCTGACCGAGGTACGTTAATGATCACCGTTTAGATGATAACACCTCTGTTCACTCTTCTTGTCACTCTTAAAGAACTGCACGGCTATTACCACAGCTCTTCACCAAGTCACCTCTATTCTAAAGTCCCGGCCACTAGTCGTGCTACGCATACCAAAGCACTAAGCACTAAGTTCATTGGTGCATTTGAAGGAGTAAAATGATAGCAATTTCTGCACAAGTATCAAGCTTTCTTCTGCTGAGAAAAATCCTGCCACCACCCCAACATCCACCTGTGCAGCCATAAGTCTAAAAATAAGGACGGGGGGGTTAAGTTATAGCTCAAATGTCTCATTATCACATTCTATGTATTATTTGTGGAAGTGATGGGAACCGACAGTCCTAAGTATATTCTTTAAAGTGTGAGGACATAACTTCACTGTAGGTACCTGTAGTGCATACACATATCAGTCTTAAAGGGGACCTATTATGGCATCCAATACCTATTTTAAACAGGCCTTGAATGTCTTAAAAACAAGCTTTTGATTGTTTTTGCTAAATAAATTAGAAATTCAGCCTCTGAGCCATGTCTTTATCTTCCGATTCTCTAACCACATTATCTATGAGGGATTCTGAGTGGGCGGGGCTATGATAATGAGGCTCTGTGCTGATTGGCTGCCTGAATGACGCGATACACCGCTACGAAAAGCGGCCAGCGGAGTTGTTATTGTTCCGGTCAGAGTTAGTTGTGGGCATCACGCCCGTCGTTACGTAATGACGGGCGCAGAATCTGAACGCCTAGAGGTCACATGACACTGGACGGTTCATCCAGGCGGCTGTACAGACACTGCAGAATTTGGTTGCTTTCCTCCTTCTCTGAGTTGGCAGGCTGAGGGGAGACCACTTTATCTATGTTAAAGCAAGAAAAAATGTGTTTTTCATAATAGGTCCCCTTTAACATAAATAAGATGGAAAACACACTGATTAGCCTACTCATTGAGGCTTTTCCCCAAACTTTTTAAACCCTCTCCGGTTCTATTTTGTCGTTGTGTTGGCAGACGTTATCCCTCCTCTCTGAGCAGGTCACTGTGTCCTCAAACAGGCGGATAACACCCAGAGGACCTCATGCATTGAAAGTCTGATTACGATGAATATAAAATGGTTGGGAGAACCATTTTTCTGTTTGGTTATTAAAGTGATGTCTCTTGCAGGCTGATCTCATTGGAATAAGCCTGTCGTTAAAGCCAGACAGCATAACTCTGTTCTGCGAGGAGCACTCAACAGCAGACCGGGCGCTCTATCCGTCTTTTCAGCTGGGAGGAACGACCAGCCAATTACACCTTCTTCCCCTCTTAAGTCCATTAATCACCTCATTACCAAGGCCTCTCTTCCCTTAAAGTAGAGTTTTGTCCAGCCATCAGACTTTATCGCATTAGTGCTTAATTAAGAATTATGTCCTAGCATCTTGGTTTTAATTATGCGAATGCCTCGTTCCATTTGTAAAGTAACTATTTGGTGGCATGCGGCAGCAGCAGCAGCAGCAGCCACTGCAGGGAACGATGACATGGAAGGAAAACAGGCGGTGGCCTTTTGCTGAAGTAATGAATTTACTTTTAATGATGAAGGAATACAAGGCAGAGCCTCCAGGCAATAGCAGCGCACTTGGAAGAGCAAAAGGGAGATGTGAAGTGTGTTTGTCACCTCACAGGGCTAGAGTTGAATATAGATCAATGAGCAAGACTTGAATTCACTGACATTAACAGCTGTGATTCTGTCAGCATGATAAAAGGATTGTCGCGAGGAGGATGTTTGTCACTGCCTCTTTTTCCTCAAATAGATGTTTGCTTTGAAGAGCAAGGATAAGAGCTGTTATTCACAGGAGCTGATGACATTTCTGCATTTTGTCTAGAAGGTTCAGTCCTTTTGACTCCCCGCTCTGAAATCATGTATCACACACTCAGACATTCACTTTGTGGTGACATGGAAGAAAAAGCAGCAGCAAGGCACCGACAAATACCCTTTTAGCTCCTGTGGAGTTTGGATATTCCTCCCCATTTAAAGGTTTTCTCAATTTTTCTTCCTATAATACTACAAGACATGGTGGATTGCTTATTTTAAACTGAGCCCAGATGTGAACATGCATGGTTGACCGTCTCGTCAACGTATATCATTGAATAAAGTATTGAAAGCTTGTTCAGATCTTTAATCTTAAGTAATTCAGTTAAATAGTTGCTAATTTGTGTTCACAACAGCTAGTTTTGAAAGGTGCTGTGTTACTTCTGTTTGTAGATTAAAAAAAATATCTTTTTTTTCTTTCCTTCCTTCCAAAAGATTTGAAAGGGTACATGTTTGTCACGTGATGGTGCTAGTGAAAGCGCAGGAGACAGGATACAGACATGGCAACAAAGGGATAGTGCGCTGGGGAGAAAATCCAAGAGAACTGTAAGCAGGTGTGGGTGTAAATGCAGACGAGTAACACTGTGGAAAAGGAGATCAGAGAAACAGAAACCAGGGGTACAACAGACCCAAGAAGATCAGGAGAGACACATTGTTAACCCAAAGCTATTGTTAAATCATTACAGATTAACATTAGTAACACATTTTTTTGCTCAGATCTATCAATTTACATAAGCCCTAATCAAAACTAGATTTAATTAAATGATTTTTAACCTTTTAAATGCCAATGTGATAACATGATGTCACTGTTTTGCATGAAAAAAAATAAAAACAAAAATAATTTATTTTCCATGATACATTTTGGGTGCTGGGGATTTTTTTTTACAGATCAGTATTAAATATACTAAATATTAGTAACAGTGATCTTGATGATTTGTTTGTTGGTTGGTTTTTAACACCCTCTGTATCTGTGTAGGTTGATTAGGACCCAAACGCAGGAGAGACCTGGGGCCTGTACTACGAAGCGGGATTTGGGGTTAGCGAGGTAACTTCAGGTTTAACCCTGGGTTTTCAGGACTACGACGGTGGTTCACTTCTTACCGGGGTACATCGCCATGGTAACTTATGCTGAACAGCTAACCTGCTCCGGAGCAGGTTATGTTCGAGATACAGATCGCCGGGTATAAAAGCACCGCCCACTGACCAATCAGCTCTCTTGGAAAATGGCATGCCCTTTCGAAGAGAATCCAGTGGAGCTCGGTGCGCGGATCCTGAGAGGATCCCTCCGAAGAGAACGCGTATTCAGGGACCGCCAAAACCCCTTTGCTTTCCCTGATGAGTACCTGTATGAACGATCCAAAAAAAAAGGAAAAAAAGAAAAAAGAGGTGGAGGAGAAAATAAAAAATAAATCAATCAATGAATAAATAAAACAAATCATCACCCAAAATCCGATGTACAGTCAATCCAAAACTAATACCAATTAAATAAATAAATCAAGAAGAAATCAAAAAGAAGATTCATTTGTAAGGGGATAGCAAAAAAGGGATTTTCAATTTCGTCCCTCGAACATTCTGAGAAGTCACTTTAAAATACTAAATACCCCCCTCCTGAAAAAATAAAAAATTAAATTAAATAAATAAAAAAACCCAATTCGTTGGTACAGCATCAGCACAAGTTATCGGTCAACAACAATAGTTATAGAACCAATATATACAGACTGTCTCAGAAAATTAGAATATTGTGATTTTCTGTAATGCAAACACAAAAACAAAAAAATGTCATACATTCTGGATTCATTTCAAATCAACTGAAATATTGCAAGCCTTTTATTATTTTAATATAGCTGATCATGGTTTACAGTTTAAGATTAAGATTCCCAGAATATTCAAATATATGTTTATATCTCTATGAATTTACGCATTTATACAGTCAGCGATCTTTTGCCAGCTGTCTTTCCTGCATTTTGCAGCTGCAACTGTGTTGCTTTTTGCCTGTATTATATGCCTATACTCATCATATTTCCGTAAAATTATTGTTTGCTCTTAGCTACTGAAATAAGCGGCTCTGACAGCGGACTTCTCCATGCTTGCGATTGGTCATGCGCTGAAAACACTGCCCCTTTTATGTGCACGCGCTCATATCCAGATTGGAGAAACCTGGGTTGATATACCGAGTTGATAACCACCGTCGTGTGACCGCTTAGCGTGATTGCAATTGTCCCGCTTAGTGAATCTGGATAAGGAAAAGATATCCTGGGTATGTTGAACTTGCTTCGTAGTACAGGCCCCAGGAGGCAGGAGTTCCAAAAGATGGTGATTTATTAATCCAAAAACAAACCAAAAGCTCTGCTGAGCAGGGTTAACAAAAAACACAAGAGTTTACAAAAAACTGGCAGGACACAAGTAGGGTGGAAACAGTACAGACCAGCAGGGAGCAAGAGAAAGACAAGAGCAGATATACACAGAGGGGTTAACGAGACACAGGTGCAGACAATCAGGGCAGATGGGAACCAGGGAAGTCAAGACAGAACTGAAACACAGACACGGGTTTCAAAATAAAACAGGAACTGAAACCAAACCATGACACTCTGGTAATTATAGGACAAAAATAATCCAGTTGATTCCAATTAAAACCACATTGTATAATGTCCGTTTTTTCACAATATAATCTGTAATTATTCTGTGATGTCAGTAACAATTTGTGATTTTTCACTGCTTACCATGAAATTGCACCATTCTCCCATTGTAGGCCTGGGCGGGAAAAAACGTTATTTCTTGATGGTAAGAAAAATAAAAAACAGTTAAGCATTTAAAGGATAAAAAATGATTCACTCTTTGGTAGTTTTGTTTGAACTGATGTTGCTTTGATAGATTTGATAGATTGATCTATTATTTTTATCTATGTATAAGGTCTGTACATAAACGAGTGACTCTAACTCCAGTTTTCCTGGAATTGAAGCCTAATCACCACAGACAAAGGTCCCCAATCAAAAATCTTATTTCATATTTGGACTCGCTTATTAATTATCAAGCATTTTATCCCATCGCATCAAAGGATACTGTAGTCTCTCTATTGATATGCAGCTTAGTGTCCCCAAACAATAGTATGCCAAACCCTCTTAAAACATGTTCAAATTCAACCATCAAAATGAAATACAGAACTTAATTCATGTTGCTTTATTAATAGCTCTGTTTTAGCTGTATTCATTCATTTTTAATAATGGAATGAAGTGATTGTTTTGATCAAGGCCTTAAACTGGTATGCAGGAGATGAGCAGACGCTTAATTGTAAATGCAACACTTAGCCTATTTCTCTGTGCTGAATGGTTTGCTTTTCTGATCAGGTTTTAATGTAAAAGTTAAATATGTGAATGAGACGGGGAGTCGATGTCATGGGAAACTGATTGATTAGCTCTAGCTGAGAAGGGAAATTGGTCAACCTTGAAAATTGCTGCTTCGGTCCAAAACATCTCTTGTGTACGCGTCAACCTGTTCTTCAGTAAGACACCACGATGAACCCCCATCTACTAAAGAACATAGTTTTGTTTACCGTACACAAACCTCTATTTGCTTCTTCACTGGAGACAAACACACAGCTTATTGAGAAGCTTGAGGTGTCAAAGCATCTCACCAAACTCCTCACACTCAAGAGTGTGAAGCAAATTCACAGCAGAGATGACACAATGTTGTTGTGACTTCAATTAACAAGGTTACAGCCTCGGAGTGGGAGGGTGGGAGGTTGCGTGAGATTACATTAGAAGGGAGACCCACGTCGCAGACTGCGGTTCCTCTTCGGGTCCAAATGTGTTCAACGCTTCAAGAGACACCACATTAAGTTTCAGACGAAGTTGATGAACAGTGAAGCTCTGATAAGAGCTCAATTTCTTTTTGGAAACATGACCTACCAGAATGTTTGACCCAAACTTGGTCCAGATTTGTTGTTTTCCCTGGTCCATATTTGGCCTTTGGACCATTGTGGACCCACCCTCACATACCTCGCCAGATCTTATTCCCAAGATTATCTGATGAAAGTCGGGCAACATATGGTTCATACCAGTGGTGTAAAGTAACGAAGTACAAGTACTTCGTTATTGTACTTAAGTAAGATTTTTGAGAATTTGTACTTTTATTGATACTTTCATTTTTCTGTACTTTTACTTTTACTTCGTTACATTTTCAAGGAAAAAATCATACTTTTAATCCGCTATATTTAAAATTGGACACGTCGTTACTCGCTACAAATTAAAGTCTTGAGTCATGAGAACAGCACAGCGGGGGCTGATTTATGGTTCCGCGTTACACCGGCGCAGAGCTACGGCGTAGGGTACGCGGCGACGCACGTCGTCGATGTGCGTCGATTTAACGCAGAACCATAAGGCGGACGGGAAGGAAGGGGGGCGAGTGAATTGCCCGTGATTGCCCGGCGGCGGCTCCGTGACGAGACACCTGGGGCGGACGGGGAGACTCGGCCTCCCCGGGGGAGTTGCGCTGCAGAGGCGGGCCGGAAAGCCCGGAGGAACCGCCGTCGCGTCGAGGACAGATGAAGACTGAAGCCTGAATTATCGATCCGCGTTAAATCGACGCAGAGCCTACGCCGTAAGGTACGGCGTAGGCTCTGCGTTGGTGTAACGCGGAACCATAAATCAGCCTTGAGCGGCAGCCGACGCTCAAGCCGTCGAAATTAAAATGGGGTAATGGAAACAAACGCTAAAGGGGTCAGAATAATATCACCATTATTTAGAGTCAAATTCTTGGATTCTTCATTTCTTTGCAATCCTTTTGAAAATAATTTTGTACTTTGAATTTTGTACTTTGTACTTTGTACTTTGTACTTTTTACTTTTTACTTTTGTACTTAAGTACATTTTACACCATGTACTTTTGGTACTTTATTATATTTAATTTGAGGTACTTTTATTCCTTTACTTAAGTAATTTTCTTAATGGGTACTTTTTACTTTTACTTAAGTAATTTTCAAGCAGAAAATTTGTACTTTTACTTAAGTACAATATTTTTGTACTTTTTCCACATCTGGTTCATACAACACATAACAATATAAGATAAGATAAGATAAGATAATACTTTATTACTCCCTCAATGGGGAAACTCAGATGTTTCACTCTATTCATCGATGTTGGGACACATCTTGCACATTTGCATTTTAAAACTACAATATTTGTCACATTTTCTACCAGGGGCAGCATCCATGGTGCAAGGACACATGAGTCCCTTTTACATTGGCAAATACGTTGCGTGTCACCTGTCCCAGGCAGCCGAAGCGGTGACCAGACCTGCCTGCAGCTGCCCACGGCCACCGGCCAACCAGTCATCAGCCGTCACTCCCAGCAGAAGGAGTTCAACTGTCTCCTCAGCTCTCGGCCAGAGAGGCCGCGAGCCATTCGCTACACTTCTCCGCCAAACCTCTCAAGAGTAGGTCTCAGCGGCTCACAGCACAACAAGCCAGAATAGCTTTAAAAAGAGATTTTCTTTTCTCATAGCTCAGATGCAAAGATAATGTGTCAAGTTTGCCAAAATGCTCAGTAGCTAAAGTGATAACAGTCCAAAAAACAAAAGTCCCAAATGAATAAATCTGTGTTGCCACAAGGATTCGAGCGGTTTTTATTGTCATTTCAGCACATGTTAGACATGAGATATGGAACAAAATTTGTTTCCCTAGTCCCAGAGCAAGCCCTGTAAGAAAGAGGTTCAAGGAAAGTATAATACAATAAAATAAGAATATTAAATCAGGGCCTACAGGGGTCCTCCAGAGTTCAGCAGTCTCACAGCTTCAGGGAAGAACCTTTTCCCAAGTCTGGAGGTCCTGCTCTTGATACCCTGCAGCCTCCTGCCCGAGGAAAGAGGTAGAAACAGAGCATGTGCGGGGTGGGCGTTGTCCTTCATGATGCATCTGGAGGTGTAAATGTCCGTGATGCGGATAGGCTACGTCCACAGTCCTCTGTGCAGCTTTCACCAGCCTCTGCAGAGCTTTTTTCTCTGCTGCAGAGCAGCTGCCGTGCCACACAGACAGTGATGCATATATAACATATATATAACTGTTGGATGAGGTACATAAACTCATCCCCCCCCATGCAATTTTCATGGATTTAAAATATAGCTATGGACATCATTTAATTTAATGGTTGTTCAAGGAACTATACCTTATTCAGTTCAAAGAGGAAAACCACGATGTTACCCCCTTGGTACAGAGTGGATGGATGGAAACCTCAGGCACCCCCTGCTGGCTGCTGCTTTCACACAGAAATTAATGTTTTCCTTAATTCCTATTAGTTAATGCTTCTGATTTTCACTGATGCTTTTTTAAATTCTTATCTCTTTCCTTTTTCATGCTTAAGATTCTTTAAATGAGAGTCATCGTTCCCCCTTACACTGACAACCACACATTCATGTGAGCCACTTTAAATGCATGCAGATTCAGTGCTGCATCTACTAAATGATATGCAACCTTATACAGCACTCACTAATGAGCAGGAACACAGATGTACAGTCCACGTGCAAACACCCTGCAACAAAACAGGGACACACAAAGAGTTCCACACCAGAAATCTCCCACACACGTACACAAAAGTGTGTTTCCTCTGGAAAGCCACTGTCTTTTTTGTGTCCTTTTGTCCCAATAGGCATTAACAGTGCGGCTGAGGTGATGCTGTGTTGTCTTTAGCATCTGTTTAGTAAAGAATTCAACAGGTGTGTAGCCATAAAACAAGGGCATCAACACCAAATCAAATGCAGCAAAGAGGAGGAACGACAGCGAGGCTCTCAATGAGAACTTCAAGGTCACTTCCACTTCAAACTCCACAATTTTACCCAGATTTGAACACATCATTGTTTCATCGTACTGGCCTGTAACTTGTAGGCTTCGGTTGGATTAGAAATGTAATGTAATGTTTTTCATTGTCATTCACTGGCAGCTCTAACAAACATCCCCTGACTGGTAATTAAAACCTTCAACACTCAACACAAGCTGCACGAGGACCAAAAGCAACATCCCTGCAGAGCCGTTAGTCTGCTATATGCTGTAATTACCAGCATCAAAGAGTTAATACCTTGTTTATCTTTATTGAATGGCTTTTTATAAATGTCTCTGAAGTGTTGATCTTGTCTCGCACTTTGTGTATTAACTGCTTTGGTTGTAACATATTTATTTTACAATAAAGGCAATCAAATGGTAATGTAATGCACGAGGTGGGTCAGATCCACCTGATGTGAAAAGTCCTCCAAAGAACAAAGCTGGGACTCTTTTCTTTGGAGGAAAAGTGCTTTTATTTTTTTTTAATTTTTTAAAATATTTTTATCCCGGTTTTTTCCCATTTTTATCACCCAGTGCTCCTACCTAAGTGACAGTCCTGGGCATTGCCATCCTCTACCAACCCCGGGAGGGCCCTACACTGAGCTCAGGTCTCCTCCTTAACCTGAGGAGTGAGCAGGCCGCATCTTTTCACCAGACAGGGTGGGGTTTCTCCAGCCGGACGTAGCGCGTGGAAGGATCACGTTATTCTGGCCGGATCCTCCCCACCCCATCTGGCGCCCCGGCTGGCCAGAGGGGGCAGTATAGCCCAGGACTGTGTGCATGTTTTTGTGAGGGTAGCTCCCATTAGCTACCAAGGGAACACGGGGAGAACATGCAACTCCACACAGAAAGATCCTTTCCCCAACCCCACCCAGGGTGTGGGCACTGAAGTCATGGGGGAACTAACACGCACTTCAGCACCCACAGCGTCCCCCGGCGGGAATCGAACCCAGGACCTTCTTGCTGTGAGACCGCTGCACTACCAGAAAGTGCTTTTATTTTTTGACCACATATTTATTTTTGACAACTCTTCCTTTTTTTCCTGTTACCGTGTGGAGTAATTATTTATCTTATTATTCTCCTATTTATTGCTTTCTATTCATTTCAATATTATTAGATTGACTTCCTTGTTTTCAAATCCCATTTTTGGTTTATTAATCGGATTTTGTCCATGTTTAGGGTCAGCCTTCACTCCAAATGCTCATAGGGGTCAGTTTTCTGTTTTTAAAACACACATACAGCTGCATCTCAGTTATCTGAGACTGAATATTTCAGCTAGAGTTTGCGCAGGGGAAAAGGTTAAGATACAAACTCTAAATAAAACATCTGCACTCTACATAGCTGTTATGATATCCGGAACCAACACAGAATTAGAACAATGCATGAAAGCTTCACAGAAGACACAAGAACATTCTTGAGGGAACCTTTTTTTTTTTCTTTTCTTAGTCCTGATTGGATAATGGTTGAAGTGACATGGATTTTTGTATTCTATTTGCTGTGAAGATTCCCCAAAGGTGTCAATGTACCAACTCACTCATGCTGTTCCTGAGATATGGCCCTGGACAAACATACTGACGACGTCATCTGACACAAACATGTACCAAACAGTTATACATTAAATAAATGCATACATTTAGTGCCAAATAGCCTATATAAGATAAAACAAGTTTTTATAGTTTAGTTCCTGACAAACCTTTGTGGCAATGTTGCCCAAATTAATGGCAAAGGTGCTCCAACTATCAATGTTAAAAGTGTGTCTAAACATTTCTTTAAACTCTTTTTATTTATTTATTTTTTTACTCAACAGGAAGCTCAGTCTTGTTTTGATAAATGGTGAGATGTTATAAAAATGGATTTATAAGTTATTTATGTTGTTGCTGCATGAATCCAACTAAATGAAACCACTGTAAAAGTGGAATAATTTGTCAGCTGTTTTCAACACATGAACACACGTGGCATAAAAAAACCAAACACACTTAATTTTAGACTTCAGCTGAAATCAACAAATATATTTGCTCATTTTAAGGTAGATGCAATATGTAGTAGAAAGGTGTAAAATAAACAGCTTTGTTTTGGTATTTTGCTCAGGATGGGAAGCCATGCCTTAATACACAAACCTCCACACCGTTCCTCTTCTTTTTCATCTTTGCCTGCGCTGGTGCACGCCTGAGCTTGAGGCAGCCACTGTTTCTACGCATTATTACACTTGGCATGCCAATTTCACATTTCCCAGCCTCCTCACCTGTACAGCGATGTTCACATCTTGCTCAACACCCTTTATTGTGAGTCACGACAGGGGATGGCAGTAATTAGACAGGTGGAGAAGGTACAATCGCACACAATGAGAAGCTGGAGAGGCCGCCCTGCTGGGGCTCAGGTAGCACACCCTAGAGCTTTCACATTATACAGAGCTCTCGCTCAACCTGAAAGCTTTTTCTGTGGAAGCTCCAACAATTATTCAGCTCGTCTCTGATAAGCTTCCAGATCAGATTGCTACAAATATCATGAATAAAAGTTACAACTGATTAGAATTGTTAATTTTGATCCTGCTTTCAAAGATGACAATCATCTTGTGCATAAAATTAAAAATGTTAACCCAACTCTGGACTAATTACGCAGATTTGATGAATTAAATTGAATAATACTTTCTTAATCACAAAGCAAAGTAAAATTCTTGCAGTATAAACATAAAAAATCTATAATTTATCAAAAGGAGAAGTAGAAATAAATAATGCATTTATTTCATCCGAATGCAGCAGTGACATGGAGTCATTTTAAAAGGTTATATTTGTGGGCGGGAATGACCTTCTGCATCACTCCTTGTTGCAGAGAAGCCGAAGAAAACCTGCGACTGAAGGCTCTCTGCGTTTCATCAGCATGTTGCTCAGAGTGTGTCGTGTCCATTATGTTTTTCATCTTGTGCAACATTCTTCTTTCCACGTCGGCTCCAGGGGCTTCACAGACGTCTCCAGCACAGCGCCTGCTTTCTTTATCAGTTTGCTTATTTTTTTTTTTGAGTCCCTGGCTGTGATGCCACTGCCCCAACGGATAACTGCAGATGAAACCGAGCTCTCCACCACAGCCTGCACACAAACACACGTCGCGCTGCAAACACTGAGGAGCCTAAGCTTGTGAAGAACCTGGGCTAAACATTAATATTTCAGCCCACTAAAAGCATTTTTTTTCCCCCAGACTTGCATCTTGTTTTAGGTGTAAGAGAAATTTGAAGAATCCACTTCCAAAATTTTGAACACCAACAAGCGAGCCTTGCTCAGTGATTATCTTGTGTGCCAGAAACCCAAGAAAACGTGCAGAGTTTTGATGCAGCTGCTGTGATTGTTTCATTTTTTAACTTCACAACTCAAAATGTAGTACAAGTTTTCAATTACTGAGTCTAAAATCAGTGCATTGATATCAGTCGCATTAATTTCTACCATTAGAACAGTCTGTCATCAGTAAAATGCCACGCTTCACCGCAAAATCTGTTGACATTAAAGAGTCGACTACAAACATAATCAGGCGGCTGAATTAATTCCTTCTCAGAAACTTCAGAGAGGAAATTGAAAAGACTGCACACGCATTCACTTTGTACTCTTAGCCAGACAAGAATTACCAGAATATGCATTTGAAAAATAAACCCATTTAGAGGCAGCTGCAGCAAAGTGATGTTGTGACTTGCATGCAAAGTAAAAATGATGCGCTTTGTCTCCTTGTGAGCTCTGCAGTTAAGAGTTGTGTCTCATAAGTAAATAACATCAGAAGGTCAGCTTTTGCTGTAGTGATAGTCTTTCCACTCAAATATCATTTAAAATAAAGGCTTGCCTGCAGCCCTGATGACCCTGGCAAGGCAACAAGCAGTGGCTTTAAGTCTCCTAATGAACCCACTAAAAGGGCCTTTAATATGTTTTTTTCCCCCTGTAAATGATCAAAAGTTCTCTTTCAGTAACCTCCATAATGATCTTTATCAGGGACGTGAATGAGAAAATGTTCCTAAAGACTGAAAAGAAGTTAAAAAACAAAACAAAGCAAAACTCTCCACTCGGATGGGCTAAAGGCTAATTGACTGTGTCTGAAATGAGATTTTAAGCGTTTGAATTAGCGGGAGCTGTAACACGCAGCAGCTCGGAAATGGGAGGAAAATGGAGAGAAAGTAGGAGCGGGTCACATCGCTGATGAGGATGCCAACTCTCCGAGATGGACTGTGTTTGTGCAGCTTCTACAGCCACACAGGACGCCATCTTGCCATTAATTAGGCCGACTTAGAGAGAGAAGGAAAGCCAGTCGTAACTCAGCATATTCATGTTTCTGCTCAGTCCCTCAGACACACTCCTCCACAGAGCTGCATCCAAACATCAAACTAAATAACTTACAGATCGAACAACTTTTTTTTTTTCTAAGATGCAAAAAAAAAAAAAAAAGTAACAAGAAAACTGAAGCCAAGGAGATGCAAATGAGGACAGTTTCTCAAGCGGATGAGTTTCCAGTTGATAGTGAAAGGAAAGATGAATGTGGAGGACAGCAGTGGGACAGAAGACAGACTTGAGATGTGGAGAACCTTGTTTATTGCTCCAGTAGGGGAGTAAATATGATGTAGCATCTCTTGCTGTGCGCTCAGCTCTGCCTGCGAGTGTGATCAGCCTGCTAATATGTGGCGATGGATGCATGTGGTCAGGTGTGAAGGGAAAGAGCCACTGAAGGGGAAAAAGAGGAGGCTGTGGTCGCTAAAAGACTAATGGGCCAATTACGAGCTTCAAGGGGGCACCCATTTATTTGTTGTGTGTGACTGGATAAAGATTCACTTCATTAATATGGACTGGCACTTACAAACATTGTTATTTTTTCTCTCTCTCTCTCTCTCTCTCTCTCTCTCTCTCTCTCTCTGTCTCTCTCTCTCTCTCTCTCTCTCTCTCTCTCTCTTGTGTTCTCCAACAACAACAAGTTCTTCTGCTCATGCTCAGATCTGGAGCAAGAGCAGAATCACAGGCTCCTCCCATTCAAGCAGGGGTGTCAAAAGTATTCACATTCATTACTCAGGTAGAAGTATAGATACTAGAGCTTAAAAATACTATAGTTGAAGTATCATCTCATCTCAAGTGTTTTATTCGAGTAAAAGTATAAAAGTACTGGTTTCAAAACTACTTAAAGTATAAAAGTAAAAGTAATGTAAGGGGGGAAAAGCCATTAAGGACAAAAGCCATTGAAAATGAATGCATCTTAGTATAATGCAAATATGTTAAAGAACCATATATGTGTACTATTGAGCATTAACATGTTTCAGAGAGCTGCAGATATGATGACTAGTTGCCTATAAGTATTGTAATGGTGCAAAAAGTCAAACTTCAGAGGCATGTTATCATTTATCCTAACCTTTATTGGAATGTACATCAAGTTTAGTTGCAGGAATCTGAGGGCAATGGATGTAAGAACAAAACTGGACAAGAACATCTGAAACAACCACAACCAAATTCACTCTATCCGGATGGAGCAATTTAACTGGATAGTTTTTTTTTAAAGGCCGAAATGAAATAGAGTAACGAGGCTGTTTTTAAAATGTAAGGAGTAAAAAGTACAGATAATTGTGTGAAAATGTAAGGAGTAAAAGTAAAAAGTCGTCTGAAAAATAATGACTCCAGTGAAGTATAGATAACCAGAATTTCTACTTAAGTAAGGTAACGGAGTATTTGTACTTTGTTACTTGACACCTCTGCATTCAAGTATAGCTGGTTCATCCTGGAAGAGAGGAAACTTTCATCATTTGAAGTGGGCAACAAATCTGCTCTGGATCTAAACAAAAAGATCATTTTTGTGTAAAACTCATAGTCAAAACAAAATGGGAACATTCGTTTCACAGAAGCAACTAAAAGTTATCGCTGGAGAGAGGGTAGGCCCGTAAACAGATACTTGGCTGACGACCGGATGAGTCATGTTCACCACAGGCTGCCAATAATCAATCAGATCATTAGATGGAGCTGATAGAATCAAAGTCTGGCTGAAGCCAGCTGGAGGAAGAAAGGAACAAATCCTCAGCCATGGTTTTTCAGTGAGGACGTGCTCTTCTTTTCTGAGGTAGCTGTTGCTAAAAGCATCTCGTGGCATAATGGCGATAGTCTTGCCATCCACATATCTGATTTGATTTTGATTTTGATTTGAAGATTTTATTTTGATTTGATTTGATATCAGGGCATTACATGTTGGGCTATCTATACCAAAATATTTAATTATGCAGAACGAAGGCCCGAAGCGACGAGTATTAAAAATGCACACCAGACAAGAGCTCGGGGCTTAGGAGGTTATAGAAATCATGTGCACACAGGTTGTTAAACATCTCCTGAGACAGACATTGACTAAACATCCATTATGCTTCCTTTCAGCATGGTTTCTTCCATATTAATTTGTTCAGCTTATTTTACTTTGTGTTAGGTTCGGCTGCTGCCATTTTAATTATCTTGCTCTCTCCTTCTGTAATTACGGAAGATGAATCGGCGCTACTCATCACTGCTTGTCAGTGAACCAACTCTTAATAGGCACATGATGGGAGTGGATGTAAAGATGGAGAGGGAAAAAAAACACTGAATTTTTGTGGAGTTTATGAAAGTTTGGCACAGCTCCCTGCTTGTTGACCTTTATGCAGCATCCTTTACTGGTAGACGCTGCTAATTGGTCTGAAAGAACTCCGTCTCAACCAGAGACAAATACCCATCCTCTCGGATGTCCCACAGCCACACATTGACATGCTGAAGGTGATGAAGATGAAGGAAGAGAAGAAGAAAGGAGTCGATGCAATGGGCCATGAATAAAATGAGACATCCTTCAGTATCTTCAGTTTAACATAAATGCTTTTCTTTTTTTTTTTTTTTTAATAAATACCTGCTGCTGTATTTTATATATATATATAGTATATAAGAGTAATTATGACAACTTTCATATCAAAGGTTCTGAATTCATGAGCATAAATCTAAACCTACTTGTTTTGTTGCCTCTTTTGGAAAACTTTCTCACTCTTCTTTCCTACTGGGGATATTTTAGATTTTTTTAATGAGACATCCTTCAAGATGGTACGGGGAGATTAATTTTTGGGATGATTTGAGGAGACGAGATGGCTCGAAATAGTGGTGGCCACAAAACCCAAGTCCTAATAAATGTTGAATCTTCAGTCCGCCCTTCCGTTAATGCATCACTCTTAGGGCCTGATTTACTAAAGGTTTGCATGCGTAAAAACGTGTGCAAACTTGACATCACCCGCAAACCAATGTGCAAGCTGATCTACTAACAGCGTGCAAAGAGGACTGCGCCTCTCAAATGAGCAAAATAGCACACGCTGTTCATTTAGTACTTTTGCCCTGATGAATAATCAATATGGGGCGTACCCGCCAGAAATCCTAAATACTGGGAGGGGAAAATGCAAATAGCTTAATTTACCACACGCAATGAGATTTACCAAGCCTGAAAGTTATTGCGGGGATTGTGATTGCGTCTGTATTTAATACGATTGAAAGGAAGGTGCTAATCTGCCCAGCATTACGCACCGAAGGCTGCTGTTATTGTGGCAAGGAGGCGACATCCAAAATCAAAGAATACGCAGAGAGAGAGTCTTTATTCTGCTGCATGCTATTTTAAAAATGGTTGCACAAGTTTTATTAAAGGACACTTTTTCTTTAGTTCTTCGCCTTATATCTTGCCACCTTCTTTTAACCTCATCTGCCGTTCTTTTTGTCTTACCAACTGCATTTATTCTATCGCAGATTTTCTCTCATATCGCGTTTAAATTTCTTTGCTGTAGTTCATGAATGTGTTTATTTGCCTCTTCCACTAATATCTCTAACTCCAACTCGTCAAATTTAATTTTGCGCTTGCAACTATCCTGCTTTCCATCCAGACTCTCCATGGCGCAAACCGTAAGACACGCAACACCTCATTTAAATACTGAGGTTTGCACCTGTTATCAATTGCGCAAGCATTCTTAGTTGATCACCCGCAAAACACACAACAACAGCACGTGCAAACTTTTTCAGTGCACACGCAATTTAGTACTCTTTATTTAGGATCTTAGTAAATCAGGCCCTTAGCGTGTTAAAGCATCCGTCTCTGTTTTTCCACACTAACCTGAGGTCATCGAATGCAACGACGTGGCTGTTTGGACACAAACAGTGAGGAAATAATATCAGACTTTGTTTGTTTACACTAGCATCTCTCTGCCCAAGCAGCTGACATTCAACACTGCCAGTGGGACGAGGTCTCGGCGGATGTTGCAGGGATGAGGCATCTGTGGTCCTGGCGCTGCTAAGCCTTTGATGTCTAGGATGAGTTCATAAAGATGAGGCACCTCCAATAATTCGGTATTATCCCATTTAAATGAAAGACAGTGCTGACATACTGAGCTTAACTTAGTCATTATGGAAATACTGCCGCAGTGATGTGATTTACTAGGCAGAAATGTAATAAAAGCTTAAGGCTATAATGGAGTCTGTCATATCAACCAGCTTGTCAACATAATTGCCACTTTCATCTGCAATTAGATCCCACTGTATTCAGTGATTTTCCTTCTTTGTGAGCCATTGAGCCGTCTGATTGTCAGCTATTAGGTCTGAGGTTTTAATATCATTCTCAAGGACATTTGCTCAACACACCTTTGCTGGATGCTATACGCACTTTGAACTTAAAGATAGGTCTGTGAGGAGACCCCAACAACTGTGTGTGTGAGTGTGTGTTTAATCATCAAAATCATCCTGGCTTAATTGCTCAGAAAAGAGCAAAGTTTCTCACTCCTTTCATCCAACCAGGCTACAGACAGGTCTGCAAAAAGTTTTGTCCTTTAGCGTCCTTTTCTTGGTGCCTCTCAAGTTTTTATCCCAGCTGGGCTCGGCTGAATAAAGAAATCAAACCCTCGAGTTGTTAAAGTAATTGCCAAGCTGGCACATCCCCAGTTCCTCTGCAGAGACACAGGCCCTTCAGAATGCTAATGGCCACTCTGACGCAGCGAGGGCAGCGCGGGCCGGGGAACGTGCAGGTGTGACGCCGAGGTAACGACCACAGTAATGACTTACACAAGACAAAGATGTATTCAGTCTCTTTAATATATCGATTATAAGTGACCTTCTTTGTCTCCGTGAAGCGCTTTTGTGCTTCAGGACACGAAGGATGAAATCACTGGTACTGTTTAAAACTACTCGGGATGTGTGGTCATCCTTCTAAAGTGGCTCTTTCATGGTGGGTTTAATATTCATACAACCCTATGATGACTTAGTCCAGACAAATCAAAACACCACTTATCGTGAAATTAACCAATTTTCATCAAAATTGCAAATTGGCAGATGCTATTTGTAACAGATTCCTCTCGTTTGTCAGGCCGTGATGCCCTCAATGACCCCACAAGCAGCTGACTGGCAGGTAAAACTTAACAACTTAGATGTAATTCTGACGTGTTAAAATTTTCTGATGTTTTAGTAAGCTCTCTGTGCAAATGTTCAAAGGTGGTTGCAGGAGTTTCTGAAAGAAGTGTGTAATGAGATCCCCCCCTCTTTTAATAAGAGCATTATCTGCCCTTTGTCAGCCTCTTTGACGGGAGTGTTCAGGTGAAACGGGTATCATTCTTCACCAGGGATGAGATTAAGGAACACCTTGAACGTTTGTTGTTGTTTCGTGACTTGTATTTAGCCATAGTCCTAGCGTACAAAAAGATTGTTTTGCAAAGCTACATTAGGCTATAGCAGACGATATAACTCACGATTTTACCGACACGCGTGCCCTAAAGGTGCATATCAAAACAAAGCATCCCTCTCCACGGTCCCTTCGTCCTGCTCATCTGGGAGAATCCCAAACTGTTGTCGTGGATGCTGAGATGTTCACTGAACACAAAACTGTCCTGGATTAGAAAACTGCATGGAATCGCTTACCCCATCTTTAAAGTTCTGGCATCATGTCAGAGCAAATTCAAGGGCAGCTCCTGTCATTGTAGAGTAATGACGTTTTAAAATCAAATATGAAAATTACAGGACGTCCTGGATAACAAAGCACCGTGAGATTTATTTCTCCATAATAAAAGCTGCATCATTTAGCAAGACCTTAATTAACATTTAACTAAAAACAAGCGTACATGTAGAACGCCCATCCATATTTAACGCAATTAATAATAGTCCCTCCGCTGCAAGACCAAGAAAGCAGTTTATGAAGGTTTTAAGTCAGTGAAATCACAACACAGAAGAACTGGCGACGAGCAACCCATTTTAATTTCCATGATTTAACATTTTCTGATGGATCTCATTTGGAAACAGGAGCCATTCATTTCAGCTGTGACAGGACAAAAAGAGAGGAAAGGAGACCTTTAGTAAATTCATTCACAACACAAGGCCTGTGGTATGTACAAGGAGACAGTGTCGGGAGAAATCAGTCCGTCAGTAGTTTCCGTTCATTCGTAGCACCTCGTAGAGAAGGGTTGTATGCAGAGAAAAAAATTAAAATAAACGCTGTTTACACAAACTAATGTTCCTGCAACACCTGCTGAAAAATAAGATATTAATATTTTGAGAGGCCGAGTTTGTGAATTCAGTTCAGAAAGTACAATAATAGAAAAAACAGACATACAACAAATTACAATATAGATTTGTACATACAATTTTAAATCAATATTAACTCAGTATATCCAGATTTTTGGGTTCCTACATATTTAAATCTTTAAAACGGACATTTTTTCTTTAGCCGGTTCAAGTGCTCGTTTGAGTTATGAGATGGTAAACGGACGTCGCTCATCATAGTAATTATAGCTCATGACACTTAAATGGATGTGTGAGCCGCGCGAAAAACGAAAGCTCTGGGTCGTCCCCTCCCGTCCACAAGAAGACTCGGAGGTTACAAAATTTCATTTTTACACATGTAGGAACCCTGAGAATTGTTTGCTTTTTTTTTGGTGAAAAAGGTGGAGTTGCCAAATGACATGAATATATAAAGGTGTCGTCTGTCACCTACTGTGACACATGTTCACAAAACTTCAATGCATCCTGCAGACAAATCTACTAGTGTTCGCATTCACCTTGTTTCTTCTATTACAAATATCTTCTTTAAATATTTGACTAAGATATTTAAATACTGAGTTTCCACTACATTTCCTTTTTTTGTTGTTTTTTTTAAACCCCATTTCCCCTTTAAACCTCTTGCACTGCAAAAAACGGAAAAGACAAAAAAAAAAAACACCTCCTGAAAAGATTTCATAGATGGACAATGTAACACTGATCCTAAACAGTTTCAAAGCCATCGTTGGTTGGGCTGAAAAATATATAAATCTTGTTGCTGGTTACTTATTTTAAGAAAAGAAAAGTGGAGGTTTTAGTCTATTATTAAAGACCATCATATATAATAATTAGCTTCCTATGGAAATAAAAGTGAAGTGTGCTATTACTGAATAAATGCAACGAGGTAAGGAGTTGATGCCACCCAGTCATATTTATATTAAGATGAGGAGGAAAAGCACGACAGCAGACCCAAAACAAAAAGCAATATAGTCTTAAGAAGAAAGGAAAAAAAGGGGAGGGGTAAACAAGAATAGTAACAATAATAATGTTAAAACTAAAGACAAAAAAAAAAGCCATGAGTTCTTCAGCTGCTGCTTTCTAGCAGACTAAAACAACAATGTAAATACATTAACTCAAAAACAAAAAAGTAACATGCATTAAAAGAGTGCTCTTGTGATTCTGTGTCTCTTCCTCCTCCTGCTCAGAGCTCTCGGAGCTGGTGAAGGAAATATTTGTCCATTTAATAAAGCACTCGGAGTCCACTTCCATTAGCTTACTTCCTGTTGGCTCGGCCATTCTTGGCTAAGTAATAACATAGTGGAGTTGGTTTCTAATACAGGGAGCTCCGGTTATCGTCCTGAGGAAAATGTGAATGAAGAAGCGTCTCCATGTAAGAGACGTAGCCACTGCTGGGCGTGTAGCTTTCTGACAGGTGATGCTGCGGCGGCTGAGGGGACGGGGCCGAGAGGAGGGGGTCAGAGTTCAAAGTGGCTTGGAAAGGAGCGGAGTGCGGAGCCAGCGTGGGATCCGAGGCCAGGAGCGGCTCCGTGAACGCGTCGCTGAGGCTGCCGCTCGTATCCATCGGGGACTCGGCCGGCTGGGACAAAGGTCTGGACGCCGGCGGAGTACTAATACTGTGATGCTTGAGTGCTGGTGCTGCTAGCGGGGCTGCGGTCTGAGGGAAGGCCGGGTGGGCCGTCTCCATGGGGGTGTTGGCAGGTAACGCTGAACTGGAGGGCAGACGGGGACGTTTAGCCGCCTTGGCTTCATCCGCTGAGGAAGCATCCTCCTGCGCTGAAGGTATAGCCTGAAAGCAGACAGTTACATGAAGGGAGATGGATACAAACGTTATTTCTTTTGTTGGTTTGTTTTTACTAAAGTAAAGCCACTCTCTTATTGGGCCTCCCAAGACAACACTTAACATCAAAACATAATAGGAGGCTGTATTGTATTCTTACTTATGCAGCAAGGAAGAATATTTTATTGCAGTGGATCAATGAAAAAGTACCAACTGTTAAAGGCTGGAAGAAAGTGGTGTTTGATCTAGTGCCATTACCTTACCTTACATGTGTATTACATTCAAAAACACACCAATTATATAAAGTTTGCCCTACTTGAACTATGTAGAGCCTGATGTCTCTAAAATCTTGTTGCAGGGATTTTCTTGACTGATCATACCAAAATGTTTTACTGTAAACCAGGTATTATCTTTATGGATCTGAGCTAGTGTTTTGTTTTGTTCTTTTTTGTTCTGTTTGTTTGATCCACAGAAATAACAAGCAAAACAGGCATATTATGTATTCATTGTAAAAGTGAAAAATAATAAAAAATATTGTTTAAAAAAAAAAAGAAAAGCCACAGAATAGGGTTGTGTGGCTTTACGGCATCTTTAAAGAAACCTTTTTAACAAAAATGTCTACCTTGTACTGTTGAGAGAAAAAAAAAAAAGCTTTGTGTTAGGGAGGGTGGGGGGGTCACTGCAGCGCAGCAGGTGAAGTTTCAGCACCAACAGACATGACATAAACTCATCCTGTATCGACATAAAGCTAATACTTGTCTGTTGCTGCACTGGGGTTAAATATCAGGCATTAATGCTTTTTTAAATACTTTCTTCACTTGCTTCATACACGTTTTCTTTGCAGTCTATTAAAAAAAATCTACTTGATTGTAACTCCAGCATTCTTACTTCTATATAAACAGAGGTGGACAGAGTACTCAACCCCAGTACTTGAGTAAGAGTACAAATACTACTGGTCAAAATTTACTCCGTTACAAGTAAAAGTAGCTCAGTCAAATATTACTCGAGTAAGACTAGAAAAGTACTTGCTTTTAAAAGGTACTTAAGTATCCAAAAGTAAATGCTTTTAAATTTACTTTAAGTAAAAGTAAAAGTAAGAGTAAGAGTAAATTTCTTATTTTCCACATCAGTAAATTACTATATTTTTTCTAAATTAATTTAAGTTGTAAAGTTTAAGTTGTAAATGTCTGTGGTTTGTCTGTGCCCTCGTTTTTTTACTCGGTCGAACTCAAACATTGAGTTAAGATACGGCCAAGGATTTTGTGAAAGTCCCTGCTCCGAGTCCGGCTCATTATCAGACTCAGACGACTCAGCGGATTGTTTTTCTTCTCCTGACGCAGGTGTAGCCATTGTTGCAGCTATGTCTTGACTTGTTGACTCTGTCTTGACAAACGCAGGCTACTTTGGCGGTATCGTTTTGAGGAGGCTTGACGTATTTCCGCTTTACGTACATCCCAGTGGAGAGCACTGTGATAGGTCTCCTCCTTTGACAAAAACAGCTTGTGTCCAATAGGATTTTAGGGAAGAAGAAAAAAGAGCAGACCTGAAAGTAACGAGTACTTTTCAGCCTTCCTAGAAATTTACTCGAGTAAAAGTAAAAATATTTGTCTTGGAAATGTATTCAAGTAAGAGTAATAAGTACCAAAGAAATCTAATACTCAAGTAAAGTACAAATCCTCTGGATATGTACTTAAAGCGACACTACGTAACTTTTCCACCTTAATATCATATTTCCAGAGTCATTGTGATGATACATCAACATCCAACAGGTTTAATGACACCTCTTTCATGATCTGAGGGAGTCTGTATCGCCTTCACTGGCACTATGTAACTTTGAGGAGCATGGTAGGAACCCTGCCACACTAAAAAACTACAAATTTTACGACTTTGACTGCTTTACGGCACATACGTCACTTCCCCCTCCTTCCCGATTCGCAGTCGAGACGAAAATGGGCGGGGCTTGGAGCGCAGAGCTCCGCAGAAGCTGGTAACCTGTTGCTACAGCAGCAGCAGCAGCTCCACATATAACAGACCAGGGAAAAGATCCTAATGGTTTAACTTTTCAACGGTTTCCTGCTCGGAGGCAGAACCACGCAGGCCAAGTATCTGATATAACGGAGTAAAAGAGTGAAAGAGTCGTCGGCTCGCTTTGGATCGCGGCTGTAACAACCAAACACACAGTAAAGCCTGAATTATGGTCTGCGTTAAATCGACGCAGAGCCTACGGCGTAGGGTACGTGGCGACGCGCAACGTACGGTGCGTGTCGCCGCGTACCCTACACCGTAGGCTCTGCGTCGATTTAACGCAGAACCATAAACAGCCTTAAACCACAAACACTCACACAGACGGGCGTCGGATCAAAACACGGGTTTTATTCCCCACTTCTCCAGCTAAACGCAGTTGCTGGCCAGCTCTCTGCGGTGCAATTAACCCCAATCTTCAGATAAAACTAGTTTGTTGAGGAAAAAATATTAACTCTTATTTGTAGCTGCAGAGGAAAAAAATAATCTCACGAGGAGCCTCTTCAGCATAATACAGCGGTCAAAAAAAAAAAAAAAAAGAGAGAAGTAAGAGGGATACAAAACATGTACTGTATGTTGTATTATACAAATTTATTGAAACATATGGCTCTTCAGTAGAGATTTCATATGGATCCAGACCGTTAATAATCATTATTTTCTCCATATACTGCTCCCTGGCTTCCTTGTTTAAGGTATCCAAGTAAATTCCACTTCCTTTCCAGCAGTTTAACATCTTTTTTTTTGCGTTCCGTCTGTTCACTTGGTGAAACAGAAAAGCATCCCGTCTCCTCTCATCAAAACAAATGCAGCGACGGGACAGGAGTTTTCCGGCAGTACGCGCTGGTGCTCATGGGAAACGTAGTGTTCTTTCTGGTAAAACACTACCGCTTTTGTCCAAAAGATGCCGCCAAACTCAGAAAAGCTGAAAGTTACGTTGTGCTGCTTTAAGTACAGTACTCAAGTAAATTTACTCCGTTACTGTCCACCACTGTATATAAATATGTTTATGCCGTTCTTCCACTGCTTTCACGTTTGGTTGTTGTCTTTTTTAAGATTTTTTTGCAGCTTTAGTGGCCTTTATTCAAGGTTTGGGTAGAGAGAGAGAGTGGGGACGGCATGCGGCAAACGGGACTTGAACCTGCGACCGCTGCAGGAGGACTGTAGCCTCAGCACACGGGCCGCTAACTGAAACCACTGTGTCACCCTTGTCTTCTACAAAAATATTCTCCAAAAGGGTCAACGTTTTTTGAAACGAGAGGAAATACCACTCTGGAGTGTAAAATACTCACCAGTCGAGCTCTGACCCTTTTGGGTAAGTCAGCTTCCAGGCGATAGATGTCTGAATGCTTGAGAATCAGCTGACTTCGGTCCTGAAACTCAACCTAGACAGAAATAAAACAACTGATCAACACGTCTGCTGTTGTGAATGCAAAAGACCTTTTGAGCATGCATGAAGAGGCAGGAGAAATAGAAAAGACGACATTGTTGGCATAGTAAAAGGAGAAAACATCAGCAAGTGGAGCAGGAAAGAGCACGGAGGCGGCTGAACAAGTGGACATTTAAACTTTTGTTCGGGATGTAACTGATTCACTAAAGCGAGCGTGCAGCTCGGCCAGCTAGTCCTTGACCACGACACTGAACTCCAAAGAGCCGCTCTATGACTCTGGCAAGAGCCAGCTAAATATAAATACAGGTTTTTAGAAAACACACAGCAAAATAGGGGACACGGCCAAGGCCGTGGCTGCGGCTGCGTGAGCAGCTGGAGGCTTGTTCTTAGGTCAGCACTTTAACAAGAGATGGAGAGGGAAGGTGGAGAAAAAAGAAAAGATAACTGTCGAGGAAATTGTTGGGAGAAAATACTTCACACATATTATAATATGCATTATACTTCAGGTGCTCGGAGCTCTGTTTATTTGATCTTTTTTACATAGCTGGGCTACGATCCGGCATTTTTTAGCAGTGATTTCCACGTGTATGTGCACGTGACGGTTAAAGGAAGTGTAATCTTGTTGAAACCGGCCCCTCACCTGGTAGAGCTTGTGGGTGTGGGGTTTGACAAAAGCAGCATTGAGGATCAGACCCTCAGGTGTGCCGACCACGATCATCTCCCCGTCGTCCGGAGGACCGTTGCGCAGGCAGTCGTGACTCTGGAGGGGGGAGGAAGGGAAAGGGGAACAGTGTGGAGAAAAAGAAACTGAGATCTGCAAGTATCTTTATCTTTTAATCTTCTTTAGTTGGAATTTGTGAGGAAGATTTTTATAAGTTCACCTTATTAAATGACTCATGAGTTTTAACTCCTCTGTGGTCAGAAGCATAAATGTTTCATATTTTACAAAATTATTGGTTCATCCTTCTCACAAGTTTATTTTAATATGGTTTTTAGAATTATTATTATTGGGTTTTTATAACTTCGAGCAGGAATTTTTTTTTTGAAAGTTCAAAGAAAAAACAAAACACCTTTTCATTCATTTGAATGGGAAAGTGTGTCCAAACGTTTGAATGGTAAAATAGTAAAAATTGCTCATCAACTGAGTTTCATGCGAGCAGAGTCCAGTCTCAACTGGAGAAAACACTTACAAGTACGTTTTCTGGGTGGACGTTGTCACAGTAGGAGCCATCATCAAAGTTGACCTCGTAGAAAGTCTGTGTTGCCATGCCGATGGTGGTGCAGTGGTAGTACCAGCCGTCGCTGTTGCGGCCAATCACCCTGTGGCCCAGATCCAGGCCCTGAGGAGTTTTGGGTACTGTCCGGGGCTTCGGTGAGGGCTTCGGTGAGGGCTTCGGGGGCTTTGAGGGCTTTGAGTTTGAGTTTGAGTTTGAGGGCTTTGAAAAAATAAACAAATAAAAAGGAGGAAGGGAGAAAAAATAAAAACACATTATTTAGGATTAGTTAGGTTAGGATTAACATTTTATCAGAGATGCATTGTTATTCTGTAGTAAAAAAAATTGTGAGAAAAAAGATGTTAAGCAGAACTCCTGAAACCCGAGCAAATGTGGGGGGTATTAAAATGTTTTTTCAAATCCACTGTGGAAGATATTTGTTAGAATTACAGAAACGAAAGAAAATAAATAAAAATTAAAGCGAGGAACGGGCCCTCATGCGTGCAATTTTCACCAATAAAGGTCAAGGACTCAAAACTAAGTCCGATGACACCACCCACGACTCTCTGTGTCAAACCATTCAAAAGTTATGGCAGAAAATAGGATCTCTCAAATATCGACCAATCAGCTACTAGTATCACTTCCTGTTTGGCCACGGCCTCGCCATTTCACGGAAACTCACGATTGTGGTAACTTTTCATGGTTAACGTCTTTTGTGTCTCCTGAGCGAGTTTTATGTCGAACGGACGATCCTGCTAGGAGGAGTTCGTTAAAGTACGACACATGAAAATGGCATAAATTGCGCCAAAATTACACGATTAATTCAAAATGGCCGACTTCCTGTTCAGTTTCGGCCATGGCGCCAAGATACTTTTCTTTAAGTTGCGACATGATACAGGTGTGTACCGATTTTCGTGCATGTACGTCAAACCGTATTGTGGGGCTTGAGGCACTAATTTTTCTAGGGGGCGCTGTTGAGCCATTAGGCCACGCCCATTAATGCAAACCATTAAATATTACATTTTTCGCCAGGCCTGGCTTGCGTGCAAAATTTGGTGACTTTTGGGGCACGTTTAGGGGGGCAAAAAGGCCCTCCTTTCGTCAGAAGAAAAAAAATTCCTACAGATAGAATAGGGCCTTCGCACCGTCACTGCTCGGGCCCTAAAAAAAGAATTACAGAAATGGATGCCTATTTCTTATCCCATGAAGAACAGCTTCAAAGAAACATTCAATAATATACACTACATCACGTTTTCAAAGCAGAAGCAGAAAAATGTCAGCCTTTATCCACTTAAATGATACTTGTTTCCTTCCAACACCATAATAACAGAACACCAACGTATGAAATAAGTTCGTGGAAAAAAAAGAAGAATCTTGCACTCTGGGCTATATGCAGCACATTAAATAATTTCACTGAGCATTTGTTGGATTTAAATGTTGAGTGCACACCCTGATCGTCTCATTTCTCTGCACTCACCTTAGGAACCTTAGGAGTGCTCTTTTTATGCTTGTGGCAGGTGATGGACACCATGTAGGGCCAGTCTGCAGGCTTCATCACCACGCCAGCGATTTGGGCGCAGGTGACGTGGAAGGAGGTGGCACAGTTCTCGTATGTGCACTGGATGCAGGCGCCGTGTTTCTGGTTCGGATTCCTCCCGTGGCAGAACACACATTTCTGCAACAAAAACAAAATAAAAGAAGGTTTTGGGGGTTTTCCTTCCAGGTTTGAGATAAATTCCTGTTCACTTTGACTTCTATTAATTATAATAGAAAGATTACATCCAGAAGCGCAGAGTAACAATCACATCGCTGACCTCATAATCGCCCCTGTGCCACTCAGGGGTTGAAACAATTAAAAGTGGTGCTGAGCCGCAAAAACTCTCTCACTCTTCTTGTCTGGCACACCGTGAAATTGCAATGATTGCACAATATCTTATGAAATGGAGATGTTGAGAGAATCGATATTTAACACTTTTCTTATCTCTTTGATCTTGGATTCCGTTGCACTCCGACAAGTTTTTACTCATTAAAAACAGAGTGAGCAGTTTCAGCCTCGCACGCAGCCGCTCAGCAGCTGGGCCAGTCGGCGATGCCAGTACGGTCATGAAATTTTTATTTTCTTGATTTAGTCTCTTTTGGACTAGTGGATAACTGCAGTGACCAGTCAGCCCTCTCCAACCATATCATGGCCTCCAGTCATGAAATTGGAAAAGGAAATGGTGTCTGCAACGACAGCTCCAAGCTGGGAACCATCTGGGGGCAGAAGGACCAGGACGAATGCAGAACACCTGGGTTTCTCCTGAACTTAAAGGGGACCTATTATGAAAACATTTTCTCTTGCTTTAACATGTATAAAGTGGTCTCCCCTCAGCCTGCCAACTCAGAGAAGGAGGGAAGCAACAAATTCTGCAGTGTCTATACAGCCGCCCGGATGAGCCATCCAGTGTGATGTGACTTCTAGGCGTTCAGATTCTGCGCCCATTGTTACGTAACGACGGGCGCAATGCGTGAAACCACGTCCACAACTAACTCTGGCCGGAACAACAACAACTCTGCTGGCCGGAGCTTCCGCCATTTTTTTGTAGCGGTGTATCACGTCATTCAGGCAGCCAATCAGCACAGAGCCTCATTATCATAGCCCCGCCCACTCAGAATCCTGCATAGATAATGAGGTTAGAGAATGGGAAGATAAAGACATGGCTAAGAGGCTGAATTTCTAATTTCTTTAGCAAAAACAATAAAAAGCTTGTTTTTAAGACATTCAAGGCCTGTTTAAAATAGGTATTATGGCCCTTTCGCATTAGTACCGCCTTAGCCCGGCTCGGCGCGGCTCGTCGCAGCTCCACCCGTTTTGTCCCCGTTTGTTTTTCCACAGCCAGGGGAGAAGTGGGCAGGTTGGGGTGAAGCTGCTGTGACGTACTCGATTGCGCAACACCTTTGTTCGTGTCGGCGCTGATCAGAAATCAGCTGGAGCCGCGAGCGGCTGAGAGTAAAACAGCCCGTCTACATCCCTTTTTTAATTTTCTGGTCAGCCACCAGGTTTATGAACATCTGCACCTCAGAGTTGGATCACCAAACAGACGTTTGCGCTTTATAATAAAATCGCTGCAAGCCGCCAGTCGCCTCTCGCGCTGACTCCCGCTTCCTGATTCAAACGTCTGCCGGCCCCCCGACCTATCAGAGGCGTGGAGGGTGGTGACGTCGGAAATAGTCCCGGCTCAGCCCGGTTAGAACCTCGCCAGAATGGTTACAGAAAAAGTATCTGCTTGGAGCGGCTCTACCCGCCTCAGCCCCTAGTGCAAAAGCGCAAGACGGGGCCGTGGCGGTTAGAACCGAGCTGAGGCGGTACTAGTGCGAAAGGGCCATTAGATGCCATAATAGGTCCCCTTTAAAATAAGTACATGTTTCCCTCAGACTTGAGGATCAGCCACAGCACTCAGGGCCGGCAGGACGGACCACCCTGAACTACGCCCTTTCCAAAGCAAACCGGAAAAGATCAAGGTGAATCGGCAGTTAAAGCATAATATACAAGTCTTCCTGCAACCTTTATACATAATCTGCATGAAAAGAGCTGCAGTTTTTAAATACCAGTTTAGTCAAAATGAAACAACAAAAGGTGCATGAATTGCAAAAAGAGAAGACAAGAGACACAGTCATGTAATCGGGAGAAAGGGAAAATTAAACATTTTCAACACTTGGATGCAACTAACCAACCATTATTCCAGGTACTTGGGAAAATGTTGAGTATATAATTTTAAGCCAATTTTACTATGATTTATTTCAAATGTTTTTTCAGTCTTTTTATTGCGTCATCCGATTTAAAAATACAAAAAAATATTTAAAAAACAACATTAATACAAGCAGCTACAACAATATGTTCTTATTATATCAATGTTTCACTTGTCCCCCCCATCTTATTTTTTTAAACAACCTATTAAAGTTATCAGTGGTGAAATTTCAGGCAGATGGCGATAAGACACTAAACCAAAACTGAGCAATGACAAGTTACATGACAAATTTGGCCTTATTTTCCTTCCCCGACAGACTGACTGCAAAGATAAATCAGCAGAAAAATAACTTTAATTTTTCAACTTATGTACTTCTGAAGCGTTTTCTTACATTTAATTTATGCATACGTTAAAGTGATCTGAACATCTTTCCTCCAACTTTTCATGGATGTTGTTGCTTATCTGTGTA
This sequence comes from Cololabis saira, assembly GCF_033807715.1. Taxonomy (NCBI): domain Eukaryota; kingdom Metazoa; phylum Chordata; class Actinopteri; order Beloniformes; family Belonidae; genus Cololabis; species Cololabis saira. The sequence goes on from NC_084599.1 coordinate 28,359,731, forward strand.
GAACAATCCTTATTGTCACATTTATCTATGGGAGCGTTGCAACGTGGACTCAACCCTTGTTTGCATAATAAAATGAGCTTTGGCAGTATTTATGTTCTGCTCATACATTTCAATATTTGTCCATCTTAAAATCTGAATCCGCTCTGAAGAGAATCTAATCCAGAGCTGTACAACGCTCACTGGAATTCAAACCATTGGTCTTATAACTCTTTTCTGGTGCCCTTTCCAAGACGGAGACTAAACAATTTATCTGCAGAGAAAAATAATTGGCCAACTGACAAATAAAACAAAGTCATTGTTTTGCTTTTTCTTTTTTTTTTTTTACTTCTTTGTACGTCGCAGGAGACCGTGTGTGGAAGCTGGCAGCTGATAAAGAGTTGAGAAGATCGTTTGATTTCTGTTTGAAGCGCAGTTGCCAGCGCAAGCAGCTTAAATAAATCACCACCGAATACTTCCACCACTAGTGCAAGATGCTATGAAAGCCTCCATAAAAGTTTTTTTTTTAAGGATTTCACCAGTGTTACTGAGCCTAATAGATTTTTGCAAGGCCCAAGACAAAAAGAAAAACAGTGTGTGAAATCATCCCATTCCTGAGAGCGCGAGACACAGGGGGGGGACGACATGGTGCAACAAAGACCGGTTCCAAGGGCGCATGTTCACATTTAATCAGCCCAGCCATCCGAATCATTAGACTGCACAGCTTCTTCTCAAAGCCTTCTCAGAAGACGAGAAGAAGAAGAGCTTCGACGGCACTCCGATGCCAATGTCAGATGGCTTGAGTTTGATAGATGATTCAAAGAGAAAAGTAGGGAGAGGTGACGTTATTTGTGAGTTTGTGGTAATGTACAAGCGGGAGAGGCCATTGTTCGCCGTGGAGCAGAGATGCGGGAGAGCGAGAGAGAGATGGCAGTAAGGAGAGAGAGAAACAAGTTGTGTTTAAACAATGGGGAAATTGCTTCCAACCTATGGGATCGATGCACTTCATTTGGCGCAGTGAGAAATGACAGCTGATTATTCAGCCGTTCCCCTCAGCATGTCTGTTTTACCCCACTTCTCACAAAAACGATCTATTCACCAAGAAAGGAAGGAGGGAAACGGAGAAAGTGACAGATCCAGAGGCAATGAACGGGAAAGATAGCAATCTGCCTCAGCCCAGGATAAGACCAGGGGAGCAAGTAAAGGATATCTGGCATGACGGGGGAAAAAAAAAACAAAACGAAATGAAACCGCTGCAAAGGGCACACTTGCTTAATACAACACAACCGCATGAAAGAAGTGTAACTCTCGGATATGTTTCTGCTGGGCCTTACCAGGTTCTTGCGGTTCTCTGGTACAGCGCTGACATCCACGGGCTCTCTCTCGATAGCGTTGACGAAGCGCACCTCTGGCACGCCGATGGCACAGATAACGTGAACCCACCTGGTGCCACAAATCAGAGAGGACACCATGAACACCCCAGGAAAAATCAGCTGAGTCAAAAAGCACCTGCATTTAAAAACCCTCTGAAAAGGGAAAATCTGTTCTGAAGAGGGGTTAACATATTTGTGCTCCATATTCAGTAAAATCCGAGCACTGACCTGTTATCCGTGGTGACCTTCAAAGCCCCTCCTCGTAGGTTGCAGAGACAACACTCCTAAAAGAAAAAGAGTGGTAAAATAGTATTTAGCCCCTATCCTTCCAGAGTTTATCAAACCCTTTTGTAAGTGTCGAGTCAGCTCCAAGTCATTCATTCTCCAATAATTTGAAGTTCATGTCATGGCAACAGTTTTGTGTCTTCATGCACAATTATTGAGAGGGTTTAGCTAAAACCAAGGCTACTGAGGTCAAAATCAGGTTTTTGTTAACGGAGCTGAATGCATTTTAAACTGCTATGAGTATGGAGCCAAATCAAGGCCAAAAGTTTTGCTAATTTGAAAATAAAATTTGAACCTGAAAATTCTTTTTTACAGTTTCAATTTATTTTTTTTCAGTATCAGATCTTTTTTTCAGTTTCAGAACTTTTTATTTCAGCTTCAAATCTTTTTTTCAGTTTCAGATCTTTTTTTTTTTCAGTTTCCCATTTTTTTTTCAGTTTCAAATCTTTTTTTTTCCAGTTTCAATTTTTTTTTTCAGTTTCAGACATATTCACGTGATTGGCAGTGGAAAAATCTGATACTAATGACACATTTCTGTTTAAAAAGCTGCCACACACCCCACGCCAGATCGGGGCCAAAAGTCTGTAACTGAAAAAAAAATTTGAAACTGAAAAAAAATATCTGAAAATGAAAAAATATCTGATACTGAAAAAAAATAAATTGAAACTGTAAAAAAGAATTTTCAGGTTCAAATTTTATTTTCAAATTAGCAAAACTTTTGGCCTTGATTTGGCTCCATATATGAGGTGCTTCACTAGAAATTATATCTGAAAAATTATAGCTCGTTGATTAGCAGATCTTGCTAAATTTGTTTGTGAACTTTCACAGAATACTTCCACTCCATCTAAAACGTTGTTAGCAGTCAATGTTTATCTCATCTTGACACAATTTCTCCCTATAAAAAGGTGATGATCCCATCTCCATCTTATCCTTTTCACCCACAAGTTAAATGATCCCTACTAAACCAAAGTATCAGTATCAGTTATTACTGCCACTCACCACTGTCCAGGTTCCTGTGGAACACCTGGAGCACGTCCAGGAGGCGCTGACAGAATCTGGCTTCACGCCGTAACAGCCTGTAAGAGAGAAGACACCAATCACTTCACACATTCCTGTTCTGAAAGCTTTTACATACGATTTAACAACAGACCTGTCTGTAACCTGGGGTTTTTTTTTTTTTTTACAACTTGATCCAACCTAAGCTCCTGAAGCCTGCAAGTTTACATACACCTGGACATGTCTGAATGATCTCTAGCTGGATGTCCACTCCGGAACAAAGAGGAGCGAGAGCCGAGCGATGCAGGACTGGCGTTTCTGACAGACGGGAGCTCTTTCTGCTTCACATCTTCCCATCAATGGCAGCGCTGTTTCAGCTGCTGAACCCAGTTCATCTCTGGATAAGTAATGAATTGGCCTTGAAGGTGCACTCCAGCTTTTGGGATAATAAGAACCCAGGAGGGTTGATATGTGTGTGTGTGTGTGTGTGTGTGTGTGTGTGTGTGTGTGTGTGTGTATGCGTTTGAATGCCCAGTTAGATGGCATCATTCAAATAATTGACAAAGCCAGACTGAGTTTGCAAAATTAAATGCTACGTAACCTAATCCTGAATCGTACATGCATTCTACCACCTACTTTTGGACATTTTACAAGACACCAGGGGCCTCATGTACTAAGAGTGCGTGGACTTCAACGTGAATCCGTGCGTGGAATTAACAAGACCGCAAAAATTCATATGTACAAAGCTGTGCGTACGCCCAAATCCACGCAGGTTTCTCTGTACATCCCAATCAGCGTGGATTTGAGCGCACATGCGGGAGCACAACACTCCGCCTTGTCTCCTCCCTCAAATATATGTTTGAATATCATATGAAGATAATTATCCATTAAAAACCGCTCATCCTAACAAGAAAATGCTCTGAGCTGGAATAAATAATTCATTTTGGGGCATTTAGGGGTGTCGGACTCCAGTCCTCAAGGGCCGGTGTCCCTGCAGGTTTTAGATGTTTCTCTGCTTCATTGCACCATGATACAAGTGACTGTGTCATCAACAGAACTATCCAGACTTTGATGACAAGTTGGTGATGATGATTAATTAGAATCAGGTGTGTTAAAGCAGGGAAACATCTAAAACATGCAGGACACCGGCCCTTCTGGGATTCAGTTTGACACCTAAATTATGGTGTTCTTTGCTTTGCGTTGCGTTCGGTGAAGAGTTGTGGTTTTATTATGATCGTACGGGTTTGTTAATGTTTATGGGCAGCGTTAGTGCATCATTACACTCTGCTTTTCTTGTTTGTATTTTAAGAACCGACACCAGAATTTTTGGTGGATGAAAAACGGCTCCTCGTTGTTTATTGTCATACATATTATATACTAACGGATTAAGACCAATGTACACTTTTAAATAGTCTTACACATTATGGATGTCCGCGATCACCCCTCTCATAAGTATAACAATGTGAACAAAATACATTTATATTTAAAACATGAAGCATTACGATCTGATTCCTCTGCTGCAGAAATAAAGACAATTTGTGCCGACGGGATTATCGAGGTGCAAACGTGAGAAATAAAGAGCAAAATTGCTGTAACTCGGAGTGTTGCATCCGCAGGAGGAGAGACAGGTGTCGTGCCAAAAAGTGATTGAAGGCCAAATACAGTTAATGAAAGGTTGTTTCTGCCTAAATATGACTTGATCTCATTCTTGAGCTTCATAATCTGAAATCTGACTGTTTAGCGCTCTCGCTCAACGGGCTGCAGTGCGCGCTCCCGCGGCCACAAATCAGAAGAAATCAGATTCTGGAAGGCAATCACTTTTTGGCACAACGCGGTTTTTGCTTCAAAATTAATTTTAATGTATTTCTGTCCAGACACAGTTATGGGATGTTTAGGATCTGGCTTTTATCAGTAGTCCTCCCATACGGCCGTCATGACGACAGACAGATGTCCGACCTGCAGCTCCAGCTGAAGCATCATGTTGGTCTGAACCGGAGCAGCTGGTCCAGTTCAGGGCAGAGATCCAGAAGATCCTCTTGGTACCTGAACCAGCTGATGGTCCAGTCTTAGTCCTGGACCAGCAGATCAGTCTGGTGCCTGAGGACTCGCTCCTGATCCTGCCATCAGCAGGTTCCTCTAACGGAGCCAAAGCTCCATCGGGATTTGCAGGTTCCATCGTTGAGCTCCTTTAGTTGTTTGTTCAGATGATGTGGTTGATTGTGAGATTGTTGCAGCTCCACTCTTGTGTAATTTATCTGGTGATGTGGGGACTGTCATGTCCTTCACGTGGTCGTGAATTTATTGTTGACGTCATGTTTCCTCATATTCTGCACTTCACTGCATCACCAGTGAGTGTCGCCAACGGACAAAACCTCAGAAAAGTGCGTACAACAGCTTTGGTGTGTGAGTGAAGGACCGCAGCTTTCTACGTTCACGTCATTCTTTGTACATCCGACCGTGAGCGTTGAAAGTGGCGTACGCACGTTTTTTGTGCGCCGCACTCTTAGTACATGAGGCCCCTGGTTATTTGCACCTTTGCATTAAAATGCACTAAAGTCAGTGACCGCGTTTACATGCAGTCAATAACCCTTTTAAAACCAGAATATTAGCAATAACCCGGTTTTGCAGGGCCATGTAAACACCAATAACCCCTTTGAATAACCGGAATATGCTCATATTCCGGTTTTTAAAAACCTGAATATGACCCCTGGGTTACTCCTTTTAAATCCCGAATATTCGGTCATGTAAACACCAAACGGGATATCCCCATCAAATGGAACATGAATTTGTTTCCTGCGCATGCTCGGTTCGCAAGGAATCTTGGTCTTTTGAGTCCAGGACGTACTTCTAAACACGGAGAAACACAAGACCACGCCACACTTTTGGAGTGAGGAGGAGACTAATCACTTCATAAATGTAATGAAGGATATAAACATTTTGGCATTTGTAGACGGTAGAAAGTACCGGGATAGCACGATTTACAAGAAGGTGAGTGAAAGGTTGTGCGAAGCAGCATTTGTTTTGAATTTGGATACAGGAAGAAGAAGCGGAAATGACTGGAATTGCGTCATGATGTTCTCCACGCGTCGCTGGTTTGATCGAGTGATTAATTACCATATTCCCTGTTTGCTCACGCATGTAAACGGAATATTCCGAATATTAGCAATAACTTGAATTTTGACTGCATGTAAACGTAGTCATTAATACAAATATCTATTTTGAAGAATACAAAAGAGTTAATAGCAACTATCACACTCGTTCCTCGTGAGGAATTGGAGGGAGATTTTCACATGCAGTGTTATAAACTTGTTACGCCAACACTGCAGCCATCGCATTTCTTGTTGCATGGAGTACTTACTGGCATGAACTTGCATGTTACAGGACGAACAGCGGATCAGGAGACTGGTTCCATCCTCCCCAATGTGATAATTGGTTGGCAGTGGCTCTGTGTTTCCTGCTCCGACGCTGAAGCACATCTCTGGGACGAGCGGACGAGTTGAACGGCCGTGATGGCTGTGACGGGCCGGTGGGGATTCAGCCGTATTCTCTTTCTGTGGATTGAATGTTGAGAAAAGGGGGAGAGAAAAAAAAAAGGTTTACATGCTTCATGTGAACGGGTTGAACTTCAACCACGTCAGTCTTTAATACCAGCCTGACAAATGTGCGTCAACGGCAGCATGAACGGACCCGTATGTAGGGACAGAAGAGTGAACAGACGGCACAATGCGGCTCGAGCACAGCCACCGCATCGTTAAAGGTCTTCTCTGCCACGAAGTTGGGTGAATGAGTCTGCCACAGGTGCTCCTGCTTCTTCATGCTGCTATCCATCGACATCGGGGAGGACAGCTCTGCAGAAAAGTACACATCAACCATTTAAAAATAATTAGCACCAGTGATTTTAGTTCTTTGATGTACATATAAATCGTTGCATAAACGTTTGCAGAGAAGCTCTTGAAAAGAAAAAAGAGAACCACCCACACTGCTCCAGGACAGTACCGACTATGGACTGATGCAACCGACTGAACACAAAAAGCATCAATGTCAATGGTTGATACTTGAAGTCAACTTAGTAGTGAAGTTCTCAAGTGACTGATGCACACTGTGATAAATGTGAACAAAAAGGCAGGAAAGATCTTTTCAGGTTCTACTCAAACGCGTTTCCTCCCTCCGCCACCCTTCCCTCTCTCCCTCATCCATCCTTATGAAGGACAGGGGGAGTCAAGTCCCAGCCGTCAAACATAAAGTGACTTTGAAAGCAGGTAATTGGAAGTCATGATCCCCAGATCAATAAGTGTCAGTCAGAAAACAAAAAGAAATACACACAAGGTAAAGTAGGGGAACCGAGCCTTGCCACCTTGACTTCATTATCCTCACAAGGTGCTTCATTTCTGTGGCTGTTTTTGTGCAGATCCAGATGTGATCAAATCAACCGACACTAAGACAAGGATAACCCATCCGTCTAAAGTTTCAAAAGCCAAGTATTTAGTATGCATAATTACAAAATACTCTTAAGGGTTCATTACATTTGCAGTGACATTTAAAACGCACACACCTTTGTCACTTGTTGGGTCTTGTTTGACGATGGACAGGGGGGTACGCATGGGTGGCTTGCTCAGCGGGTGGCGGCGACTCTTCTTCACCTCTGTTGGCATTTTCGTCTTGGTGTAGGTCGCCTGGTAAAAATCAAGGTTGTTCATGTTGTTTTAGTCTACATATTCCATCGTTACAATGTGTAAAAGTTCTTTTCTCCTAATGTTTGTTTTCAGTCACGACAAGCCTCACCTGGGTGGGAGTCTCTTCCACGGGGATGTCTGTTGACTCAGTGTCGAAATGACTGAACATCTTCTTCTTTGAATTGACGACAGAAGACGTAGCAAACTGCTCAAATGCTTGTTCAAATCCAGACGTGATGGTTGGCATGTTGGACGTCGTCTTCGGCTTTTTCTGCTTCTTTTTCTCAGTGTCATCCGTCAAGATCTGAGGCTTGGCCTCTGGTTCTGGTTCGGGTTCTGGTGCTGGTGCTGTCAAAAACAAGAAGGGGGAGAAGAAAGGAAAAATGTCAGTAGTGGAGATAACATATCAACAAAAATAGTTTGTAAACCGCTGACAATTCAGCCTAAAAAGAAGTGTACTGTTCACACGTTCGATAAAAATAATGCTAACAGAAACTGCTGGAAGCAGATTTTACTCCTAAATCAAATCAAACTTTATTTGTAAAGCACCTTTCATACAAAAAATGTAACACAAAGTGCTTTTCATAAAACATAAACATAAAATGTATTAATTAAAATGTATAAAATAGACCATAAATAACGACTAAAATATTTAGATAAAACATTAAGATAAAACAATGAAAATAAATTATGATAAAAAAAGGATAAACTAAATATAAAACAGAGCAGTAAGATCCAATAAAAATAAGGGTGAGCATAAAAAATGTAAAAGAGTTAAATGAGTCAGTTAAAAGCCTGATTAAAGAGATGGGTCTTGAGCCTCTTTTTAAAAACATCAACAGTCTCTGCGGCCCTGAGGTTCTCCTGAGATTCTCCGGGAGGCTGTTCCACAATCGGGGACCATAATAACATAATGCCGCCTCCCCGTGTGTCCTGGTTCTAACTCTTGGTATGGTTAAAAGGCACCGGAGGACCTCAGGGTCCGCGAGGGTCGATAGGGTAAAAGTAGTGCAGACAAATAAGAAGGCCCAAGACCATTAAGACACTTAAAAACTAGTAAAATAACCTTAAAATCAACCCTGAAGCGGACGGGGAGCCAATGCAGAGATTTTAAAACAGGTGTAATGTGCTCCCGCCCTCTGGTCCTCGTCAGCACGCGTGCGGCTGAGTTCTGTAATAATTGTACATTGTACATGTTCTTTTTGGGAAGACCAGAGAGCAGGGCGTTACAATAATCTAAACGACATGAAATAAAAGCATGCATTAGCACCACCGTACTAGCCTAGAATAAGGTTTTATTAACAGAAACGTTTCACATCCTCCTCACCCTCTTCAACAACTGGAGTCCCTGCTGCTTTGGCAGCAGCCTCTTGTTCCTCACGTTCCATCGCCTCCAGGGTCATCATGGCCTCTCTGGCGAGGCGCTCCTCCCTCTCCTGCCTGCGCTGCGCCTCGCGCTCCTCCACCTGACGCTGGTACTCGGCAGCATTCAGTTCAATTCCCTCCTCTGCCAGCACCTTTACCTCCTCTAGCTTCAGACGACGCACCTGCTTCATTTTTTGCATGGCCCTGGGGTGGTGCACAAACACAGCCTCCATGAAACCTTCACAAAAGATCTGACACCCCTTATAGAACATGGTAATGCACTTATGGCTTCACTTCAGTCTGCCACGCATGGAGAAGACAGTTCCAGAAGTACCACATTACAAATTTTAGAAACAGAAAGTATTATACTAAATGATTTCCTATCTGGTAGTGTTCCTGACTCACCTTCGCAGCAGGTTCACGCGGAAGGTGACGCGCTGCTTCCTCCAGAGCTCCAGTTCAGGACTGGTCAGTTCTGTGGGCTTCAGGTGGTCCAGCACTGTAACGTCTTTACCCTGCTTCCACATATCGTAGCGATCGGGCTGCAGGCAGCGCACAAACACGTCCATGGAGATCTTCACCATGTCCTTCCGACAGGAACACTAAGGGGGAAGGGAGACATTTAAAATCTTGTGCTCCACAATAAATTTGGTAATTGCTGCTGGTTAAGAATGAAGTTAACCTCTATTCAAACTGAGCCTGTGATTTTACACTGCATTCAGGTTTTTAAAGCCTGATCTTCCAGTTGTTTGTCTGAATGTGCAGCACATCCCACAGATAACAATTTTTTGGATTGAAATCTCAATGTAGAGATACTTTTTTTATGAAATAATAAAAGTGAAAAAGCACTGTGTGTAAGGTCAGCCTGAAGGAAAAAACAAAACAAAAACACATAACTGACGTTAAAAAATCTAAAGAGACAAAGTTAAAAATATTTCACCATTCTGGTATTTTAACACCCATAAAGGAAACATACAGACTAATAAATCAGGGTGACGGCATCATTATTTAACCATTCACACTTAAAACTCTCCACAACCCTGACCGCTATTACAGGCCAATGAATCTGGCAACTCTCACGTGTGTTGCTGCATCTCTCGGGGTTGTCCTTTGCTGATGCTTTCATCATACAAATACAAAACAAATCAGATTCCTTCTCCCTAGGTACATTACAAACCCGGCTGTTTGCCAGGTTTGACTAATCTTATAATTAGGATGTTTATTAGGATGTATTTTTGCTCATTCGTATTACTGTGTACAGCCTGATGTTTCAATTACGACTCTATGTAGGAACTTGATGGGTGATGTCTCAGAGTGAGAAAGGATAGCTGCTGGTCACCATGCAACCACACAAAAGTAAATCCATGCCAGATTTACAATCTACTGGTTTTCTCTAGGCTTTATTCCGGTTCCTGTCTGTTTATGTCAAAATGACAAAGTCGAGTCCTATAAAATGGGGTGTTTGGTCACAGCAATCATCAGCTTTTCCTCAACTTTGCCTGGTATTGGCCCATCTTTCTGACGAGAGCAGAGATTAAAAAGCATCACACCGGACCCACAATCCAATTCACCAATGCTTGACATCACACCATTTAAAGTCAGTAGACAACAACTGTCGATGCCTATGAGGTCTGTGTGTGATACAGGGGTTAAGATGTGCAACACAGGGGTCATGACGCTGCAGAATGAAGTGCAAAATAAAGGTCAGAGTGAGAAAGAAATACCTGCAAATGCTACAAGTATGGTGCGAAAGATGTATACAAAACAAAAATGAGAGTGGGAAAGCAAGATGAAAAGGTTTTCTTTTGTGCTTTGCTTGCTGTATTGTATTCTGGCCCCATCATCCTCCGAGCTGTATTCAGAGTCTTATGTTCAATTACGGGAAACACAAAAACTCAAACCTTCACAGCGAAACAATATCCAGCCTACATCTCATCTTGGCACCACTTGACAGACGGAAACATTGAAATATGGTGTTGCAGCACGATGCGTGTGCTTGTGTGTGCGTCTATGTGTGTGTGTGTGTGTGTGCTTTAGTACTGCTGACTGTGACCACCTTTCTAGGGGTAGTTGGGGGAAGGTGGATTTTAGTGTTCTAAATTTCCAACATGTCACCTTTGCGCAATCAACAGGAAGCAAAGGAAAGAGCGCTGTACTCGTGTACTCGAGCTTTCGTTCGTGGCTGGTTGACTGAGGAGGCAAACTTTGTCACCCTCTGAGGAAGAGGAAGCGAAAATAAGCCTCATCCATTATTAGTTTCTGGTGTAAATCCTGTGATTATTCACTATCCAATCAGTGGTCCACCGTGTCTTTAAGTGGGATTTATAAGGGTATTAAAGCTCTAATTATTTTCACAAAATTGTTAAGAAGCTATGGAAATTGCCAACCTCCCTTAGGGGTCATCATTTCCACTTTCTCCTCTAATTAAGTTTTACATGAATATTAACATTTGAATATGTACACAATCTTTTAAAAAAGTCACTTTGAGACTACAAGTCAATGAGGCTACAAGTATGCTGAGTCTCAAAGAATCTAAATTGTTTGCTCCACAGACCTGGGGCCTCTTTATGGCTCCTTGGACTCTTAATAACAAATAAATAGCTTTTAAGGACTGAACTGTTTGGGCCGAAAGAAGCCAAAACGTGTCATAATTCAGTTACAGTTAACTGCTGCAAACACCTGCTGCACCAAAGGGGACGGAGATTTGCTGGCGTACCCTTTTTCAGTGAATTCTGACAAGATACAAATAATGGTTACATTGTTTTAATTTTTACTCCCAGTTTTATTTCCTCTCTTCTTGTTTTAGACCCGTTTGGCAATGACTCTTTACCATTCTGAAACAGACGAGCTAATTCAAAACAAAGCGAGCCATGTGGCCATGTTGGTGTACCTGCTGTCAGGCAGCTGTATCGCTGCATCCATCAAGTATCCGTTGCATCTGCTTTCTGTTCAAATGTCAGTGATATTTCAGCTATTTCCTGTTCTATATGAATTTATAAGCTGCATAAATAAGCATGCAGAGTCATGACGGTGAGTTTTGGTACAACTTTGTCCATGGTAACTAAACTAAATGTTCCTGATCTTAAATTGATTGTTAAATGATAACTCTGTTTTAACATGTTGCTGAATTGTTTTGTTAACCAGAGAAAGCTTAAATGGAAGCTCAAGTTAACTCCAAAGAGGTCTTTAGGCCTTAGTAGCCCCCCCCCAACACCTCCTGACTGACCACCAGCACTGTAAATGTGACCATCACCTAGGGCTGGGCGATATATCGAGATTTTAATATATATCGGTATATTTTCAAACACGATATGGTACGAGACAATATCGTTTATATCGATTTAAAAAAAATAAATAAATAATTTTTACATTTTTTTTTTCATGATTTTGATATAGCTTATTTTCTGACAAATTGACTTGAATGTTTTATTTGAGATTTGCACAAATGTTTTGTTATTTGCACAACTGTCAACCTCAGTGGAAAAGTCTGCCTGTTACTGTCTACATTGTATTAATTGCACAGTCTATTTTAATTTAATTGTTATGCAGGAAAGGGATATTTGTTTTATTTTATTCAAGAAGCATTTTTATTCTATATATGCAGGCAGTTTGGACCATTTGTTTTATACATTTTGATATTGTGCAGACCTCTGTAAACAAAAGGTACCTGTGTGACATTTGGCACGAGGCTTTGTATTAAAACTGACTGTTTTTTTTTTAAGGGTTTGCCTCAGAAAAAAATTAAGCAAACAGAGATGCTATGCTATAATGCTTTGGGGGAAACCCCAATTAAGGCACAGAAAAAATATCGAGATATATATCGAGTATCGCCATTTAGCTAGAAAATATCGAGATATGACTTTTGGTCCATATCGCCCAGCCCTACCATCACTCCATCACTCAATCATTCTACACTGACACTACGAATAAAAATCACAGGCCGTCGATTTGATCACGTGTGTCAAGCATGTCAAATGTGTCTCCTAAAGTCACTGGACTTGGCTTTTGTGAAACCTTGTTGTGCAATCTCAGCCTATCTGCTCTCGCCAACACAAAGAAAGTGAGCGCAACTAATCCAAAAATGTGGAGCGTGTGATCTGCAGTTTTTGAAACGATAAAAATTGTCTGCTCTAGTTTGGGAAGTGGGAGGATGATTTTCACTCCTCTCCCAGACAAAATAAAATAAAAAATAAAAAAATTATCACACTGGAGTCCTGGAGGAGCCGTACCGAACAGCAACTGAGCACCGTATCAACAAAGAGGCTTTCAATGAAAATGCAGCGGACTCAGAAGACCAAATGGCTACACTCGGTGGTGAAATGGTGCGGCGGGCACAAACACAACAACATGAAGGATGCTTTTTACCACGTTCACTTCTGAGGCTCAAGGTTCATTTTCTTTCTACCAAATTTGATCCAAACCTTCACTTATACAATGTGTTACTCAATGCAACTGCATGTATCAACACTTTTAAATACTTTCAGCAAGTTCCCATCTTTTTATTTAAAACCTAAAAAGGAAACAAATCCAGTTTAACACAATTATCGAAAAGCCTCGATGTTAAAATGTCTGCTTTATATGTAGAATCCGCAAAGCCAGAAGGGTTTAAGAGAAGGTTAAAACCGCAATGTCTTAAAAGAATGACATTCATACACAGCAGACAAAAGTGCTGACAAAGGGCCCGTTTGGCTGCAGCTGTGCGTTCGCTTAGTAAGTCAGACAGATGGGTCAGCAGTTGAGGACCCCGTATTTAATGGAACCCGGCCGCAAAGCACGGTCAAGCCAACCTCCTCTATGTGGTGCGCTGGCAGCCTCAAAACGGTGACAAATTTGATACCGAACCCCATCGTTCATTGTCCTGTTTGCTGCTGACAGAATAGGGCACGGTAGGCGGAGGGCGAGAAAGGGAGGAGAGACGGCCAAACGAGTTAACGGATGGCTGCTTGAGCTAAAGACAGACGGAGAAAGATCGGGCAGTTGGGAGGCTGAAGGAAAATGAGACTTAATTACTGCTGAACAAGCGGCTGATATGAGCGAGCGGTATAGAACTCTATATTTAGTACAAGAGACTGAGACCGAACAAAATCACTAACAAAAAAGGTGCAGTACAATTGTCCTTAAGGGCCGAGCGCTAAATACGTGTTTGAATATTTCAAATGTGGATTTAACTGAGGCAATTTCAGTTTTCAGAGCATTTTTAAGACTAAAAAAAGTTTTAAATCAACTTGATGACTGTACAACATGACAAAAGTAAAAAAAATTTCAAAACCCCTTTTGTAATATTATATAACTAATATTAGGAAATCCCTGGTGACAACACCAGCACTCAGAAGGAGTTACTGCTAGACAGAAGTATTGTTGTTCACCGAGTTCGGGGCTCACGTCAGTGGTGCAGAATGGACCACTCCTCTACATCAAACTGACACAAAGAGTACAGAGATGCTTCTTTGAGCAGTGGAGCTTGGTATACTGGTTCTTAACTCACAAACGGCCACACAGGTAAAGTATGATGGCCAAATCGACAGTGTAAAAAGAAAGAGAGCCGCACAGGTACCACATAAATCTGAGATGTGAGAAAGCCCGAAGAAGAGGCGACATAAAGGGAAAAAGGAGGAGGATAGACAGAGTAGAAGACATAGAAAAAGAGAGAGACTGGGCTTTCATGAGGACACTGTAGTTGGGCTCCCTTCCACAACTAACCCACGCCCTGTCAATTTCACACTCAACAGCCTACAGGGAAAAGGGTCGGTTGCGTCGGTACAAAGACGCATCAGTAACAGATGGCGTGGAACAGAGAGCTCGATGCTGCTTTTACATTTTGATATGATCTATTACTTTATCCCTTAAGAGACGCAAATAGCCAGAGTAGGGTAGCAAATTTAATGTGAACTCTCCATTTGTCTGAAGAGTTCTGGTGCTGATCGAGATTTAGGCGTTTTTGTTCCACTTACACATTTCATGCCTCGCCTGAAGTTCATTCATGCTGCTAACAGTATTAGTTCACTGATGTATGCTATCGTTATTTAAAGGAATTACATATTCAGGTTTTTGCCCCCATCCCAATCACTTGTCACTATTTCATCCGTGGTTTTGGCTGCACTGAATTTCAAATGAGCACCTACACTTTTTCCAATCCATTTTCAACTTTCAGTTTCTTAAAGAAGGGGCTGCAAGAACAGCCTAGACCAAGACCTCTCAACAATTAACTTTACTCTTAATAATAAGCACAACCCTTAAGTTTGTGATACATTGCAGAGGTCTCAGATCTCAGCGGGTCGTTTCATCTTACCAGGGTAGCGTTCTTGCCGTAGTCCACCCAGCGCAGCGTGGCAAAGTTAGTAGACTCTGCGCAGTTGAAGCCGTGGTTGAAGCCGGCGTGGTAGCCATAAGGAAAAGTCACCATAAACTCTCCTTCATTCTGAGTTATCTGTGCATAGAGGAAAGAAACAGAAGAGTTAAAAAAAAGTCTTATAAATTCTTGGCATTCCTATTTAAAGTCCAAGTATTGAAATTACTAATACAAAAAAAAAAAGAAGTGTGTCTCATCCATGTACTGCATTTCTTACAGCTACAACTCACTTTTTTATTATTAAAAATGTTTAAACCTTCTTACTACCCACGAGTCTCCCAAAAAAAAAAATAACTGCCACCAAAGTTTAAGAATAAAGAGAGTCTGGCTCCTCAGAATAAACTTTTCTTTAAACTTTTTTCTGACTTCAACCCAACTCGACTGCTGCTCCCAGTGTTGAGCGTCTTCCCATGAGCAGAGTATTATTATGAGGATGTTTAAGAATAGGAGGGCAAGTTAGGCACATTCCTTTTTAGCATGTCGCCCCAAAGCCTAAGCATTATATACGTGCCTGTGGATCTCGGCTTCTTTGTGAAGCCTGGATTCCTGCAATCAAGAGGCACATCAAGCCAAACGAGGAAACGAGCGTGATGGGAGAGAGGGATGGGGGCTGAAAGCGGGAGATAAACTTCCTCAACTAAAAGCAGTGGTTCAGATATCAAACGCACCCCCTTCGCTGTGCCAAGAACAGAAGACTGTTTTATTTTTATACATAAATCAGGAAAGTCACTGTAGGTGTGTAGCACGTAACATGTTCGCTGTGATAATGATATCCTGAGGGGGGAGGGATGAGATAAGATGGGTGGGGGGTCTGGCTTTGGGGAGCTTTGGATGCCTCTTCTGTCTGTATTTTTTTTTTTTTTCCCCTCTCACCCCCCTTCAATTTTCCATTAATTTTCTTGCACAGTGGAGGCTTCTGCTACAAGCCGAACGGCACAAAAGAAAGGTGAAAAGATGCCAATTAATTTTCAGTGACAGACAGAAAGAGACAATCTTTACTGGTCTACGCATCAATACTCAGTCATCCGAACAAGCCCACTTCTCCTGCAATTTATGGAAACCACACAGAGAGAGCAGCGGGTAAAATAACACAACTTCACTTCCTCTTTCATATACAAGGCATCTCAAACTTTTAAGTAATCCTACTTATCACAGCCATTATTGATTACTATCAGGGTGAAACTGAATGAAAATGAATGAGTGGCGCCGCAACAATGCATTTTAAAATGACTCCACTAAACGCAACCTTTGTGTCTGTGATTCAGCATTGGCTGAAAAAAACCAAAGAAGATTCGAGTTACCCATAAACTTATGTTGATTAAAACAACCACTATCGCCCATCATGTAGGCATGGATATGTTGCCACTCACTCTGTCAAAGGGAATACTGTATTTCTTCAGGATGGATGGAGATATCAGCGTCATCTTGTGGCGAAGGAAGGCGTCACACCCTTGGCAGCTGCCCGGGAAAAAGCCTGCAGAGGATCAAAGTGCGTACAGGGGTTGAAAGAATTTCACAGAAGACTAGAAGATAGACTGAAGGTGAGAAACTTGGATTATATTGCGTCTGCACAATGAAAACCACAACACACATACCAACCAATGACATAGACAAGATAGACTGAATAATATGTATTCTAAGTTATGCAGATACCTGCACTGATTGTACCTTGCATGTTGGAAGGGGAAAGTTTTCAAAGTAAAAGCTGAACTTTAACACAAATACAGATAGTCTTACAAATGGAACTCAACAATACGGCCTGTGGTATTCAAATGTTAAGGAAAAAGAAAAGTGATAATTATTTGAAACCCTGTTAAGCAACATACTGCAGGTAATGAGAGAATAATCAATCCCTGATCCCAAAATACTTAGTTTTCTTAAACAAAAATCTGAAAATCCTCTAGAGCTGCATTTTCACAAATCAAGCAAAACAATCTCAGATGACTAACCTTTTCTAAATAGATTCATTTGAACACATTAAAAACCAAAGACCTTTATCAAAATATATTTTTTTTAACTTGATTAAATATGATTACCAGCTGATCTGTGTTCAGATTCCCATGCAGCCCTTACATATGTTGAAAGTGTTTAGACACTGCAAATTGAGCAGCTTTCTTCAGCTGAAATACAGCTGCGTTTATCACATTACTGTTAATCCTATAACCTGGAAAAGGAAATCCGGTTTCCCCTCGACATGGAAATAAATTAATTTACCGCCTCGAGTGAAGGATAATCACGTTACCGTAATGCATTTAAATGCACTAATTGTGTACCTCCAGGTTGTGTTTCAGGGGAAATCTGATGGACTTCAATTTAGCACAAAAGAATACTACAGAGTGCAAAAACTAAAACTGGGTGGCGTTACAAAAGGAGGAGGGGAGAGTAAATCCGCCAGACAGGAACCTCTAGCAAGGCCGACACCCTCCTCAGCCCCTTCGGCCAGCGTGTCTCCATTACACTGTAGCGTCACACATGATCTGTTGACTGAACAAGCAACGCAGTTGACCACAAGGTGGCAGTAGGGCTGTTCGATTTTGCCCAAAAATAAAATCTCGATTTTTTTCTCTCAAAATCCGATTACGATTATTTTGTGAATTGACAAAAGGCAAAGAAATGATTTCAAATATGCTGTTTTTTTATTGAACATTTGCCCCATTGGGCTTTAAGTGCAAACTTTGCTCTTATTAAACCAAAAATGAATGAATAAAGTGCAAAACTCTGTAAAATAAGTTGAAAAAAAGTTTTAAAAAATATAATAAAATATAAAGTTTTATCTCTGAAAAAAAAAAAAAATCAGCAAATCAGCACTTGCAAACATACAGTAAGTTATATTTCCAATTAAATAAAACAAAACATTTTCTAATTAAACTAAACTGGGTCTTTGCATGCTAAATAATAATGCAACCCATGAAGGAGGTAGAGGTGTGTAATGTCAGTCATTACATTTGCTATTCACATTTGCAAGTTTTTTGCAAGGAACACGAGCCGGTCTACCGGTGGCATGTTCCAACGCCCCCTCCTACACTAAAGAGCCTCTCCGATGGGGCACTTGTCGCAGGTATTGGGAGGTATTTCCATCAATCATTAATATGGTATCAATCATTAATATGTGTGCAGACAAGGTAAAAAAAAAATTAAAAATTAAAAAAAAAAAAAAAGTGAAAAATCGATTTTACGATTTTCACATTTTAACATCGTTCTAATTACATAATCGCGATTACGATTTAAAATCGATTAATCGAACAGCCCTAGGTGGCAGTAATGCGCATTTTTTATGTTCGCAAACCACCAGCAGCATCCAAAGACAAAAAAAAAAGAAGACTGCAGCAAAAGAATAAAGTGAAGAAACACGTAAACAATGTATCCTACTTGCGTTTTCTTTGTTTTTAAAAAACACATACACACGGTAACGACTGAGATGGAAAATGTACATTGGCTGGCCAACCCGAGTACCTTTCCTGCTACAGAGACATTTTTCGCCCCGTAAAGGTTCCTGAAAGCTACTCTTGCAGGGCCGTTCCTGCTAATAGGGAGCCATTCTAACGATCCAGTCCCGGAAAATCTTACCCGGAACTCCCGCATGTGGAAACGCCTGAGTGCAACCACAGAGGAAAATCTTGGCTGATCTTGATGATCCACTTTATTTATTTAAACATGCCATTAATTTTAAAAGCAACACCACTGACTGAGTCAACGGCTGGCTGTTTTAACAACAGCTTTATTTGTTTACTTCCGTCCAATTAATCCAAAATAATGAGGTTTAAAACTGCTGATGCCACATCCCCAAGGTCGCATCCAAAAAAACAAAACAAAAACACATCTGCAGTTGCAGAATTTAGTGCTTAGTTACAAACAAATACAATTCTTTAAAAGACACGCAACATTTTGAGATCATAATAGAACTCCAAGAGACTTTTAAAGCACCAACTTGCAAAACAAAGGCTCACTTATGCTCTTGGAGGGCCTCAGATGGACACTACATTATCAAAGAGAGAATTTCTCCTCATCACTCTATCATCTGTACCCACCACTGCTTCAAGGCAGGGGGGCTCCATCTAAGCCTTTACCCAGTTAAACTTTAATGTGACTGACAGTATGATCAGCACCTATTTCATCATTCATTTTTTCTCTGCATTGTTTCAGCTTCTGTTCCACCCTACAAAGAGGAGGAGGGAGAGAGGGTTTCTACACCCTCATTGCCTGCCTGCTTGTTGGAGCTGATAAAGGTGAATAATGTGCCGACAGAGTCTCGGTATTAATCCTCATTAAAATGCAGCTGGCTCTCTCTGAGCTCTCCACAGGAAAATATCAACTTAAAGGCTTCATTTTTGTCCTTTTGAGGTGGAGAATTTAGTTCCTGCCTCCTACACTAAAAGTAAAATAATGCGTTGATGAGGACGCCAGAAGAGGTATGGCTGCCATGGTGTCAGGCGATTTCCACATGATAAGACCGCTGTCCCGGCCCATTTGGCATTCACTCCACACTCATAACCGTCACTCCAGGACTCATAAACAGTTGGCTGTGTGCGCGCCAACGACGCCGTTGATAGGTCAGTGGGTGTCTGTTAAACACGGCCGCCGCTTCCATCCAACTACCAGCTGCTTTGATAAGGAAAGGGAACGGAGGGACTGAAAGAGCTATAAAAGTGTCTACAAACAATCCAGGTTTCAAGTCGTTGGCATTTAATTTGATCAAATCTATAAACTCAGTATTGAATGTACCAAATCACAGCAACAATTTGTTTATTACAGCATGCACACACTACAAAAAAAATATTTTCATCTAAAGCCTGTAGTAAACTTATAATCACATCCTGTCCACTTAATTAAAAACACTCATTTCCCAGGTATTCCTCACTTTGTAATCATCTTCTTTCCATTTCATTATGAAGAAATTTAATTTATTTTTGAAGAAGGCGAATATCCCTTCTAGTGATTAAAATATTTTTTACGACAGAAATAGAGGAAGCATTCAACAATCCGATAATTCAATTTTTAATCAATTAGAAAATGAATCAAAAGGATTCAAACGGGATAAAAATAGATCAATGACATGAACACCATCTTTATACATAGTTCATGACGCAAGCTTAGATATCCGTGATGTACTGCAGATATACGTGGACAGAGCTGAATATTTAATGTTAAAAGAGCTCGTATTATGAAGAATTGCAGTGTAGATCGTGTATTTATTACCTGCAACACGTTGTTTTGTTTTTTTTAAATGGATACTTACTCATCACACTTCAACTACCGTCTTGAATATCCCAGCTCTTTAAAGTATAAAATAAGAAGGCACAAGGCAGAGGCTGTGCACCAGCGTTCAATTCTGAGTTTTCAGTTATATACTTTGGATTAAGCAACTCCCACTCATCTTCTGTCTCACTCTGAGTATCATGCAGATACTCAACACCATTTACAGAAGAGGAGAACACAAGTACTTCAAAAGGAAGGTGGGGGATAACATGAGATATGTTGCGATGCAGGAAGACGGACAGAATGGCCTCACTACATCTTATTTATCTGCCCCAGATGTTTCTAGTTTTCACATAGAAAAGCTCAGCGTCTATTACTGTGAAGACTGTAAAGCTCTTTCCAAGACTGGTTCAAAATTAGCTTGGTTTTGTCTTGTAAAGATATGTAACGCTTTCGAGCACAACATGCCTCAAGCCAGTTTAGCAGGCATCTACGTCCAAGGCTGTCTCCTGAGCATCACTAACATTCATCATTTTTACCCATTTCATTCCTAAAGAAAAAGAAACAAAATACAGACAGTTGATGTTGCTGGCTTAATTTCAATCCCTCTCAAATTCATCATTTTCAACCCTCCTCATCCATTCTGTATCAATGACTCCAAACATGTACAACTTTGAGTTGCGTGTTCTCAAATTCTGCATCAGCACAGTCAAGTGGCAAAGATGTTGTTGATGCTTCAAGTATTGTTAGAAAGTGGAACACGCGTAAAACATGATGACAAGCATGGTGCAGTATCCACTACACTCTGTGCTTTTCTGATGAAAAACTGCAGAAACGCTGCCGATTATGGGCCCGATTTATTAAAGGTTTGCGTGTGTAAAAACGTGTGCAAACTTGACAGCACCCGCAAACCAAAGTGCCAGCTGATCTACTAACAGCGTGCAAAGAGGACTGCGTCTCTCAAATGCGCAAAATAGCACACGCAATCCATTTAGTACTTTTGCCCTGATGAATAATCAATATGGGGCGTACCCACCAGGAATAGCTAAATACTGGGAGGGAAAGATGCAAATTGGTCCATTTACCACGCGCAATGAGATTTACCAAGCCTGAAAGTTTTTGCGTGGATTGTGATTGCGTCTGTATTTAATACGTTCGAAAGGAAGGTGCTAATCTCCACATGCAAAAGGAGAAATATTTTATTTGAATGTTAAATCGAGTATTATTCAGCAAAAGGTTGCCACAGGAGGCACATTCATTTTTTTATTTGTGATAATAAATAAATCACGTGTTTTCATGGAGAAAAAAGTGTTTCTCATTGTGCGCCTATACTTGTTCTGCAGTTCTCATACCCCGGTGTCGTGCCGTATTCAGCACCCCTGCCGTGAAAAGCACCCCCTCGTCTGACAAAAATGATATTCTCATTCCGTGTTCTGTTCATGTTCTGTTGTCCATGTTCTGTTTAGCGTCCAGTTTTGTGTTAATGATTCATGTTTAAATGCGCTCATGGATTCGGATAAAAAAAAAAAAAAAAAAAAATCGGGTAAATTATGTCATTAATTAATAGCCTGCTTACTGTGTTGTCTTCCATAATATTTGTAAATATATATAATATAAACTCCTAAGTATGTGTTTGTGTGAGTGTGTATATATAAATATATTAAAGTGTCAGTGTGTTGTTTTTTTTCTTGGTCTACTTATCATTGAATATACGAGGGGGTGCTTTTCACGGCAGGGGTGCTGAATACGGCACAACAATTTGCCTCTTCCACAAAATCTCTATAACTCCAACTCGTCAAATTTCATTTTGCGCTTGCAACTATATCCTGCTTTCCATCCACTCTCCATGGCGCAAAGTTTGCGCCGCAAACCGTAAGACGCGCAACACCTCATTTAAATACTGAGGTTTGCACCTGTTATCAATTGCGCACGCAATCTTAGTTGATCACCCGCAAAACACACAATAACAGCACACGCAAACTTTTTCAGTGCACACCCAAGTTATTACTCTTAGGATCTTAGTAAATCGGGCCCTATGTGTAGTAAATAATTCCTTTAAAAAAAAAAATTTTTTATCCCAATTTTTTCCCCATTATATCACCCAGTGCTCCTACCTAAGTGACAGTCCTGTGCATTGCCATCCTCTACCAACCCTGGGAGGTCCTACACTGAGCTCAGGTTTCCTCCTTGACCTGAGGAGTTTACAGGCCGCTTCTTTTCACCAGGCAGGGTGAGGATTCTCTGGACGGACGTAGCGTGTGGAAGGATCACGTTATTCCGGCCAGATCCCTCCCACCCCATCTGGCGCCCCGGTTGGCCAGAGGGGGCATGTATAGCCAAGGACTGGTGCATGTTTTTGTGAGGGTAGCTCACACTAGCTACCCAAGGGAACACGGGGGTAAATAATTCTTAACCTTGATCTCCATGCAGTGTTTAGGTAAATGGTACAGCTGAGGAACAGCAGAAATGCTTTTGCTCTGTGGTCATATATGTTGGGACTGTTTTACATGAGCAGGAAATAATGGTCTGAAGGTTTGAATGGTTTGAAGCACATCCTCGTTCAATAACTGCTCACTATTGGGAAAAAGGAGGGCAGAAAAACCTGTGTACGTGTTCACTAAACATGAAATGCGTTTTAATAGAGAGGAGGTGCTCACCTTGTGCCAGCCTCTCCAGCCTCTTGCCATGCTCAGGTGGGATAGTGTACCTGCAGATAAAGGAGGGGGAGGTGTTCAGTTTGGAATATTACCAAGAAAGATGGAAAGCCAAGTGCGACAAAGCAAATCAAAATCAAGTTATAGGAGAATGGGTCTTAATTATTCACAGTATAAAAAATGTGATAGTGTTAATTATGCTAAAATAAACACACATATATAGGCAAGAAAAGGAAAAATGCCTGTGGGCTTATTTCTCAGCCCTAAGCACCAACTGTTTTAAGAAATGAAAATCTCTGTTCACAATCCGTCCCAGAAACTTCACCTTCACTCGTGGTCATTATCAGGACCCACATTTTTACCAATAACTGAGAGAATGCTGTATGAAGTATGTTCATGTTGCTTTGAGCTACACTATTCTCCTTGTAAAAAGGTTTATTTTTAAAAGGAGAACAATCTCTAAGAAAGAAAAGGAAAAACAACATTAAACAACCTCGCTCTGTGCGGTTACCGTGATTTGATGCGTTTCTTCCATCTGCTTCCAGCGTGTGACTAAGCTAAAATAGTTACCCTGTTGTCACGCTTCTGTGCCGCAGAGGTTGCTGTTATTATTTATGAATGCTTTTATGCTGGTATTAAAAAGGTGGAGGGAGCCGTAAATTATGAAACTGCACCCTAAATTTCAGATGCTACATTTACAGAGCATGTTGATTCGTAAAATGGAGCAGGAGACAGTTGGCGAGCTCAACTCTAATCTGTTCATCAGTGAAAACAATAAAGACTCTTCATTATTGCAATCATTTCTTCTTGGCTGTGAAAATCTTCAGAAACCTCTGGGATTGAACTTTGCTTGAAAAAAAGCAAAGTACATCTACTTTATTGCTGACCCACATGAGTGCTTGAAGCAAACAAAATTCATAAGAAGAAAGGAGGAAAGAAGGAGAGATGCTGAAAAGCAACAACAAGAGAGAAGCAGAATGAAAAAGTAAAAAGACCATTTCTGCTAGAGCTTCAAATCACGGCGCCACACTGCCACCTGTAGACAAAAGCTCAGACCTTCACAGCCTCCAAGGATTTAGGACACGTCCGTGAACATCTAACCATCCTGCCATCAGTGACTTGTGATTTAAAAAGTCCTTTGTGTCATTATGAGATAAGGAAGTGAAACATGAAGGGACATCTGGTGCATTTAAGTTGCCATCTGAAGAGTTGTAGCTTAAAAAGTAAGTTTCACATGCGTCTGCTTTTTCCACTATCATTTCTTTACATGCATAATTGCTAATGAATAAGACAAAACATATCAGGCTTTGTGATCACAGTAGTAATTTGTTCTGCAGCCAGAGGACAAAGACAATAAAAAGTAATAACTTGTGACTTGCTGGCAGATCCAATTATCCTTCGGAGATAACTGGAAATTTTGCATTTATTCCAAAATCTAACCTGACCTTGGGTTATGGTTTTTCATTATCAACCACACACTGAACGTGCCCAACAGGTATTCTCAGTAGTGCCAATATAACTACATAAAAGACTCAGGCTTCGTCTCTACATAGGCATCACTCCGCCTCATTTAACTTTTCACACTGTGCCTTGATCCACTAAACCACATAACCTCCTCTGCATCACTGATTTTCTATTGGAAGAAAAGATTTACAATCTTTCAACTGGTACCCGAGAAGCTGTAAAAAATAAAAAGGTATTTTTGCATTATAATACTATGTTTTGTGAATATTTAAATGTTAAATTTTTCCGTGGCGGCATCTCACAGCCTAATGGCTATGCAGCTCCAAACAAATCTTGTACAGAGCTCGTGCGGCACTCATCATTGTGATGTTATGTCTGAAGTTATGACAACATTTTGCTGGGCTCAAAACATACATCCAAACTGAAGATGACATGGATTTTCAATGCTCTATCTCCAGAAAATAAGTTCCTTTCCTAAAATTCTTTAAAGGTTTTACCACTGGTCAGCATCACATGAGAGCTTGTGTGCAAATGTGCACAACTTTCACAATCCAGAAACATCCACTAAATGGGTTGTTCCACGCAACCTGCAAACAAATTAAATCATCTCATTCAGCACGTGTCCTCCAGCTCTCGCCTTCGTAAGACTATGGTTACCACGGCAACATCACATATGTCACTCCCTCAGCTGCTGAGAAACACATAAATAAAACTCCACACACACACACTTAAAAAAAATAAAATAAAAAAAAAAAAGGACGAGAATCAACTTTTATACGCCACTGGGGGGGTTGTAGGATCCAGTATTCTTGGCAGGTTGAATTAAAGAGTCATCTGCGCATGAGAAGTGGTGCAACATATGTAGTGAATCCCACAGAACTAAAACCTATTTGGAGAACCCACAATATTTTTATACCATCCATCTAATCCACTTCTAGCATTTTATGAGAAGTAACTTGTACACTTTTTGAAATCAAATAGAAAATGAAATTGTCTTCTCCTGGAATGTGTAAACAAAAATGGCCCAAAACCAGTGGGACTACAAGAGATGTTGGGAACTCATGCATTCATCATAAACTCCTCCCTCGCTAGACAAGTCAGACTGGGCTTATTTCAACATTTCCTGATCTTCCACCCACATGCTCAGAGACTAATCCATCTTCTGAGAGCAGATCTACTGGTGTGTATTGGGTTAGAGAGGTGATTAAGAGGCTTTTAGCATTGAAATAAAAGAGAATAATGGAGGGGTAAAGATGGTGTAACTGGCGACCAAGGCTGCAATCCTCTACACATCCAACAGAGAGCGTGTATGTGTGTGTCTGTGGTTAAGTAAACGTAGGAGGTTCAGCAGGAACAGACTCTGATGCGAGCAGAGTTGCTGGGGGAATAGACCTAATTTCACAAATGGTTGCACTGAGAGGAGAGAAGGCGAAAGACAAAGAGAGCGGGTGTGTGTTTTAAAGGAATATGCTCTGTTTAACAACTTATAATTACCCCATCACACACAAGTATACAAGTGAAAATGATTCAATTTCAGCAGGGAAAAAAAGAGAAAACATGGGGAGGGCTTGGCAAGATCTCATGAGTTAAGACAGTGGTGACAGAAAAACTAGGAAAGAGGGAAAATAACTATTTAAAAAAGGTTTCTTTTTCACTAACACTATCTATAACTTAACACATCTTTCTTAAGAAAAGTGAAGAAAAATCCCTTAAAAACATTTATATGGTAAATTAAGGGTGACATGACTTTACTCGTACCATGCTCAAGGGCTGCATGAAACACAAGGCGTGTTTCGATTAGACCCGTTACTTTCCCTGGATCAAGAACTCGCTGGGCAGTGTGAATACCGCTTCCTGACGCCTGAAGGCGAGTTTAGGGGAGGGAGGGGGAGCTGAGAGGCGTTAAAGTGGTACTCTGTAACATGATGGTCCCGCTATGTGTTTGGGTGGCCTCCTGATGCAGCACTGGGAGATGGAGCAGATGCTGCGTCCATCCTGCCCTTAATAAAAACAGGATTTGTGGAGTGGCCTCCCTCAAATGTAGTACAAATCAAAATATGACCATTTCAGTTGCCGTTATGGTCACTGACCGCGTAGAACTTCTTTCCAAGACTCTTCAGTTTGTTAATGACCCGCATTTCGTTTTTTCCCAATGCAGTAAGTTGCATATTATGGGAACCGTAAAATGCCTATTTATGGCGTCCTCAGTCCTGAAGATGAGGAGCTGGCAGACATTCTCGTCTATTGACTGGACCAGCTTGACACCCAACCCTGTTCCAGTTGACGTAAAAAGGACAGAAGACACGCTAAATTTGGGTAACAAACATGGCGTATCCAGGATGTGAATTCTGAAATACTCCAGGTCCCCAGGTAATGCTAGCTCTATTTGAATAGCCTATTACAGAAGGGGTTGCCATCTTCGCTCCAATCTACTTGAACTCTATCTTGATGTCTCACACTCCCACTGGATCACTATATTCCTTGCAGGAATGACGTTTGACATCCCCATGTGCAAAACAAGCCCAATCCAGGCAGTTCACTGATGCTGGAATGAAGTACCAAATGCTACAAGAGCCGGTTTGTTCCTCTCCATCATCAAGTCTCTTGAAAAAAAAACTAGCTTCTTCTATTACACCTTATCAGTTAATCTTTCTGTCTACATTGTCTTGCTTTCAACTTCAGCTCCCCTCTCACACTGTAGCTTCAGTGGGTTCCGCAATTTGTAAATTGCCTTCAATAAAGTCATTTACTGAATGTAAATGTAGTTACGGTGACCTATGGTTATAGTCTATTTAGGTAATCAAACTTGTCTATCAATTGGTGAATTGGAGGTCAATAAAATGGATGGATGTACCCAAAGAACTGATATCTGGATAATATTACAGTTCTGTAGGTTTCCTAAACGGTGATACGCTATAATGACTTTGCAAATGATATGCACGATTCAAAATGTTACATGTATATCTTCTGTTCTCGAGGTAGTTGTTACTGGCGTACACGTTTCTTCTGTTACTGCTTAGTCCAAGACTTTGGAAAGTTGTTCCAACTGTATTATCAGCTAGTTGGACTTTGTCGGATTGTGTACGTTCACGTTCAGTTTTATTCGATCATGATTGGATGGTAATTCGTTTCTAACAATGTAAAATACTCAATGATTGGAGCTGAATGTTTTCAGACCCATTTCCTTTCCAGTCTGAGCATCGTTTTTATATTTGCCTCCATCTTTCTGTTACACACACCTGGAAGTTCCTGCTTCCTGAGGAAAATAACTTCTCTTTAATAACCTCTAGTTTGTCTTTATATTTCTGTGTTTGTGTTTCAACCTTTTTTCTATCTTCATGTTGTTTCCAATCCCTCACACTGCAGGAGGGGAGCAGAGTCAATCCAGCATTCTGAATTACAGCATTATCTCTGGCTGTGTGTTTGTTTCTTCCTTCTGTTTTCTCTCCAACCTGTCTTCTTTTCCTCAAAGTATGCTATCCCCTCTCCTGTCCACCTCCTCCTGTAGGACGCCTGCGTATCACATTCTCTCTAATGTAATCTCATTATAATAATCGATTCTTATTTTCACACTCCCCACTGTGAGTCGGTACATTTTGCTACAACTTGGTGTCAAAGTGTGAGTGCGTGTGTCACTCAAAATCACATTTATTAAGATGCATAAACCTGTTTTGAACAAAATTAGTAGGGCAGTGGAAATTAGAAGAGGTAACTGCACTGATGTAAACCATCGGTCTACAACGAGATCCTGAAGGCCACAGCATTACAAATCCTGAGCCCCACGAAATCTAATTTGGCCTTTTATATTCATAGCATTAAAATACCAAACTCAAAAGCTGTATGTTGGTAATGACCATTACAAAAGTTGTATAGAAAGAACAATGCGACTTCAGAATACCTCTGGGGTTTTCCAAGTGTGAGATGAGTGAAACAAGTAGAAGTGACTACATCTTTTTGCACTTGCAACTGTGGCACACTGGCTTGCTGCACAACTTGGAGAATGAAACTATGCTGACTGTTTAATAAGTCAGTAAATAATGTTAGGTTTACTTATGAGATGATGCACCAGTCAGCATGGCGCATTGAAACATGTCTCCTCTCAGAAAATAGAGGATTTTACATTATATTTTATGAAGAAAGGGAGTTTAAAAGGATTAAAAGGATTTTATATTTTATAAAAACACAAAAATTAACACATTGCATTAATTGAAATTTTTGAATTTCATAGTTAATAGATAATAATAATTCCTTCTTCTCCCTGTGGAAAAAAGAAACTAAAGAATAAAAACACATTTCATCTATTTCATTTTAATATAATTGACTGTATAGCATTTGCAAAAACTTTTACCAAAACTCTAATCTGCTTGTGGATTCACACCATGGACCATTAAGAGGCTCCTGAAAAACTAAAAAATCTATTTTGATTTGCCAAAATGGATCAAACTCAAATTGCAGTTTTCAGTCTAAAACTTTAAAAGCATTATGTTTAGGAATATAGGTGTATAAAGTAATATTTAACGGGAAAGTGCTGTCAGGTCTCTGGAGAAGCTATTGAAAACTTGTAAAGGGAGCCTGAATACATAATGTTTTGTCTATGCCGTCTATAAAATGATGCATGTATCCTTACTGTGATCCAATCTTATGTTTCTATTTGTATTCACACACTTCAGTCTGTTCTCCCTTCTTCAATATAAACTTGATTTAAGTGTCATTGTATTTGTGTTAGAGATTGATCTTTACTCCAGTGTATATGGCCCTAACAGCCAGCATATGGTTTCCACTTCCAGCAGTGCACAAGACAGTGATATTTTGTTTATGTACTTTACACATAATCTGATGGTCTGCTAATCATGACAAAACTGCTGGTGGGAAAATATTTGATGAGTGTGTTTAGATTCAGTGCTCTTTGGTCATGAATACATTACAAAGGCTATTAGGCAGAGTTGTCTGCATAGCAAACAATAACTGCCATTATATATAACTGCTGCATTGGCAGAGTGCAAATAACATTTATATTTCTTGGTGGATGTGTTTACTATCTATCTCCTAATAAGGTAACTCTGTGAGTGGTTGCTCTTTTTGGAAGCGGGATGAACACAGTTCACATTTCTAGCTCTAGTAAAAGACCTGTGCTCCACCCTTCCCATCTATTAGCATATGAAGTTTGCCTATGCAAAAGTGATAGGAAAAAACAAAACAAACAACCGCTGTGTCCAAGGTCATGCAGATAAGTTTTAAAAGTCCATGTAAAGAATGGTCTGCTTCAGCAGTGCTGCTCACTGGGTTTCTGCCTTAATGAATATCAATTACAGAACAATTTCCAAAAACTGGATTAGAAGTTAAAAGGTCTGGTAACAACATTTCAAAGTTGTCAAATCTCCAGACTTTTTTAACATTGATGTTCCCTTGTGTTTTGCTTTCAATAATACTGATAAGAGAATAGAAAGGTGTCAGCACCTTTATGCATTTATGAATGACACATTGAAACTGTTCTGTGTTTATACATTTAAAATAAACTGACCAGGACTTTGGTTGTCCAAAGTGCAGATAGTTGATGCTGTAGAGGTCCATGTCTTCAGTGTGCCAAGCAAAGGTGGTCTTCCACATGCCAAAATACAGGTAAGGAGTATTGACACCCTCGATGACAATGCCGCATTCCTGCTCGACCATATCCAGTAGCGTATTGAGGTGGCCAATGTTCCACTCTGGAACATCCTGGATAAAATAACATACATTTTCCTGATTAATACATGGTTAAAATGCATTAAAAGAAGCACTCAAAATGGCACACGGTCAATCAGTGACCACCAGATGGTGCTGTAATCATTCATGTACTTGCTCTCTGATCATTGATACAGTCACTGTAATATTTTGTGCCCTTGGTAAGTAAAAGCTACACCTACCAACCTTGTGTAGTTTTGTTTTTTTTTAACCCTCCAATTATACAGGCACATTAATGGGCTGAGTGATACAAGCATCTATGTCAGTTTACTAAAAATATACAATAAATAAGATCAAAAGGTTAAAATCAATGGGCAGGTGTGTCAACACTGTTCACTACTGCAGAGCATCTCACCTCATCATAGATGGAACCACTAACATCAGCACCGTAAATCGGTGACACAAATGTCAGATTTTTCCAGTACTTCCTTTCTAGGTCGTCAAAGTCTTTGTGGCGTGGCGTGCAGTACCTAAAGACAGATGAGATCAAATATATTTCAACAGTGCACTCAGGAAACAAGATTTGATTACTTCACACAGATCAATGGTCAAAATCATTTTTTTTTACAACTTTTGTTTCCCTTAAAGATATTCTTCAAATTACAATAACACTGGAGCAAGCAATTATCCTTGCTTGAAACAAATGATTGCTGTTGTATTATTATTTGTTAAAACATAACCTGAAAACTTGGGAGGGCAAACCTTGGCCCAACAAGCAAACATGTTTACAGCCGGGTTAAAAAAAAAAACTAACATTTTGGTCTCTATTGTTTGATTTCAAATGTGACGACTCTGAGGGATGTGACTTTATACTACATCAGCTGAATTTATGTAAAAACAATACATTTATTTCTAATATGTAGTTTCTAAACTGTATAACATTGTGCCACAGGAGGAACTAAAAAAAGCGAGAAAAAAAATCTGCAGGTGTTAAGAGTGTTTACCAGCAAAATATGGTCTGACAGAGGTTTTATGAGCACCTCATTGCTCCCATTCCCTTCAAATTATATGATGGATATATTCTACAACAACAGAGTAATAACATTTTATGCATTCATTTATGGACGAAACCCCTGGATCGGGGCCAACTTACTTCTTGCTGTTAGCCAGCTTGCGGTATTCACCCACAGTCATTGATTTCTTCTGAATGTTGTACTGCGTGAACAGGCCAGATTGACCAGTCACCACTTGCATGATAGGAGCTGGTATCACCATCTCTTCAATTGCTTCATAGGACTTGCGAGGCTTCCAGCCTTCTGGTGGAATCACCTGGAGGTGTAAAAACATAGTTAACCTATATAAAGAGTAAACATCAATGTACTGTTCATATTTAGATGTTTATAGGTCTATATAGGATAATATTTTGCAGGATTTTAACCTTGGTTATTTTAGACTGTTAAGACTGTCAGGGGGACATATTGTACAGTGCATGTGTAAGGGTATGTGATGTCCCTACTTTTGCTAGGCCGGCGCGATGAGCTCCTTGACTCTCCATGTAGACAATATATTTGGCAAAATCTTTGAATTCCTCCATGGTCGGCCGAAAGGTCATAATTTTGCAGCTGGGGTTCTTGGAAGCAAACTTCGGCAGGGGCGGTGGTATAGGTGCCATTTGAGGACCTGTGGGCACTTCAGATTCGGGAAAAAGTGTTGGGGGTTCATCTGGACCCACAGGCTGAGCTGGGCTGAGAACTGGAGCAGCTTCTCGTTCTGAGGTCTCAGCAGTTTCAGGGGTTTCAGCGATCGCTGGCTCCTGGGCAGGGATCTGGTCTGGGGCTGAACTGGAGCTGAGAGAAGGAAATGAGGCTGGGGCAGGATCAGGGAGTGAGGCTGGGCCAGGGTCAGGAGCCGACACCGTGTCCAAGGGCATGTCGGTGGCCATTGGGTCTTTATAGGATTGCAGGTCAACCTGTAAGGAAACAGCAAGTGGAGTTGGATCACATTCAATGAATTATAACTTCCAACACGGAGGACTAGTGGCTATAAATACATAAAAGAATAGCAAAAAAAAAAGAGAAAAGAATTGAAAAAAATGAATAAATAAATAAAAATGAAGTAAAACTTTGTACAAATCACACTACGCTGAAAATATTACGACTAAATACAAATGTGAAAATACTGGATGGATTTCCAAAAGTTAACAAAATGATCCTATCAAAACAGTTCTACATTTTAATTATCTTAATAGCACTTTACATTAATGTATTTCTCCATGTTGCACTCCACTAAAAAAATAAATTTATATCGTGTTTGGTGCATTATTATTGGTTTCATAGTATTACATGTGGACTTTCCAATAAGAGGATTTCAATAATATAACTGAGGCAAAACCTTGATAATGCTTACACATTTTATAATAGGGCTTAACATATGTAACTGACATGCCCTATAAAACAGCCTTAGTAAGCAATCAATTGAATTTAATTACAAAATTTGACTTTATAAATAGAGAGACTGTGGCATTGGCTCACACTGGCTGACTATGCAAACAAGTACTTGGTGTTCATGGTGCTGTTATAAATAAATCAACTTCACGTAGTTTATTAAATGAACACTCTGGAATTAAAACAACCATAAGTCTAATATTAGATGGTATGCAGTGTAAACCCATGTTGGGGACCAAACACAGTAATCTAAAGCAGTTTTAAGTAAGAATGAAATATGTGTTTGCAGCAAAATTGTAATCAATATTAGCACAGGAGGAAAATGGAGCTATGTCAAAATAGACTTCAACTTTAAGCCTTTGACAAGTCTCAAAGATGTTATTTCACTAGAAAAGCCAAAGTTATCTTGACTCTTTTCCACGTAAAAAGTGCTTTTAGAGGCATGACTATAAAGATGTCTCGGTCCAGTTGCTTCTCCATAGTTTTAAGTTTGTTAAAATTTACTACCTATGACATGCAAACTACTGCGAATAAATAAATAAATAAGAAAAAAAGAAAGGAGCCAAATTTATGCTCTCTGTTTCTAACACGGCTATTTCTCTTAAATACATATCGAGCCAGTTCTATGAAAGCAGTCCCAACTTTTTGACATGGGGTATAAATATTTTCATAGAATATATTAAAGCAATTGTTTGGCCCAGTCAAAGCCATTGGGCAAACTAAAACTTTGTGATCAGCATTTTGAAAACTACAGAACCAGCGTAGCCCTAAATCCAGTTAATTCAAGTGAGACCAATAAATAAAATTAGATTCAACACCGATGTGAAATCAAAGCAATAACAGAAAAAATGAGATCGCTGTTGCCCTTGTTTTTTCAAGTTTTCGTGTTTTGATATAATGTAACTAGTAACAAATGCTCAAAAAGCAGTATCAACAATCTGTTTTGATACACAGCAGTGGCAACTTGATTTCTGTTTGCAGAGTAGGTCAAATAGTGACTGAAATGGAAACTAAGTGTTAACCAGAGGTCACAATTTTAACCCATTTTGACCCAAGATTTCATTTTAAAAGAAAAAAAAATAGAGTTCTGTACAAATTAAAGTTGTTCACCAACACCTCCTTTCTCAGACATGAACAAATATGCTAAAATTACTTATTTGTCATCAACCCCACAGTTTGATAAGATACTGTATGCCATGTTCATTTCTATGCATCCAATAACCCAGTCTAGCAAAGCCCTGCTCGTCTTGCTTAGCCCAGACACTGGAAGTAAATTGACAAAAAAAGATTAAAAAATACAAAATACAAAATGTTCATATTCACATGTTTTGACTTATACATTTATCTTGTGTAAAATAAGACTAAATCATCTTATGAAGATATACATAGAAAGGAATTATTCTTTCCCAAAGTATCGCTATGTGGGCGCAGTGATTTGATCAGAGTCAAATATTTAAGAGTATTACAAAGTCTGTATATCATGCATTATTATGGTCATGATAATCACTTGCTCAATTGGCTCCACTTGACATGGATATTTTTCCCACCCAATATTTTTTAATTATACCACGATGCAGAATGTAACTGAAAATTCTTCCATAGTTGTAACACACCGTTTGTGTACAGTCTCCTTCTCCAGCCTCACTATAAATGACAGAATCTGGTCCTATATTGACTCACTGCAGAAAGGACATTTCATTTCTATGAACCCCTGAATGGAAAACGCCATATTTTCACCATGGCTCCTAAGTTAACTACTGATTCTGCACAAATTAAGTTGACTTCCACAGTGACTGCCCAAGTAGACGTGACAGCCTTCACTCCCACACTGTATAACTTCGACATGGTCATTTATTTACCATAGTCTGACTAATGTTCCAGTTATCTTGGACTTAAAGTGTACAGCACAAAGTGTCCAGTACGATGTTGAACAAGTCAAAAAAGAAAGACCCAAGAACGGGAATGGGGCTCAACCAGCAGCACTGATAACGATGATGCTAGCGGAGCAAAAAGCAGCACGCCTGACTGAGATGAGGGATACGTACTCAAAACTGGTTAATTTTTTCGTGTTGCTGTTGCCGATCAGCACCAACACGTTACCAAACTGGAGCCGTTTGCGAATTCGACTGAATATGACTGCCCCTAAGCTAACTACAATTGCCGCAGACAACACCAAGCTCAAGGCTGAAGTAATGGAGCTCGAAGGGAGAGGCAGATGCAACAACATACTGACCTATCCAAGAATGTCGAAGGCCCTCAACCCACAGCGTTTTCCCCAAGCACTTGTCGACATGCTGGGGCACGGACCTACCAACATCTCCTCATTATATGTGGATAATGAACAGGCAAACAAACTCTCACACTAAGTAGTCCTGTTAAGATGGTCATGTGGTGATGTTCGCTACCTTGGCATTCATGTTTCCACATCTCTTCCAAATCTGTATCATGATACCTTTGCCCCTTTAATTGAAAAGGCCAAGGGGGACTTTACCTGCTGTTCATCCCTGCCCCTTTCTCTTGTGGGTTGTATAAATCTTGTCATGGTGGTTATTCTCCCTAGGTTTTTTAATTTGTTTCAACATCTCCCTGTTCTCCTAACTAAATCCTTCTTTGATAGATTAGATAAAATGATATTGTCATCGATATGAAACGGTAAAATGGAAAGAATCTGTAACTCAATCCTGCAATCTCCCCCAAAAAAAGGAGGTTTTTCATGCTGCTGCCTGATTACCCAATTGTGTCTGTGTCCGTAAAGATTTGGAACCAGATCCAAAAACATTTTGGCTGTTCTAGATCTTGTTTTGACCTCCATTTATAAAAGAATTGTGCTTTTGAACCTTTTAATGATGGCACATTCCGTGTTTGGCATAATGCTGGCATAAAGTCAGTTAAAGATCTGTGTACACCAGTGACATTTTCTTTCTCACAGCTCTCAACCATGTATAACTTCCTAACCAGCACATGTTCTGTTTTTTTTCCGGAGCGTATGTGAAGAAACCGTTTCCTCACTTCCTGAACCGTCCCCCTGAAACCTTAGTCAATACACCCCCTTGCGGTAAGATCTGCCATCAGAAGGGTATCTCAGCTCTATTGATCTATGTGGTACGCCTTTCCAACGCCACACGGTCATTAGAATTGTGTGGAAGAAGACTTTTGGAACCAATCTCACTGATTGAAGCTGGGCATACACTGTGCAATATTTTAAATCGTTTGATTGAGCCCCATCTCACACTGCACGATTAGATCGCTGAGTTCAAAAGTTTACAGCCCACGATTTATGGTCTCACACTGTACGACCTGATGCTCGGATGCGACCCGTCTGCTCACACTATACGTTCATAATCCTCACGTCGGACTTCTGTGTACTGGAACTGCTACGTCAAAAAGAAGTGGAAGAGGAGGAACCCCGAAGTGGGAGACTCCAAAGATGCTCAGCAAAAACAAACGCGCTGCCTTAAGCCTGAATTATGGTTCCGCGTTAAATCGACGGCGTAACCGTATGGCGCGGGTCACCGCGTACCCTCTGCATTGATGTAACACGGAACCATAAATCAGCCTTTAGAAATTTGTGCCATTCTGTGTGGCGATAAATGAAAAAAGATTAGACAACGTCGTGATTGGACAAGGAATTGGCTGGGCAGACGTGGGAAATACGGTCTTTTTTTTCTGCTATTAAAACATGATTTGTAATGTGAATTTGCAACACTTTAAACTACAAATAATAGTTTTTGACGTGACATCAGAGATTACGCATGCTCTCTGCGAAAGGATGAGGCCAATCGGGTCGTAGCTGCTTCAACTGTGTGATACCTTCACGAGGAGCGACCAGGATTTCAAACACGTTTGATTTTCTTGTGAGCACACGATTCGTGATCGGGAGCTCGTCGTGGGGTGTTAATCTCTCGTCGTTACCCCACGTATACTGCACGACCAACGATTGGGTCAAAATCCGGCCCGATAATCGCACAGTGTATGCCCGGCTTAACAGTGGAACTGTTCACCTCTCTTCAATCTGTGCTCAACATAGGCTGATTCAATGCAAGGTTGTTTTAGGATCCACTATACGAATGACAGCTTGGCAAAAACATAACCTTCTGTGACTCACACTTGCAACGGATGTAATTTATCCCCCACTAACCATGCTCATATGTTCTGGTCCTGCCCCAAACTGGGATAATTTTGCTCACTCATTGTTTACAGACTGACCAGGGCATATGGTGTTACAATCTTTCCTAACCCTCTTTCTGCAGTCTTTGGCATCTCCCCTATTCTAGCTACTTATGTCAGCGGGCCATGTCATTCACCACACTTCTTGCTCGAAGGCTTGTCCTGGTGGGTTGGAAGCCCGCCTGTCCCTCTTCACATGTCTGCTAGGTTTGCGAAATGTTATACAATCTAAAGCTTGAAAAGCTCAGGTTTTCACTCAGAGGGTCATTGCAATCATTTCATAGCACTTGGGATCATTTTACACATCATAGAGTCTTTGAATGTCTATGAGTTATTTGCAGACTAAACAACTGTTTTGTTTCACTTCATCTACCCAGTGTATTGGTTGTTTTTTTTTTCATCATTATTATTTTACCCATTTATTTACCCTCTTTATTACGTTTCAATCGTTTGTTTGTGGGGTTGTATTGTTTTGGGGTTGGGAGTTTAAAAGACATACTGTTATGGTGCAGATTACATTTTCTCTTCTAAGTTGATTGTATACAGACAGACAGACAGACAGACAGACAGACAGACAGACAGACAGACAGACAGACAGACAGACCACACGCACATTTTAGGAGTGTAATGGTACACACATTCGTACCAAACCAATTTGGTAAAGGGCTGTCGGTACGCTGCAGATGTATACTGATCCGAATACGGTACAAAGTTTTAACAGTAGCTAGTTAACAGGCTTGTTTTTTTCCACCGGGTTTCCCAGTGAAAAACAACAATGGACAAAGACAAGTAGATAAGACGAGAGCAGTGTGCCCATGTTGTTTAACAGCAATCGGGCATGTGTCTGACAACATGTCAAACCCCATAATGCATTTGAAACAACACCACGCGAATGTGAATATCAATGCTGCAAGGAAAGAAACCAGCACTGTGTCAACGCAGCTACCTTTGGCATTTAAACAGGTTTTTGCCAGTAATTCAGATCGGGCTGAAGCTGTAGCTAATGCCGTTGGTGTTTTTATAGCGGCGGATCTGCGACCATACTCAGTTGTTTAGAACACAGGTTTGAAACACACGTTTAATATTTTGTTTAATTTGAGAATGTTTTATTTAGTGCAGGAAGGCCGCAGCACTGTTAACGGACGTATCCCGTTCATATGTCTCGGTGACAAAGTCAGAAATTACCACTAAGCTGACACTGGGTTAGAACAAACTGCCTGTTATAAAGTAATGATAGCTAGCCATTGGCTGAACCAATGTAAACATTAAAGGCTATGCTTCATATTATATATTCTGTGGACATTCTGCGACAGAATTACTAGGCTCAAGATCAGTTGTTGTTTGTTGATTGAAATTTGCCCTAGACTTTCAGGATGTGTTTTAAGGATAATTGTAAATTAATGTATTGTTGCAATTTGAAAAACCATCTTTTTAAGTTAAAGAGAACAATAAAAAATATATATTTCAATTCCATGCAAAAATACCTTATTAATCCGTGAAGGTAAATTAATTTGTGCCATTAATTGCAGATTTATAATAAAAATCTTTGGACTAATTGGAATTAAAAAAAGAGAGTAATTTCCTTTTTTTGTATACAAAGTTACAATCTATGTGTTTATGAAAGTGTTGAATCTCCTTTTAAACAGCTGTATTATTATTTAAAGAATGTACATGTACAAGTCACCCTGTGTAAATAAAAACAATTTGGAGTTATTAGGAAGTTTATTTTGTCACCCCAAGTGTTTCAATCCACTTCAAGTGACTATACTGTTGGATGCATAGAAAACTACAGAGCCCTCTTATCATGCTCTGGGGTTTTTGACAAATGAATGAACCCAAAATGTTGGTGTGCCATCAATAGAATTTCAATTGTGATATCAATTGTGCTTACTATCACAAAAAAAAAAAAAGTACTTTGCAACATATACTTCCTTATGTTTTAAATGTTATGCTCAGTTAACAAACAGACTAAACTTGACCATTGGTGATTCCTTCCCCCACTTTCAATGCAACATAAACATGTTTGTTCAAGTGATAAAAGGTAACACTGCTGTACATGACAAAATGTGTAAAGGATTATTTGAACAACTTTACATTTCCTACGCTGCCTCACATTTTATTTTGACTGAAATTTAGTATACTTTAGAAATTTTTAGGATTAGTTCAATAAAAGCACCATACTACAAAAGGGTTAGCTAAGGCTCACCCCTGAACTTCTCCAGTTCAACCCAAAACTGGTTACAGCATGGTTTCTTAAGTTATCAGTACAAGCCATATCATCTTTAAAATAAAAACAACTATAATCTTCTCTTGCTTAATCACAGCTCAGTAGTCGGTCCAGCCCTAAGTAGCTAAATTGATACCCGGTGGCCATAGGCTATGCCTGCTGTCAATCGAAAGACCATGTCCCTAATTTTAAATAAATGTACAACAACCAACTCAAAGCAAAAAAAAAAAAAAAAAAAAAAAATTTAACTTTGCCATTTAAGGAAAGATCAACAAAATGTAGATCCACATTTGAACTACAGTGGTAACACATATCTTGGAAAACAAGGTTAGTGTTTTATATTACAGCAAATGTATATTCATATACAACAATAATAATAATAATAATAATAAGCTGTAACAATGTACTTTTAAATAACCATGTCTACCTCATTCTGCTTTCACTTTTAAATTGTATACATGTTAATAAGAGCCATTTGTCTATTACCGTTTGTAACTCTTTAAATCTGGATTCAGTGAGCAAAAAAAAAAAAAATTCCCTGTCTGGCATGTTCATACTTGGCCAATAAAGCTTATTCTATTCAATATATATATTTTTTTCTTTTAATCAAAAAACCATAAATGCATCACAAAATATGCACTGCATATGCATAACCTTACACATAAACATCACCTACATTGTAAAAACAGCACTACTTGAATCCCCTTTAGTACAGTGACTATCCAGGTTTAAAACATGGAAAACTGGAATTACATGAACTCAATTGCATATAGCAAAACAAGCCTGGAGCCAGGTTTCAATTAAGTGCATGAAAAGACAAGAAGAACTTGAAATACAAAAAATTAAAACTTGTGAATGCCGTCTAACAGAAAATGTTTTCCAAGACTACATGTGAAATCAGTTATGCTGCCACACATATCACCTCAATATTCAGTCATACCTTACAAGGCAAGGTAAGGCAAGTTTATTTGTATAGCAAAATTCAACACAAGGTAATTCAAAGTGCTTTACATCAACATTAAAAGCGGCAAGACACAATTAAACAGTAAATAACAAATAAAATGAAGTAAAATGATAAGAAAAGAGGTAAAATAATAAAAAGCACAAGTTGTTAAAAAGTAAGGGCAGTAGAGTACAGCACTTAAGTATTTAATTAGTTAATTAGAGTACGCTTGAGTAAACAGTAATGTTTTTAGCCCTGATTTAAAGGAGCTGACAGTTGGAGCAGACCTCAGGTCTACAGGAAGTTTGTTCCACCGGTGAGGAGCAGAATAACTGAACGCTGCCTCACCTTGCTTGGTTCTTGAGAATGGCTACATTTGCCAAACAGAATCTTCTATTCTTCTTTTTAGAAAATGTAATTTGTTATCAGTCTTCAATGTGAACATCTATCTTACCTGTGTGTTTATGTACAAGTATGTATATTCATCTCATGACCTGCCACTAAGCTTTCAGAATTTTTTTAAAGTTTTCCTCAGACATCCATTCATATCAGACACGACGCTCAAAGGACTTTCACCTTCCTTTATGCCGGACTTCACACAATCAACGCACTTTAAAATACAGAGGACCATGGAACCCTATGGAACAATTTACCTACCGGTACATCACTAAAATCAATATCTTCACTGGCTTTGTTCAAAAAACACTTTCAAAAAAATAATTCTTTAGTTAAGAACAGAAACACTTCTGGAATTGTTAAATTGTACTTTTTTTCATGCAATTATCCTACATCATCTTAATTTTTCCTATCTTTCAATAATTCAGTATTGTTTTTCCTTTTCATGCTAAATTGTCTTTTTCTGTTTTATATTATTTATTTCTTTGTGTTTTTTACAACTGCTGCTGTTACTACTGTTGTTTATGTTTGTTTTATAAAGGGGAGGCATTTTCATACGCCTTTTTGGCTTCCACCTCCCCTGCACAATGCTTCATTTGACCATTGTTTTTACTGTTCTGTTTTATGTGCAAATAAACTAAACTAAAAACTAAACTTGTTCTTGGGACACACAACAAACCAGATCCAGATGAACCTCAGGGGTCTGGGAGCTTCATAGGAACTAACAGATCCAGCATGTATTTTGGTCCAAGACCATTCAGGTCTTTGTAGACCAGCAGTAAGATTTTAAACTCCATCCTTTCTCACTGGAAGCCAAATTTGACCGAAAAACCAACATGTTGTACATTTTTTCTTTTAATATAATTTGTTCTTTTGTATAGCACCATATCGCCACAACAAATTCCTTGTGTGTGTTTTAAAAAAAAAAACTACTTGGCAATAAACTTCTGATTCTGAATCCTTATTTAAACCCAGGATTGATCTAATCAATGGATAGTAGGGCTGTTCGATTAATCTATTTTAAATTGTATTCGCGATTATGTAATTAGAACGATGTTAAAACGTGAAACTCGTAAAATCGATTTTTCACTTTTTTTTCTTTTTTTTTTGGCGAAAATGTGGAAAGATTGGAGACACCACACATATTTTCTGGGACTGTCCAGTATTACAAGGATTCTGGGATAATATTAAAAAGGAAATCGATACTATTCTGGCGATAGATGTTACACTAGAACCAATGTTGTTCTTGTGGGGAGTCGTACTCAAAGACGTGTATAATGTAGACAAACAATATATATTGAGGATTCTTTTATTGGTGGCGAAAAAAATGATTACAGTGAACTGGAGAGAAGTAAAACCACCAACTATAGCTCAATGGACCCAGAGACTGAAAGATGTATACACGATGGAGCGAATGACAGCTAGTCTACAGCTCACAATGGACACTTTCCTGCGGAGATGGACTTGCATTTCAAGATACCTGAGGGTTTGATGGATGGGATGATGTGAGGGAGAACTTTTGGGAGTTCCTCTTTATAAAATCCTGCTCAGCCACTATTCATAGATATTTGCTCTTCTACTTATCGTTGTTACCGTTAGTATTTTTAATATTACAATTATGTGGTTCTTTAATTTACCTTGCTTTTGGCAGATTCATTTCTGCCCTGTTCAGTAAAATGTTTAAAGTGTTTAAATAAAAAGTTAAAAAAAAAAAAAAATCGAACAGCCCTAATGGATAGGAGGCCACATGATCCCACATCTCTCTAAAACCACAACAATACGGGCCTACGCGGAACCAAATCTTTGTCTGGGCCTTTAAACCTATTTCAATATTGCACAAACGTCAATCTTTAATAATTTCGGAGATAACGGCCGTGTGATAAGATCATTTCAGCTCGGTGCACATAAGATGTCCCTCTGGCTGAACTGCTGCGAGGAGCTGCCAGAGACGACGCTAGCCTCGCACAGCTGACACCAAAAACCGGAGCAGAAACAAGTCTCCATGGTTGATTTATGGTCCCGCGTTACACCGACGCAGAGCCTACGCAGAGCCTACGCAGGCGACGCACAACGTACGGTGTGCGTCGCCGCGTAACCTACGCCGTAGGCTCTGCGTCCATTTAACAAGGAACCATAATTCCGGCTTAAAACGCGGAATCGCATACATTTTAAGCATTTTAAAGCGTTGTGATAGACTAATCGAAATAATTTAAAGAGCAACTGTCTTCTTAAATCCGTTAGCTCGCCTGCAGCTAGCTAAGAGCTTCAATGTCTGCATTTAAAGAAAAAAACAAAACACCTCGACGACAGAAAAAAACATGAATAACCAGTAAACGATTCAAATATTTCCTCCACTTGCATAAAATGAACCCCGTTGGGGGAAAACATACCTCCTGCAGCAGATTATCGTCCTCTCCTACTTTTCGTTGCACGATTTGGTTTCGTTTAGTAAAGATTCCTGGTATCGATTTTCTTCTAGCATTAGCTAGCTGAGCCTGTTTAAAGGTTCACGCCCCCTCTCACAAACCGCGCGTTCCTATTGGTCGGACGGCGGTCTTCTTTGGCGAGCAGGCTCGTAATGTGATTGGTTGTCGAGGTGACGGACAGACAATTCGACCAATGAAATCGCAGCCTCGCCACTACGAGCTGACGCTTACCTACCACACGCCATGCACGTACACGCTATCGTGCTTTGACATTTTCAGATTAACCAGTTGACAATATTTTACATTTCCTCACAACAGTCACAAGCCCACATTGTCTAAGTGTGGCCGTCTTCCTTTAAATTAGAATCAGAATCAGGTTTATGTGCCAAATCAGGTCAAACAAGACAGGGAATTTGACTCAGGTTATTTTTCTCACTATGACAGCTCGTATTAACATAGCCTATATACAATAAAAAAAAGTGAAAGGTGGAGCAGTATGAGGTAGACATGGTTATTGAAAGGTGCATTGTTACAGCATATGATTGTGGTTGTTAACAACAGTGGTTGATTACTCTAAGACTCTGAGTGATGAGATTTAATCAGAGCAAATGCTTGGGGGAAGAAACTGTCCGTCTCTGGAGGTTTTGGCCTACAAAGCTCTGTAGTGCCGTCCAGAGGGGAGGAGTTCAAACAGACTGTGTCCTGGGTGTGAGGGGTCTGCAGAGATGCTACCTGCCCGTTTCCTGGTCCCAGACCGGTACAGGATAGATGGGAGGTTAGTCCCAATTATCCTCTCCGCAGACCTAATTGTCCATTGCAGTCTCTGCCTGTCTAGTTTGATGGCCGATCCGAACCAGACAGTAATGGACGTGCAGAGAATTATAAATTGTCTTTAATTACAACGATAACCATGAGGCAAGTCAATGTAATAATCCAAATTTAAACATTTATCCCCAAATATTAAACCAACACCCCACACTCCAAAAACACACACGCATCCATGTTTCACGTTTTTTTTTTTATTGAATAAAAACACTGAAAATGTATTGACAAAGTTTTGCACCAAACGTGCAAAGAATTCTTGAACTACATCTAAAAATGATCTAAAAATTGTACAATTTCAGAAAAAAATATAAATTTACCAGTCTAAGCAAATATTTGCCCCAATAACACAAATTGTCTGTATTAGAATACATACACTGTGCAGATGAACTTTACCACAAAATATTCAACAAAACGGGGGGAAAAAAAGCAATGGGATATAACAGTACATAAATGGAGCTGTGTGGTGCAGTCTCTTTACGCTTCAATGTCAGCACTGTTTAAAAGAGATCAAGTATCACAAGTGACTGATGACAAGACAAAGGCCTGAACTCCCAACACAGACGGAAGAATTAGATTATAGATTTTTTT
Source organism: Cololabis saira (assembly GCF_033807715.1). Classification (NCBI taxonomy): domain Eukaryota; kingdom Metazoa; phylum Chordata; class Actinopteri; order Beloniformes; family Belonidae; genus Cololabis; species Cololabis saira. The sequence goes on from NC_084599.1 coordinate 28,403,739, forward strand.
TTTTAAAGCAGAAAGTATTACATACATCAACTTTATAAAACAAAACATAGTCTCCAAATTGACTTAGGTTTGTTCATTTGGGATAAGATCTAGAAAGCTAGATAAATGAGTTTTACTTTTACACTCTTGCTTGCACACCTTCATCTCTTCGGACTATTTCAAAGAGAATTTTTAAAATCAAAAACAAGGAAAATCTACAGTGTCTTTTACACGCTTATAAAATTAACAGGAATTTTTAACCAAATTGCAACATGTGTCATTAAAAAAATAAAATAAAACCAAACATTTAAGGAACCAGTAGAACCATACCAAGTTTTATGACACAGTTCCCCTAAAGACACTTCCCCTCAGACCGCTCAAACACAGGAAAACTCTTCAGCTTTAGTTTATGAAATGTAGATTTGGTGTAATTTACATCTTAATGGAGGAAGGAACTCAACCTTTTTGTTCACTCATCAGTGCAATTTCAATATACAAATCATGCGGAGAAAAAGAGAAAGAGAAAAAAAAAAAACTTGCCCAAGATAGGCCAACGTTGACGGTGAAACGGATAAGAAAATCTTATACAAAAAGGTCTCTCCTAACCAGATGGGATAACGGCTAAACCATTTGAGTCAGCGTTTTCTAGATCAGTGCTAAACTCTGATGAATTTAGTAAAAACGAATGCACAATTTAAATAATGGACAACATTAGCAATAATAAGTGGAACTAACTTTCCGAGCAAAAGAAAAAAAATTTAATTGATGCCATTAATGGAGTAATGGTAGGTTTTCAGTCCACAAATATTGTAGTTTATAAATCGAAAATATATTAAGACAGACCGATTCTTTATTGCCTCTACTGAATATGCCCCTTACACTCTTCATTCCATCCCGAGGGCAGAGTAGGCAGAACCAAGGATCATCGTCCACTGCTGTACCCAGGGAAAAACTGATTTAGAATGTCTTGCAGAGGTTTGTTGACGGACATGGAGTAGTTCTTCCCCAGATCATGTCTGCAGGCTGGGCAGGTGTATACATCTGCCTTGAAGGATCGCTGCAGACATTCCTATAGTGAAAAGAGGAGAAAAGGGTTAAAACTGGACATTAGACTTCACTGGGACTTAGGTAGAGCTTGTGCATGTCAGTATGCAGCAGCCACAGAATATAAGATCATTTTTACACCTCTCGCACCTTTTTAAGATCATTAATACAATTAGTTACTGCACACAATGTGGTGATACATTAGGAAGGGATTATATGGTGTTGCGATGGCCTCCAGTACTACTGTGGGAAACCATGGAATTATTTTCAATCAGGATTTGTCATTTAAACAGCATATTAAAATCAGGTTTGTAAGACAGCAATTTTCCATCTCTGTAATATCGCAAAGATTAGGAACATCCTCTCCCAGAGTGAGGCTAAAAAACTAATTCACGTATTTGCCTCTAACAGACTAGATTACTGTATGTATCATTAGCAGGATATCAAAGTAATTCTCTGAATTGTCTCCAGCTGATCCAAAATGCAGCAACGTGAGTGCTGACAGGAATGAACAAGAGACACCACGTCTCTCCAGCGTTAGCCTCCCTTCATTGGCCGTAAAACAGAAGCCAATTCAAAATATTATTACCTGCGTATAAAACCCTAAATGGCCTAGCTCCGCGAAAATTACAAGACCTAATAGTACCGTATGTTCCTAACAGAGCTCTCCGTTCTCAGGGTGCAGGTTTACTCGTAGTTCCTAGAGTATCCAAATGTAGATTTGGAGGACGGGCGTTCTCCTACCAGACACCATTACTATGGAACCAACTTCCAATCTGGGTTAAGGAGGCTGACACCACCTTCACCTTAAAACCAAACTTAAAATGTTTCTGTTTAGTAAAGCCTAAACTCTAGTGTGTTAGAGTCAGTCATAGCTGCAGATACAGGACAAGACTACAGCAGCTCGTCTTAAGGTCGGGACACACCAACCCAATTATCGGCCGCCGTCGGTGACTCAAGTCAGGTTGGTGTCCCGTGCAGTCGTCCGTCGGTATAGTTGACGTTCATTTTGGCCGAGTCGACATGTAGAATCGGCCACTATGACCCATCTGATTGGTGGATTTCTAGCCCTTGACTAGCGAATCAAGAGTTAACCGGAAATGATGATGGATACTCAATAGACAGCGACGGCACAGACACTAAACTACACTTATCACATCGGTTTGGATTGTGTTTGACTGTGTTGCTAGTATATTTTCATTATTAGTCATCTTATTTTTGATCCTTCTTGACTTCTATCAAACACTGACTGATGACAGCAGGCTCCAACTCTAGACTAGAGTGATCCATCATTTCCGGTTGTTCTTTCCTTTTTGGCCGACGTCACACATTAGCGCCGCCTGCAAGTTATGGGGACGTATCCGCCTAACACACACGCAGAACGTGCGGTCCAGTCGGCGTCGGGTTGGTGTGTTCGGGAGTATTCTTTTGACAAAGTCGGTGAGACGAGAGCAGACTTTCAGTCCGACTGCTTTTCTGCCGATGGATATGGAATGAAGCCTAGCTGCTATAGGCCTACCCTGCAGGGGGACACTAATGGCACCTTTGCACTAGGACTTACTCGGCCCGACTCGGCTCGTCACGCCTCTACTCGTTTGTTTTTCCACAGCCAGGGGAAAAGTGGGCAGGTTGTGGTGAAGCTGCTGTGACGTACTCGATTGCGCAACCGCTTTGTTCATGTCGGCGCTGATGAGAAATCAGCTGGAGCCGCGAGCGGCTGAGAGTAAAACAGCCCGTCTACATCCCTTTTTTAATTCTCTCGTCAGTCACCAGGTTTATGAACATCTGCACCTCAGAGTTGGATCACCAAACAGACGTTTTGCACTTTATAATTAAATCGCAGCGAGCCGCGGGTCGCTCTCGCTCTGACTCCCGCTTCCTGATTCAAACGTCTGACGGCCCCCCGACCAATCACTGGCGCGGAGGGTGGTGACGTCGGAAATAGTCCCTACTCAGCCCTGATAGAACCTCGCCAGAATGGTTACAGAAATAGTATCGGCTTGGAGCGGCTCTACCCGTCTCAGCCCGAATGCAAAAGCGCAAAACGGGGCCGTGGCGGGTAGAACCGAGGTGAAGCGATACTAGTGCAAAAGGGCCATAACATGATCCACTGAGCAGTGCCCCTCACTCCACCTCCTCTTTCTTCAAATCAACCTCAATTATTATTTGGAAGTATCCCATCACCATAATTGTTCTTCATTGTTCTTGTAGTTTGTTGTGCCTGCTCCAATTTATCAGTGTGCTTTCGAGTAACATATTTCCATCTGTTCAATCAGGAGTAGTTGTGCGGTGTGTGGCCTCTTTTATGCTCTGTAGCCAGGTTTCCATTAGAGGGGGTTCAGGATAAAACCAACAAGGTTTCATCAGTAATTTCAGCTGAGGTGTCTATTTAACCAGCACTCCATATCGTTTGGTAGCTATAAAGTCCACTTTTTGCCATTGGAGGAAAAATAAAAACTCACACAGCAAAACCAAGCTGCATCCTTCCACCCTCCAAGGTCAGTTCTCCTGAATTGTACTTGCTAAGTATGAACTACAAAGTATAGAAGTCCAAAATTGTTGCACTTGGAATTGAGAAATTATCCAAGGGCTGAATGTTATCTCCAGCACAACAAATCAGCAGCCAATGCTACATTATATCCCACTTTTTGTTTAGTTTTTTTATTTAAAAAAAAAAAGAAAAAAAAAAAAAAAGGGGGAGGGACTCGACGCTGAAGAACTTAATCCCAAGGCAGGGACTAACCATAGCCCTTTAAAGGGCCTAAAACTCTTGTTGGGCTGTTCCTGGTAATGGACACACATTAACATCCAAACTATCCTGGAAATGTTTGAGCTGTCATTCTGCCTCAATTCTCTACCAACAAGACAAATAGATGCAACAACCCCACCTTGAATGAGCAGTGATTTTAGTCTCACTGTAAATATCAAGTCAAAAATAAATTCATGATCATCAGAGACAGTAATCATTTTCTTACCCTGCAGACATTGTGTTGGCACTCTGTGGTGATAGGTTGGAAGACCACTTCTTGGCAGCAAATGCAGAGGAAAACTTCTTCAACTTTGCTCAAGAATTTCTGTATAGAGGTTAAAAAAAAAAAAAAAAAGTATGAAGTATTGAAGGAACTGAAATGATAGACATAAGCAACCACCGCACCATTAAAAGGAAGTTGGCTCTAACCTTTTGAAAACAACTGGGTTAAACTAACAAATTGCTCAATGAGATTATGCAGTCAGTCAAACAACCGCCATGACATTTAATTTTGAAAGACTTCTAGGTTACAGCTTCAATGCAATCTTTCCAGCTTTGAGCACTTAAACGTTCTCTGATAAAACTGACTGCACCTCCCACCCCCTCTCCTCTCCTCACCGGTCCAAGTGAAAGCGACTCCATGGCATCATCCCACAACTTCTTGTTTTGCTTGTCATTTTTGATGAGGGCCTTCTGCTCTTGGGAAAGTTTGTACACTTCCAATTTGATCTTCTTGACGGATTTGGCTGGGGATGTCTTGGAGGATTCTGACAGAGAAACATTTTGTTGTTAATTTAGAAGTTGTGGGATATGAGGTCAGAACATTTTGCTCAAACATTTATTTTTCCCCAACAACAAAAAGCTTTTTCTGCATAAATGCAGAACCCCAGGAGGATTTAGATTAACTGACAGCAAAAAGAGAGAAGAAGAAGAAAAAAAAAAAAAAAAAAAAAGACATGACAGAACATACCGCTGCCCTGAGATTTTCTCTTCCTCTTTGCTTTGCTAGGCGTTGCTGCTTCCTCCTCCACTTCATTTTTGTTCTCCTTCTCTTTCTGATAGCCGGCAGGATACTGCAGCAAGAGCCAAATTAATTACTTTATTTCAATATTACCATGGGAATCAACAGGAAGGCAGTTAATAGAGAATCCAACCATCTATTGGAACACATGACATTAAGCATTTTGGACATTCACCACCTAAACATGCTGAGAAAAAATAAATACCGGTAAATAAAACACCAGACACATGCATGCAATAATGTCATTTAATCATCTCTACCTGGATGGTGAGACCAAGCTTCTTGATGCGTTCTTTGCCATCTCTGGTCCATGGTGCTGGCTCATCGTCATCACGCTTCAGGAGGTACCGCCAAACCAAGAAGCCAGACTTGCCTTTTTCTGGCCAGTACTTCACCACCTACAGAAAAATAGATAAAATACATTCATCAAGTTGTCATGTCATGTTTAATAGTTGCCACAGATGGGAGCGCAGTGACATGCCCCCAGCCTAAATGCGCACAAAAACACAGGCAGCCAATGTTTCTTATACCTTGTATATTCCATCATATCGGTTCCCTTCCTCAGGGCAGTATTTACTGTGCTTGCGTCCCTTGCAGTTGCGCACAACTCTAACTGGTTTGCCATCTTTCCAGTTCTTGGCCTCGGCTCCATGTTTATCATTGACGGGGACATTGCAGTTGAGAGCCAGCGCCCTGATGGGACCCAAAATAAGTGATTAATGTACAAACAAACTACACAAAAAGGTGGTCAGATATGCTTTTATTTAAGTCAACTATGTTATGCCTTTTCATGCCATACCTGTTCATGTGTGTAAGTGTCTGATCACACGATTGCTCAGCAGTTCGCTTGTTTCCGGACAGATCTCGTCCTCCTGAGCCAGTGTAAGTGAACTCATTGCCATCATCCTACAGAGAAACATCTCAGTGTTAAACATATACATGGTCAAAAATAGATTATGTCACTGACAATGGCCTCACTGAACTTAAATGTATGCCATCTTTTATACAAGAAAGAGCGTACCACATCATCTTCATAGCCTCCTGCCAAGACCAGAGAGTAGGCACCATCATTGCTTCTGCCATGAATTCCAGCAACATGCGGCCTGTGGACCCCAGCTTCACTGACCTAGGGGGAAATGATTCAAAACATAAGAGATCATAATCATTTTCAGATACTTAACTACAATTCTTAGTTACCAAGTCAAGTAATTAATAAGGAATGAAATAACTGATTTTTGTCCTACATTAAAAAAAAAAAAAAAAAAACAGACTGTCAGATCCAGTCAATTACAAGAACTATAATTGTTTGAGAGTTGTTTTATCTGGTTAAAAGCAACAGGATCGACACTGACCTGCACTCTGAACTTCCACAGGGAGCCGACAGGGATGCCAGGAATTGGGCCGTGGTGGTTGGACGGGACGATGGTGCACTGCTTAGTTCGGCCCACACATGCCATTCCCTGGAGGACAGGAAGGTTGTTCATTTATTTTTTCTTAGAATACGGTGTTTAATATATAGTGTATATATAAATATATAGAGACTAGAAACGTGTACGATATAAGCCATTTAACTTATGACACTACATGTGCCATCAACAAAATGACCCGGCTCAAATGTCACCTTCAAAACTGTACAACTTCTTTACACACGCAGCTTAACATTAAATTTGTCGTTTTTAAAACTGGTAACATTTACTGTGTATTGGCAACTGTTATTCATGACCATCTTTTTAATTTTTTTTCAATAAAATCATCAAGTACTGACTGTGCAATGTCACTCATGCACTGGGCAGACATTGAATACTAACAACAACAATAATTAACAACTTTGACATTTTTTTATTTTTAATACCGATTCTTAGACTTTTTTCTGCAGTATTTCACGCTTCTTTTACACAGTAATTTGTATATTAAGACCTGTGCATATCCTTTTAAAAATAACTTGGAAGTCTATTTTTAGATGGTAAGAAGTGTAAACTTTTGTTAGGGGCCAAAAAAACCTGCAGCTTTGATTTAGAACACGATAGAGATCTACACCTAAATGGTGACTAATGTTAGCACAGAGGGCAATCTTCATATATCAGAATAAACTATTCTAAACATCTGACAAGACTTGAAAATGTAATTTCACATAAAATGATGGTCCGAGTAGGGAATCTATAGAAGAACCAACAGAACAACATAGTATGTGTACAAAAAGTGCATTTAAAACAATGCTTTAACGGGTTAACCCGAGTGTCCTTCTTTCCACAGCAATGATCAGTGGTCGGTACAAATAAACTACTTCTATTGTACAAACTACCGTCTCTGCTTCTATAGAACTGGATCGGAAATTGGCACATTAGAAGCAGAGGCCAATAATTCTCCTTTCGCATCTACTTACAATACTTTGCACAATATCTGTATCTAGAAGTTGCTGGGTCATATCACAAACTCGTACATCTAAAATAATTCATTTAAAAAGAGATCCATCTGTCACCTTGCCCCAGTCTCTCTGGCTGGAGGAACTGGCAGAAGCCATCTTGGATTTCTTCTTGCTCTCCTTCAGTTTCTCTCCAGCCGCAACAACCTCACTGGTGTCGTTACGGCAACTTGGACAATACCTGAAATAGCAAAACATTTAATATTCAGTTAACTTTGAATTCAATAATATTTTAAAACGTCATTCGAGGTTGTGAATTTGACATGTTATCTGAGTCATTCCCCGCTTCCATTATTAATAATTGATATTTGATCAAGTGAAAGCTAATATCAATATTATGTATTGTGGGAATCTACTCACCAGTCCTCATCGTCAGGAATGGAGGTCAACGGAGGATTCAGACAGTAAGTGTGGTAGGCCATATCACACTCGTCACACAGCAACTGTTTGTCAGGATCCTGCTTGATGCCGCAGATGTTGCAGTTACACAAGCGACAGTTTTTTTGGAGATCATCCTTACAGTGCTTGCACTCGGGTCCATTTGATCCTGGAATAAACACAATATTGCATTCTTTACAAACCATTTTGATTCTCAGCTAATTACTTGTGATGAAAACTCTTTTTGTCCTACTTTTTAACGGACTCTCAGATCCAGCTGGGGCGTCATTTAAAGAACCAGCTTCCTCTATTTTGTAGATTTCTGTCACGAACATGATCCGGCAGTCATTCAGAGAGTCTCCAGCATCACTGCAAACAAGGACACTGTTAAAATTGTCAAAACTGCAAAAAAGTTGCAGTAAAGTTTTGCTTCTAAGCTTGTGAAGATAATATCCATTTATTGGTATTTAACTGATACCACAACAGGAAATCTGCTTTCAAACCATCTTCCCTCAAAACTCCAAAAACTCAAACCAAAAAGCCGTTACGAGACCATTTTTCAACGTTCAACTGCCACTACAGCTAGTTGAAATAAGGCTTGTGGCGAACCAGAAAATCAGATAATTCCTTATATGGAGCAGCACCCTTACCCAAGGAGGATTTTGGCGTAGATCTCTCGCAGAGTGCGCGTCTCCCGTTTCCTCTGGATCTCAGCATCATACCAGTATCCACGTTCCTTGGGGTCATCTGGGTTGTAGTTGACCATCACAATCATTCCTGGCTCCAGCTGGTGCCACTGGTACACTGTACGGGCCCGCGGGCGAACATCCTTAGCCAGCAGCTCAACAACTCCATTCTCTGGGTAGCTTTGGCAGTTAACGAGATGGCATTTCATTTTAGTTGCGGTAAAAGCCACATGCAGTCACAGATGTTTGACACACTGGAATGCAGTCAAAACAGTTATTTAAATAATTCTCTAAATTACCACCAGTTTACATCAACATGGCAGGTGAGAAATATATACACTGATGTGAGTTGGTACTCTGAATTAATAGAATGATACTAATAATTCATTGAATAATAATAATTATGCTAATTACCAATTGTTTTCTTTTTAACCTTAATTGTACTTATTGATTCAAAGTGCTCACATAAGACACACCACACCTGTGTATATATGACTGCATGCCTGCTTACGCCAAAACTAGTGATGCACCGATTGTTCGGTAACTGAAATTGTTCGGCCGAAAATGGCAAAAAAACACTTTCGGTGTTCGGTGGAATAAGTGGGAAAAAAACCGAACAATTAATAACGGCGTTGTAATATAAGGAAATAGACTGGCCGCTCCGTAACTGTTGCGCACCACATAAATCGTTGGCCAACCAAAAATTAACCACATAAGAATTTTACCTAACATTCACCAGCAGGTGGAACCAAAACCACATAAATCAATCTATTACAGGTGCGTTTAGATGACGAAATCAAACAGATAAAAGAGCGTGGAGTGAAGTGGTGCGGTGCAAACATGTCAGCAGTGTGGAAGTATTTTAGAGTGGCAAAGAATAATACAAGAATGGCTGTTTGCAATGAATGTTCTGCTCAAATATCTAGAGGGGGCACATCTGCAAAGTCAGCACTACAAGTTTGATTTATCATTTGAAATAATAAATAACCATGAGCGCCTTAATGCATTTTTATTGTTTTAAGGCCTATGTTACAATGTTCAGTCAGTTAAGCCTAACGTAAGCTCAAAGATGGCCAAAAAATGTATTTTGCTAATTTATTTATTTTAAGTTATTGTTCTTTGCTGGTATAATGTCTGCTGGAATATTTAAGAAATGCTGGGAAATTAAAAAATTTTCATTTTTCTATGTTCAACAAATGTTTTCTACCTTGTAATTTTGTAAAAGATTTTTTTCTTTTAAAAACATGCCTAAATCAAATTTATTTGATTTATGCAATGGTGAAAAAATTGGCAAAATAAATGAAAAACTGCGAAGAACCATGTTCGGTATTGTTCGGTATTCGGCCAAGTGTTTATTATTATCGGTTTCGGTCACAAATTTTCATTTCGGTGCATCACTAGCCAAAACCTCACCAAATTTGCAGATGATACCACTGTCAATATGTGAAGCGCAAATAAACTCACCGAACATCAAAAAGGAGATAATTTTAGTATTTAACACAAGAAGCTCTAGAAATAAGCAGATAGGGCTCTTGGCTTCAAGTTTTTGACCATCCGCGTTGACAGAGGGCTGTCAACACTGATGATATGATAATAAAAAAAAAATATTATTTTTTTTTTTTTAAATAATTACACAATTATTGTGCATCTGTGCGAGTAAGTGTAAATAATACGAAAGGGTATGTATGGTTATAAAATGTTTTCTTACTCTTCATATTTAACGTGGTACAGGATCTCCTCTTTAGCTGGTTCTCCATCATCGTCCCCATCTTTGGGTGTTTTTGCCCCCTTTGTGACTTTCACAATCTGGGCCTCAAACCACGCCCCCATGTTTAAGTCCTTTCCATCGACCAGCTCATTGATCTTGACATGAACAGAAACACTAAGTTAGCAAATCTGCACATTAAGATTTTACAACTGTAAGTCTTAAGCAATAGCATTTTAGAATATGAAATTGCCTGTATGTCCTTAAAAAATAAAGATGTTTATTAAGAAGATCACCAACTGTAGGATGCAACATATTCAATATCTTAATAGCAACAATAACAACTTTAAAACAGGGGTCAAAGTAACCAGTAAAACCATCCAGCAGCAAGCTTTAGATGTCACACTACTGTATTTCACAGAATTCTTTTCTGATGCTTGAAATGCTGCATTTCTTAAGTATTGGAAGCTGTATGAACAAATAACTAAGCATTGCTCATCTCAGCTTAAACATTAAATCTATTCAAATCAAGCCCAGAACCTTTAAACTCTACCTTGTAAAGTCCAAATCCAGGATCGATGAGCTCTGGCGTAATTGTCTGAGCAGAGGTTCCAGCGGCCTGACCCTCCACTTCGCCATGAGTCGAGTTCTTGTCAGACTCACTCTGGGTTGAACCACAGCCAGAATCAGAGTCTGAAAGCTCAGCTTCTTTGTCTTTGTTTTTGACAACATCAGCAGGGGGCATCTTCTGCCTAACAAGCAGCTGCACTATGTCGTTCAGGCCCACATTATAATCAAATATAGTATGGCCATCTTCCATCTGATAATAAAGACACAGACAGAAAGAGAATATTAACCAGAAAAATCAGCAATATCCATGTACCATTTGTTCAATTATGGAAATATAAAAATTATCCCAGACAAATTAACCCTTAGGATATCACCCAGAGACTTTTATCAAGCATTTTAGCATTCAAGATTTTAACTTTGAGATGCTCCTACACTTGTGATGAAACGAAAACAACCGGGGAGTACATCACCAAGCAAAAACCCCAAACACAGAACCATACCTGCTTGCCACGATAGAAAAGCCTCTGCCTCTCTGGTTCCACCTTAAAAAGCTCCGTGATTTTGAGGCGCAGTTCATCCACCTTGGTGAGCTTGGACAGGGAATCCACCCGGTGGGTTTCCTTCCCGTCCATTGTGCGCACTTGAATCCACATTGCAGCTGCCCTACACGAACACCCAAAAAAGACCCATTACAACAGTAACGATTAGAAATTTTACCTTTCTCTAGAATCCAACTTACTTGTATTACATGATTTTGACTGGATTGCATTAAAATCATGCAAGTGTTTTCATAACAATGTTCCTAAGCATTACAAAATGTTTTTGAAAACAAAATATCGTAAAGAATAACTCAAAACACTCCTCCCTTTCCTTTTTTGCAAAATTTGAGGAACATGGGGGAAAAAAAACACTTTAGTTTGATTAACACTAGCATTCCTTTCTATAATGCCAGGTTTAAACACCCAAATGTGCCTGCTAAATGTAGTTTTGTTTTTTTTTCCCAGATGGTTACATGCAATTGAATCCACTGAAAAAAAAAAGGAACAAAATGTATGAAAAACTTAATTTATTGCCACTGAATTACTCGTACTGTAGACAACAGTACATCAATTCAGTAAGACACTGTCCAATGACTGTATTTGTGCTCACGAACTGCATATATATATAATATACAATAATAACCACAATCATATGCTGTAACAATGCACCTTTCAATAACCATGACTACCTCATACTGCTGCACCTTTCACTTTTAAATTGTATACATGTTAATAAGAGCCATTTTTCTATTACCGTTTGTAACTATTTAAATGGGTTCAGTGGGCGAAAGAAAACGAAAACAAATTCCCTGTCTGGCATGTTCATACTTGGCCAATAAAGCTTCTTCTATTCTATGTAGATACGTTCAATTAAAAAAAAAATAATGTGTGTGTGTGTGTGTGTGTATATATATATATATATATATATATATATATATATATTTCAAATTTATTTCAAAGTTTATTTAGACGGGACAATGCATATTCATGAACACTACATTAAGCAGTGTAAATACACCAGGTTTTAGCAGAATTGCTAGTTTCCACCCGTAGTCCCCACAAACAACCAGACACACTCACACCTACGGGCAATTTAGAATGATCAATTAACCTAGCATGCATGTTTTTTGGACTATATATATATATATATATATATATATATATATATATATATATATATATATATATATATATATATATATATATATATATGCGTAAGTAGATATATACATAGATATAGAGCAGATGCAGTTAATGTCTGCCTCACTCTGCTGCACCTCTCACTTTTGTATTTTTTGTATAATTTGTCTTGTAAAATTGTTAATAGGTTATTCTTATTCTGTACTGTTCTTTTTTTACCTCAAACTGCTGCACCTTTAAAATGTACATAGAAATACCACATTTGTTTATTGTTTATTTTTACTACCAAAGAGCGAAATTACCGGAGTCAAATTCCTTGTTGGACAATGTTCGAACCTGGACAATAAAGCTGATTCTGATTCTAATAGAGACTGTATAGTGTAAATAAGTATATTTATATAAATATTTATATGGGCATGTGTGTACAAATATATAGAAATATTCAACTGTATGTATGTATGTATGTATGTATGTATGTATGTATGTGCAGGGCTCCAGACTAACTTTTTCACAGGTAGCACTGGTGCTACCTAGCTTTTCATTTAGTAGCACCAAAACAAATTAGGTAGCACCATATTTTTCATTGCACGTAACATATTTAGAAACACTACAATAAGGTTCCCTCAATTAACATTAGTTACATTCCTCCCTCGTATCTTAACCACGGGAACTGTGCCAACCATTGTTGTTGAATGCTGTACTTTTTTTTCTTCTCCCCACTAGGGTTGCCACCTTTCAGAAATAGAAATAAGGAACGTCCCGATTTCAGCGATTTTCGCGAGCGCTAAAAAAAAAAAGGGACATCCCCAAAACGTCTAAAATGCATAGAAATGTATATATTTTATATGAAAAAACTAAATGCTGTAATAGCATTGAACTTTCATGACTGTACAGACAGCCTGAACCTGAGCATGGTCATCGTAAATTAAACAGTCTGCCTGCATTGGGCAGTTAAACAGAACCGGACCTAAATTAAATGACAAAATGACAAAAGACAAGCAGCTCCTTGTCTTTCAGAACTGTGGTGTGGAACTCCGAACAGGTCTGCTCAAAGTTCAGTGATGAGGAGCAGCTCACTTCATGAGCTCCACTGAACTATTGTTATAATTTTATTATTTAATTCTTTATTGATTTCATGAAATATTCAAATTTTTTGAGATTTTTTATTTGGGGTTTTCCTAAGCTGTGAGCCATAATCATCAAAATTATAACAAATAAAGGCTTGAAATATCTCACTTTGCATGTAGTGGGAAATAATATATTTGTTTCACCTTTAGTTGAATTTACTGAAACTAATTAAGTTTAGCAATATATTCTAATTTTCCGACCTTCACCTGTATATTATGACCAATAAATAAGAGCATAATAAATGTCCCATATCACACCATATCAGGCTCAGGGATGTTTCAGGTATGAGGAACTGTGCAACAGGAGCCTGGCTCCTCTGGGATGTTATATTACGTTTGTGGAGGGTCCCCTGCAGCATGCTGTCTGACACACCTCCGGGAGACCTCTGTTTCCTCTTTTAGGACGAGGTGGGGTGTCTGGAGTCTGGAGACATCTTGACTTGACTTTTTTTTGTATAAAGTCGCGTGTGTCGGTGCAGTGAGCAGCAGTGAGAGGTAAAGGCTGATTTATGGTTCCGCGTCAGACCAACGCAGAACCTACGCCGTACGTTGCGCGTCGCCGCGTACTCTACGGCGTAGGCTCTGCGTCGATTTAACGCGGAACCATAATTAAGGCTTAACTAGGCAACGGAGCGCAAAAGGGTTCCTTATTGGTTCAATACGGAACGCAACTTTTAATTCCCAATTACCAAACAATTCCGTATTTCAAGGGACGGGTGGCGAGCCTGCTCCCCACTCTCCCCCGCTTCTTTCACCAACCTGTCACTCTCTTCATCAGAAGAAGAATCCATTCTTGTCGCTCCCTCTGCTAACCCTTCTCCTCCACCACCACCACCAGCCTCGTTTGTTGCCTCTGGCACATTTTTTTCTTAAAATAATCGACTATAGACCGCTTCATCCTGCATCTGCTTTGTTTACCTTTTTGAGCGCGCTGCGTGTACCCGCGCGTGCACTGCTGTGCACGTAACGTGCGCAGACCGTACCAGGTGCAGTCAGACAGAGAGAGGAGAAATAGGACTCGCAGGAATGAGCCAGAAAGTAAAATTGTATTATTAACCACTCCATTAATGCACTAAAAAAATGCACTGAAAAAAAAATAAAATGTTTGTTTTTTTTCCACTAGTCCTCTATAGGTCGCACCGGAGCGACCTCATTAAATTTTAACTCGCACCTTAATAAATTAGGTCGCATATGCGACCTATTAGGTCGCACTCTGGAGCCCTGATGTGTGTATATATAATTACAGTATGTAATAATAATAATACTGTTATTTAGCAGTGTGAGTACAGTGTGTGAGTATTTATAAATACGGGTTACATGATTAGTGAATGAGGGTAGGATTAAATAAATGTACACTTTTTCCTACTCCTTTTTTTGCACATGTAAATTAAGATAAAGTGTTAAAGGATGAAATTCTTTGTTTTCTTGAAGTGTTTTTTTTTTTTACATGTACAAAAAAATTAAAAAAAATACATTGACGGCAAATAATTCATAATTCTGCACAGTAGCATGAGTTTCTCTCTCAAACTGAGTGTACACAGCATTGTGCAGCTGCAATTAGTGGGCTGTCACTTCTTCATCAGAGTATCAAAAAGGGAGGGAACAGGCTGATTTAAATACAGTGCGGGAAACTGAGCGCCTGGCCACGCCCAGTTCTTTTAAAAGCACATCCGGACGCGAGGGAGCGCTAGCAAACAATGTGCCCTGGCTCTGGGACAATAAAACACGGTTAAATACTACATAAAACATACATCTGGATCGATTGATTACAACGCTAGACACCGTACTCCTCCAATGCATCCGCACTGGCTCCAGAATAAAGTAAAAGAGCCAACTTGGAGCCTTTTTAACTTCATCTTGTTGATGGTGCGGGCTCGAAATAATCCAGTAGCAGTGAAGAAAACATACAAAACAAGAAAACAGAACTACATCCTCATCCTACCCCTATATAAACAGCACAATCTTTACTTTTTCAGGTCGGAGGTGAAAACACAAGGCGAATATTTGCAAACCAAACCAGGTTTTCTCGCAGAGCATGAGCAACATTTATGCTGCGTTCCATTTACCTCGGAAGTCGGAACTGGGAACTGGGAATGACGTCACAGCCGAGTTATCAGCGTTCCAGTTACAAAGTAGGAAAACAAGATTGTAGTTCGCATATACCACATGAAAAATGTAAATTACACTATAGCAGCATATATATGCCGAACAATACTTGTATACGACTGATTTAGTGTGACCAAAACTAGAATGAAGTGCTACGAATTTTTACATAGCTCTCTTCTACTGTTTACAACCGGGGCAGCCATCTTGGAATCTGAACTCGGGGGTGGTGAAGACTCCCACTTTCCCAGTGGGAAATCCCACTTCGAGGGGCGTTCCAGTTGAAAAATCCGACTGGGAACTGGGAAATCCCCACATCCGAGGACAAATGGAACGCGGCATTAGTCTCCACGAGAAGCTGCTGCACGGTGAAGCTTACAACTCTGTGATACCACAGAGAAAATAAGATAAAAGCTCGCTGGTAGTCAAGTTCTCCCCCCACTCACGTCTAGGTTAAAGTAAACCACGTTAGTTTGATGTAGAGTACACATCCACTGTACCAAAGTGGATTATAGTGAAAAGCATCAAAACCGTCTGCAGGACTGGCTCATTCTGAACTCACTGGTGACTTAAAATAGAAAGCATTAAAAAAAAAAAAAGAAAAAAAATAGGTATGACTCTTTGAAGTTAGCTACACTTCGAAAAGCTAGCAACCAATTGAAGGTGTCAATGAAAACAATTAAAAAGTTAAGCCAAATGCAGAAAACGAGGGAAAACAACCGCTTACCTTTTTGATCGTTCAAAATGAAAACGAGAAACTGAGATTTAAGAACCAACAAGCGCGTCTTCCCCCGAATAACTTCTTTACAAGGGTCGGGACGACCAACTCTACGCCTTGTTGGAGATTGATCAATGAGTTATTCTTCAAGACTTTTCTATCCCGCCTGCTCTCGGAGTTCTCCTTCCCCATTGGCTGCCTGCATCTCACTGCCCCACGCTGATTGGATAACAGAGCTGTCAATCAGTACAGTGACTGGAGCTTAGCGTCAGCGCGCGAAATGACATTCTCGTGGGTGCAGGTCGCCTCCAGGCTGTTATCGCGAGATTATGGATTGAGCGACAGATGGTCGCCCGAGTAAACCACGGGCAGTTTTTGTTATTCATTACGTTTAGGGTTGCCACCCGCCCCGTAAAATACGGAATTGTCCTTTATTTGAGAAAAAAATGTTGCCGCAATTTGTCCCGTATTTTCATTAACGCCCCATACACACGTCTGTCACACAAACATCAATACTAAATGTAACAATAATGAATAAAATAAAATACAGAAAACATTAAGGCCAGCAAAATCTTTGATTGTGTAAATGAACTTTTACACCATATTCTAGTTGAATTATTGAAATAAATGAACTTTTACACCATGTTCTAGTTGAATTATTGAAATAAATTAACTTTTACATCATATTCTAGTTGAATTATTGAAATAAATGAACTTTTACACCACTTTTTAGTTGAATTATTGAAATAAATTAACTTTTACACCATATTCTAGTTGAATTATTGAACTAAATTAACTTATACACCATATTCTAGTTGAATTATTGAAATAAATTAACTTTTACACCATATTCTTCACCTGTAGCTATATTATACATCTTGGCTGATGTGGACATACACAGCATAGGAGGATATTTCAGTTACTAGTACGGTTGTCTGTCTATACAGTTATGCAAGTTCGATGCTATTAAAGCACTTTAAACTTTAAATCAAAGCGTTTTGTTTTTTTCATATAAAATAAACTGATTTTTATGCAGTTTAGAAGTTTTGGGGCTTTTTTTTGGCGCCTGTGCTGCTGAAATCAGGGCGTCCCTTATTTCTATTTCTGAAAGGTGGCAACCCTAATTACGTCCCAAGTGTACTTTATCATATGGAGCGAGAACAAGTTTGGTTTAATTGATAATTAATTCATGCCCATGAACTAGTCGTGGTAATATGGGAAAACTGAAGAACTGAAATACATCTTTAAAAAAAAAAAATCTGTATTCTGGTGTTTAGGATAGTTTGTTTCCACAAACTGTATTTAGATATACACAATGCAAGAATGACATCGTTCCAATAATGGCATAACTTATTTACTTTGTTTAGTGGTTATGAATGAATAAACATTTGTCCTCAATACCCACTGTTTGGATGAGGGTTTCCTCCCTGAAGAAGAAAAAGGAGGAGGGGTGGGGACACCTGGGTTGCCACATGTTGATGAACCCTTTGTAAGTTTTGTGGGCTTATAATCAAAACGCCACGGAAGATGGGTGGCCACTGGGTGACCCCTGTGAAGCTCTTGACTTATGTAATAAAACTCTTCCTCTATGCCCTCTAGTTCTTTGCCCCGCTACTTTGACAATGAACCAGCATCACCCATCTATGTAAAATCTTTCAGAACATGTCTTTATTAATCATAAGACTAACTTTGATTAAAACAAAAACCCAACCTTTGGTAAGGAAAATTTTGGATTTAAAAATCACTTGGACAGTTCTATTAAAAATACATATTTTTATTAAACATCAGATGTGAGAGATACTTGATGATTAGTGATACGTAATCATAACTACTGCCTCTGAGTTGCAGACTAAAATATGTGAATATGGGTAAAAAATAAATGAATAGTGTATAGGTCATAACTAAATCAACAAAAAGTGAATGGCTTATACCTTTATTGTGCCTTTTAACAAAAAAATCAAGTTAATGTTTCACTGCACTTTTCAAAGACCTGTTTTCATAAATATGTAAAAAGAAAAAAAAAAAAACAGCATCCTGCCATCAGAAAAAAAAACATCCTGGTAACCCAGTGACTTGAATCGAACAAGCAAACCTAAAATGAGTAGCTTAAGCACCTGTGCCACAGCTGTTTAAACAGCAGAATTATGAATAAATGGAGAAGACATACAGACTAGAAATACACAATGCACAAATCCCCCAAAGACACAGAACAACCACAAAAGAGAAGGAAACTTCCCCTGACACCCTTATTGCTCTGCCATTTTTTTTCAGTTGTGCTCTGTTCTTCATCTTTAAAGTGTTACTTATTCTCTTCTGGGGAGAAGCATGCACTATGGTCATAAAAAAGCTTTCCAATTAATTTTACTGTCATATGAACCCTGGGAAAACAAGCAGGCTGACACTGACTTGCCTCCAGCCGCTGGTGGCACCGCTCCACAACCCATACATTGAATATTTTCATTCAGTCAGTGTCAAAACAACTATTGACATTTTCTCCTTAAATGCCACTGGGCTTTAATGTGTAGCAGCTACTCCTGTTAAGACTGTAATCTTTTGTTTCTGTTATTGGCACATGGCATTAGGTTAGCTGTTTTTATTACTTCCACCAAAGACAGACACTCTGATATTGACTTCAAAATTGTTGTAAGACTCTTGGCAGCATTTATAACATACTACACAGATTAACTATCCATAAAGGCTTTTGGTCAAAATGTGTTTGGTGCAGTGGCGTCAATTCAGTGGAAGCTAAGGTATGGCAAGTTTACGAGTCACAGAACTTAACTAGAGTATCAATCAACACGTCCAGCAAATACTCATCACAGAAGTCTGCTATGTAGCTTATCTGTGTGGTCAAGAAAATTGGAACTTTTTAGAATGCGGTGTCGCTCACTGCAAAAACTCAAAATCTTACCAGGAATATTTGTTTTATTTCTAGTTAAAATGTCTCATTTTTAGTCAAAAAATCTCATTACACTTAAAACAAGAGTCATTACCAGAAAAATAACTTGTTATTTGACCATTTTCACCTGTTTAAAGTAAATTTTCACTTGAAATAAGTAGAAAAATCTGCCAGTGGGACAAGATTTATCTTTTATCAGTACAAACAAAAAAAATATTGTTCCATTGGCAGATTTTTCTACTTATTTTAAGTGAAACAGGTGAAAATGGTTGTTTTTGAGTCTTCTCTTAAATGAGACATTTTAACTAGAAATAAGTCAAATATTATTGTTAAGATTTTGAGTTTTTGCAGTGTATAATAACTAGTGAAATCGATCATGTTGTTCTGATTTGCATTTGTAGTTATTCTATATGTATTAAGTAATACAATAATCAATACAAAGAGACACAGAGTAATTCCATAAACCCTTGAAGCCAAGGTGTGGCGGCTGCCATACCTTGCCATACCCAATTGACGCCCCTGGTTTAGTGGTTCCTGTTCTAATCGTCAATAATTTGTAGCTTTTACCTGATAGGTAAAGGGTGAGAAGAGAAACAGTAAAGGATGCTTTTCAGCCGTATGGCGTCTCTGGAGCTGTGGATCCTGGACAGAGCTGTTTGGCAGATACCGAACAACACTCAGAGTTCAGAGGAGATGACAGGAAGTGAACGTGACAGGCCAAATCATCCTGGAAATCCTTATGTAGCTTTGTTATTGCCTGGGAGAGGACAACAGGCAGCGACTGGACACCAAGGAGGACTAAGTCCAGTTTCTCTTCCAGAGCCACGGTCCTCTTGTCCAGCTCCCCGCTTCGATGCTGCAGCTCTGAGACCAGATCGTACATCATGTTCTGAGTCTGGAAAGCGACACAGAAACTGTTTTTCCATCTGGCATGTTTTAGCCACTTCATAAAATGAACTAAAAACAAATACAAATCTAGAAATCTCACTTTTCCACATTCACATTAACTGTATTTATAGAAAAGACTTAGATGATATAGAGGTTGGAGTTACATCTTAATAATGAATTCTTTCACAAACCAAATGTGCAAACAATTAGACCTCATACATCCATTCACATAAAGAAATAACCAAGGCTACAATGTTCTTAAGCTGTTTTGAAAGATGTAAAAGTGACATCGCTTGTGAAAATAAAGCTGAGAAAAGTATGTATCGTATATTATTTAACAATTGATGATAAAGGTACATCTATCATCTATTCTTTAGAAGTTGAAAGCAACAAACCTTGGCCAGATCAGCAACTGTGTTGGCTTGGTCACCTAATTTTCTTTGCTCCATCTTGACTCTTCGTAGTCTAAAGTTGAAAACCAGAGATAGTCACTCTTTTTTTCTCCAAATGAGGTCAAGCCAATGGGGAGTTTGTCTTTTTTGCTTGTTTGTGAGAACATTTTCACTGACAAATATTGTAAATGTTACTGTCAAAATATTTATTGAATAAGTGCACTCCCTGATGGCGATCCCCTATGTTGACACCTACTGGTGGATGGCTTGGAGGAATTTCCGCTGATGGTGGCGCACACGGGCGTGGTCAATCTTTTTGACCAGCCTGGTGTTTTTGTAGATGAGCCAAGTCTCCCTTAGCACATTTGCTGCCGTGTTTTTTATCTGAGGAGGTAAAATTGTGGGAATGAAAACACAGAGCAGGAATGTAAATAGATCATTCATCAAGTCATGTTTGTGTGCTGTGTCCACATTTTCTTCTTTTTTGTTGCCGTTTTATTGCACTGCATCAAGTTACAGAGAGTTGGGATCATTCGCAGGATGTAACTGAGACAAAGCCATGCCAACCCCCATGTGACTATTGTGGTCATAGAATCAAAACATGCTGCCTATAACGGTTTAGATCGTTTCCTGTTGATGAAATCCACATTTCTGTGTGTAAGCAGACCTTCTTGTAGAGCTGAGTATCCATCATAAAGTTATGGACATGTTTCTCTGCTCTGGTGAGCTCTGACTTCCTTGCAACAACGGCTACCACTAAGGCTGTACAACCCGCTCCCTGGAGAAAAGAAGAGAAGAAGGTACTTTAAAGATGCACTCAACATAGCAAAAGGAATGGGCATCATCCAAATAGATGAATGTTTCACAGCAGGTTTTAAACCAGTATTCAAGTGAGATGCAACAAACATGTAGATACATTCACCGCCTCTCGCAAAGAATAAAAGAAAGGTACACTATATGAGTAGGACACTAACTGTAAAAAGCAAAACAAACCTCAGTCCAAAAGAAAATTATTCAAGTAGTAATTTGCAAAAATAAATTAGGATATAGGATACAGGATACAGGATGTATACATTTTCTGGTTAAATGTATTCTAGGCTGATAAATGGAGGGTCATATACACAATCTTGTGACTCTGTTGAAAGCAAAAGGAATCATGTCAGGTATTTAAAAATCCTAAAAATTCTTGTCCAACAAAAAGAATTAGCAAATTAAATTAGGATACAATTTAACTATACAATCACAATATGAAGGAGCTTGTCTTTAAAACCTGCTGGCAAACTAATCAGTTAAGTTACAGATCCAATTATCAGCCTATGCAGCTGAGGATTGGACTGCCAAGGCTCCCCGCCTTCGGTCACCACCCACTAGGGGGAGACCCGGGGAAAAAACCCAGGACAGACTGGGCAGATAAACCCTGAGGGAAGTCTGGGATTATCTGCTTAGACTGCTGCCCTGTGACCTGATCCCTGGATGGATGGATGGATGGATGGATGGATGGATGGATGGATGGATGGATGGATGGATGGATGGATGGATGGATGGATGGATGGATGGATGGATGGATGGATGGATGGATGGATGGATGGATGGATGGATGGATGGATCCAATAACCAGAAAAATTAGGAAGTTGGTCCCGTAGATTCTACTATTAACTATTAATGAATTCTGGTGAGGCTGCTGAAATCGGTTATAAAATGAGCATCAAAAGAGGGCTTATTCTGTGTTGTGCCCAACTCACAGCCTGTCAAAAGAATAGACATATTAGTAAAACACAATAAAAATAAAGAGAAATTTAAGTGCAAAATTGCAAATAAATGAGGCCTCCCACTACCTACGGAGCACTATTTTGTACATTGTACAGAGCCTAAGGGCCACAGCTGCAGGCCGCGTTTGGATACTTGTAACCTTTAACCTCTCATGTGACCATGATCAATATAATGACTTGAGCTCAGGTACCTAGTTAAGTTTTTATCACCTAACACAGTCTGCTGTGCAGAGGTAATTATTTGAATTTTAGAGCAGCAAAGCTCCATCTTTTCCTGGGACATCTGTAGATCTGTATTTCAGGGGGACAATGTCAGAGCTCACTCTGCACAGCTCACAAGAGCTTCACACTGCTCTTCACTGACCTGCCTGCAGGCCACAACTGTCTCCTGCTGCAAAGGCACGACAAGCATTGCCTGTGTGATAGCCAATGACTGTTGAATAATTGAAACCTTATATTCAGCAACAATTCATCTTGCGAAAATGGTAAAAATGTGTATTTTCAGCGGAGTTAAAAGGAAGGCTGATGTAACACAAAAGTGAACCTCTGAGTGTGTTTTTGACTTCAAACTCAGGTTTGTTAGTACCGTATGTTCTTAATACAAGGAAGACATTGAAAACAATTTCCGTTCTCTTTGTGTCTGCTGAATATAGGTTCAAAGAAATTATTAAACATCAGATACAAGACTTTTTGGCAGTTAAAGAAAAATCTAATTTTTTTCTGGTACTCCAGTTTGCATTGCAAAGAAACATGCTTTATGAATGCTATGGTTTTATAAGTATTCAGTGTGTTTGAATGTACTGTATAATCTCACCATGATTCCTGTCAAGAGGCAAACCCCTTTTCCACAGTAGGTGTGAGGGACCATATCTCCGTAGCCGATGGACAGGAAGGTGATGGAGATCAGCCACATTGCACCGAGGAAAGTGCTGGTCACCTCCTGTGCGTCGTGATACCTGTGCAGATACGACACCTAGCTGTAATAGGAGTAGCTGTTTATGCTAAAGAAAGACCACAGGATTAAAAACAGGTTCTACTGGAAGATCACTGCTGATTTCACCTTCTTAAATCCATACCCTGCACTTAGATAACATGGAAAATACATGAACCTGATGATGGCATCAGAGTCTAGCAACTGGGAGGGTTGAAGCTGATACCTCTCACAAACACGCACGGTCCATGCTGCAATGATCCAACAGGACACACTAAAGATCAGCAGAACTGTGCCAGGGCAGATGGTCATCAGAGTCTTCATCACAAAACGAGTGTCAAAGCTGATCTTGTTGAGTGCGCCGATGCTGCGAGAGGAAGCATCTGTGAACAGCTTGCTGTGGAGCAGCATGACCCGGCCAATCAGGTACAAGCGCAGGAACATTGGCACAGAGAAGACGATGTCCACGTCGGCGTCTGCCTCCGAGGCCGTGTAGTTGAAGGCCAGACGGGCGGTCCAGGTGAACACGTAGCGGCCCGGAATGGGATGGATGGCACAGACGAGGAGCTCCAGCATGATGAAGAGGATGCGCTCAAAGGTCATGGCTATCCTCCAGTCGTCTGCCCCGTTGTCCACCATGAAGAGCTGGAGAAGACGAGAAATAAAGACAGAGGGTCATTTCTTGATTATTACAAATAAAATGATCAATAATGCATTTCTTTGCTTTGACTTTTTATTTTATTGTTAGTGCAACTGATAGATCTGCAATTATTTAATAATTTTCTGACATATTTCACTCTGTAAACTGAAAAGTTACGTTTTAGTTCTTCTACATGACTTTTTACATTATCTTATTTCTTGCATCTTATCAAAACGATCCCACAGTTTGCCAGAGTCAACAATCCATGTCCTGATATATTCAAATTTGGGGATATTTTAATGCCTTAGTCTCATTGTTCTCTTAGTCTCATGTGCTGCTCATCTTAAAGAAGCTAAATATATTTTACATTTATCATGACTGTACCTGAATTTCTCTTGCGTGGTACATCAGAATGAGTGAAAGAAGAATGGTGGTAGAAATGCTGATAAGGCCTTTCAAAACATAAGAATACATGGATTCCTGTTCACAGAGGAGACACAATATGAAGAGAATCAGTGTGTCCTGCAGTAGGCAACCAAAAAAACCAATGACATTGTAGGTATTGTTTATATAAATGTGTCATTAACTAGGCCCTGGTAAATGTAAGCTGAATGTCACCTGGATTTATCTGTGATTCTTAAAAACATTTCACCTTTCAACTGGAAGTACAGTCCTCTAATCAAACACTGAAGATTACAGAGGATCGTTTCTATTTGAAAAGCCTCCAAAAGATAATTGTGTGGATGTGAAGAAAAACGTAAGTCTCGTGCTTTTGCAAGTGAATATATTTCTGCAAATTCTGCAAATGCAGGTTCATTGCATGTTGCATCATTGCATAAAGGTCAAATAACACCCACCCTAACCTCAGGAATGCTCCCTTTGAGTCTTTTTGTGTGAAGTGAAGGGGGGAAAAAAACACGGCTAGGTGTGTCAACAGAGGAGGTGATTATGCATACTTAAAATGTAGTCTTGTAGTGTGGAAGTGAAAACAGTGAAATTTACATGCTGAACGGTGAGATCTAATAGGTTAGTGAAAGTGAAGCATGTCTGCGTTTCAGAATGAGTGGCATTAGTCTGTCTTGTCCAGCTATAAACACACATAATACTAGTTATTTTGTAGCAACGCTCACTGTGGAGCTCTATACACATTCACATGTAATAAAGTCACTGTACATATGACCACATCATCAATACCTTGCTGTAAAATGACCTTGACAGCTCTGTCTCAACGACCATGACAATAATCCCAAACATCCCACAGACCAGCGCATAATCGCTCAGCTGTTTGCGCTTCCCAAAGAGAGTTCTCCTCTGACCCAGCCGGTAGCTGATGTCCTTGGTCTTCTTCTGAGGGATGCTGCCTTCCTTACTGGAGTCTTCCCTGAGGACTTTGGAGAAGGCGTCCTCCAGGATGGAACTGTGGAGAAGCTGAATGGGCTGCTGGCCTGACTGAAGAAGATCTGAAATACTAGATCTGGAAGTGTCCTGGCAGCTGAGCGGACGCATCACATCCCCATTAAGGATGTCGCCAGTTTCCGAGGTGTCGGGACGTGGAGGGGAGCGTGTGTGGAGGGACAATTTGGATCCACTGACGTGCTGAGAGCTGGCCTGTAAAAGAGGTTAAGATTGTTAACCTGGGCCATAAAGGAGAGAAAGAAGATACTTTTCAGACTCGGGAAAAGGTGAGTGTAGGAATAGGGACTATCAAGTTTATGACACAAATACAATTTTCAAATGGTATAAACCTCAAATATGGTATATACCTCAAATACCTCAAGTATTTTTGAAAATATTTGTACATTTTTTGTAAATATTATCCTTTTTTTTGTGTTTACTATTTTTTTCTCTCTTATACTCTTTTTCTACTTTTTATATTGCTCTTTTTATTATTTAACCACTTATTGGTTATTTCTATTTTAAATTTTTTGTATAAAGTGTGTGTGTGTTTTGGCTGCTTCTATTCTATTCTAAACCAAAATGACATGTAATAGTTTCAGTCGTCTTTATAAGTTAATAAGGCACTCCAGAAAGAACGATTTTAATTTTGAAAGCATAAACTTTATTCTGATGTAAACTTCAGGTAGAGAACCTGGTCCAAAACTTTAAAACTAATAATGTTTATTTCACTTAAATCCAAGCATATGGCCAGTTAAAGTTGTATTAAATCAAAGCCTCCGTCCTGTTCATTTATTCCTTTTCATTTCGAAGTGGCTTTAATATTCTATTTAAAAAAAATGATATTCCCAACATGTACAGGCAAAGAACTGGAGTATAAGACAAATGTTCATAACTTCTTAAGGATTTATCTAGAAATTTAAAGAGTTTTCAACCCATAACTTTCGAGCACACACAGAGAGAGAGATAACTAGTGATGAGGAAAAAAATCGATATTGCAATATATTGTTGCGCTCTCTGTTGCAATAAATAATCAATAAACTGACGGCAAATATCGATATTTTATTACAACACACATAATGGATCTAGATATCGTGTATTGTGATATTATCGTTATCGTGGGCCACATATCGCCGCAGTATTTAATTGTGAGTTACCCGTATCATCCCACCCCTAGAGATAACGTACCTGTCTTGTTATTTCCTCCACCAGAACCTGTTTCTCAAGCGAGCTACACTGGCTGGTGGAGAAGGACTTGAGACTCCTCTGGCTGGCTGGAGATGAGCGCTTCGCCCACTTGCTGCCAGCCGGGCGGCTGTAAGGGAGCTGGCGGCTCTTGAGCCCGAAGGACGGATCTTCAGCCGAGCTGCCGGTCTGATCAGCGGTTCCTGAGCGGTGGGAGTCCGTCTTCTGGCGTCCCTGAACCAACACTGCTTCTTTACCTACAACTTCCCTCCAGCCTGCATGTGCACTGAACACAGGATGAGGTTGTTTTTGAACTTTATTATTTTTCTTGGCACACTCAACAGAGTCGATGGGAATGTTGAACAAATTCGGACAGGTTATTTTGCTGGGGTCTTTCAGTTGAAAACGGTTGCACGGTTGTTCTTTTCTACTTTCTCGGTCGGTGCACTGAGGCACGATGACATTCGGACGGGTTATTGCAGGTTTCTGAAGACCTCTCTGTATTGTCTGCCGTGCTAAGACCGGGCACGCTGGAAAAACACGGGGGCTTTGAGAGACACTCCGGGTGTGAAGTGGTGAAAGGCTTTTCTTCTTTGTGGATCTGGAGAGGTCATCTTGGAGTGTGCCGTGCTTTGATTGCGGCTGGTGAGCATCAGCGCAGGGGCAGACACGTCTCTCCCTGTGATGCTGACCCACATTAGTTCCTGTTCCTCCTGCTGAGGGAGGCTCGTCCTCTGTGGTGGTAACATTTTCTCCAGCTAAATGCAGAAAAGACAGAGGTGATCATTTTTGGCCCTAAAAATGAAAGGGAAAAGATCAGCTTTCACCTTGGCTCCATGTCATTGACAGATACAAATCAAGCCAGAAATCTTGGTGTAATTATTGACTCAGACCTGAACTTCAACAGCCATCTAAAGTCTATCACTAAATCTGCCTATTACCACCTAAAAAACATTGCTAGAATTAAGGGGATTCTGTCTAAACAAGACATGGAAAAACTTATTCATGCATTCATTTTCAGCAGGTTAGATTATTGCAATGGCATCTTTACAGGCCTTAACAAGAAATCTATCAGGCAGCTGCAGCTGATCCAGAACGCTGCCGCCAGAGTCCTTACAAACACCAGGAACTGGACCACATTACACCGGTCATGAAATCGCTACACTGGCTTCCAGTGAGTCAAAGGATAGAGTTTAAAATCTTACTGCTGGTCTACAAAGACCTGAATGGTCTTGGACCAAAATACATACTGGATCTGTTAGTTCCTATGAAGCTCCCAGACCCCTGAGGTTCATCTGGATCTGGTTTGTTGTTTGTCCCAAGAACAAGAACCAAGCAAGGTGAGGCAGTTCAGTTATTCTGCTCCTCACCGGTGGAACAAACTTCCTGTAGACCTGAGGTCTGCTCCAACTGTAAAAACATTACTGTTATTGAAGTGTACTCTTAAATTAAATACTTACCTGCTGTACTCTACTGCCCTTATTCTTAAAAACTTGTGCTTTTTATTATTTTACCTCTTTTCTTATCATTTTACTTCATTTTATTTCATTTATTTGGTATTTAAGCATACTCTTAAATTAAATACTCTCTGAAAACCGCGAATGAGATGTGTAACTGCGGTACTCTACTGCCCTTAGTTTTCAGCAACTTGTGCTTTTTATTATTTTACCTTCTTTTCTCATAATTTGATCTCATTGTATTTGTTATTTACTGTTTAATTGTGTCTTGCCGCTTTTAATGTCAATGTAAAGCACTTTGAATTACCTTGTGTTGAATTGTGCTATATAAATAAACTTGCCTTGCCTTGCCTGAACATGACCACACAGCAGCAGCCAGTCCTGGTCGCTCAGCTCTGATAAAGACAGGTTTTTGGTGGCCGGCGGGGCCACCTGCGCTGAACCTCTGGGATGACTGATTCCGTTTGGAGTCTCATAGAGCGAAGATGAAGCGCTGAAGCGACTTTTCTCCTGGGATGAAGACGCTTCCCCTGAGGTTCCAGAGTACGGATCAAGCTTCTTCTCGGGACCTCCTGAGGCACAATGTTCATGGTCGTCATCCTGGAAGACTTCTCCCGATGAGTCAAAACGCCGCGTTGCATTTGTGGGTTTAACCAGAATTAATCTCATTACTGCAAACACTGCAAAAGACATAAAAAGGACACTTTTTTCCCCCATCAAAGTAAACAAAAGAATATGATAAAATACAGAATTATGGAGCTGAATAATATTTCAATGGATTACTTGTCAATATTTATATTTTATGTTTACATGTTTAGCATATTTCTAGTTTTTACTTCTTTACCTTTTTTATTGTATTTTTGTATTGATTTTAAAAAATGCACAGTCAGGATTCAGTACATAACTGAACCTGTGAAAAATAAAGTCTTAAATCTCAAACTGTGCATCACTTTCTACATTTTTAAAGTCCTCTACAAGCTAAAAAATGGATAATTCCTAAATTAAATCAAATGAAATTATTCAATGAATCAATTAATTGTATATCTGAATTGTATATTTAAAAATTTGTGTAAAAGCACACATTTATAGTACAGACATTAAATGCCACATTATCAGTCTTTAAGCAATAGGGAGCATTTTAAAATAACCATTGTCATATTTAAAAGTATGGAATTATATTATATGTATAAGAAATTTAAATGTAGCTGCTTATCTTCTCATTTAAATGTTTATATTTTTCTATGATTAAGCCATAGCTGAAACTTAATCAGTAACTAAAACCATCTCACTAAAAGTGAGTAAAACGTGTAGAACTGGTAACAAATGTTAGATTTGCTTGGAAAATAGTTCCTTAATACCGTATTGCCTTATCCAATATAAACAATAATATACAGTCATTGATAAGTGAAGTAATACATTTGTGATGTATTAATGAATGGAGCAATTGTTCAGTGTTAGAAGTCACATTTGTAAAAGCAGTGATTTGTTTTTAATGTCTGACGGTGCTCTGTGTTTTCAGGAGGGTGTGAATATAAAACATGCTGTCACGGGCAGATGTAGCTTCCTCTTAGGATTGTTTCACCAGAAAAGAGAAGGAAATAACACTGAGAAGCTCTACACAGTAATCAACGTATAAAGAAAAATAAAAAGATTGATTACCGTATATCTCATGTCAGCTTCTGATTAACGC
Source organism: Cololabis saira (assembly GCF_033807715.1). Taxonomy (NCBI): domain Eukaryota; kingdom Metazoa; phylum Chordata; class Actinopteri; order Beloniformes; family Belonidae; genus Cololabis; species Cololabis saira. The sequence goes on from NC_084599.1 coordinate 28,433,166, forward strand.
TCAAGAAATACGTACACTTTAGTTTTATCAGCTGTATTAGAATTAAACTCTATTTTCACAAAATTAAGTGATAGAAAATTACTAATTAACAGGTGGAAGATTTTGAATATGTTTAAAAGTGTTATTAGATATCAATGATAATGTGAAATAAATTCAAATTAATTCTCCAAATGCGTCTCAAACTTGTATTTACAGATGTTTATCAACGTGCATATAAATAAAAGCGAGCTAACGGCATTAAATAAGCCTTCATTGAAATACTAATACTCAGAGGTCAAATGAAAAACGCAATTATAACTTTTGACTTAGTTTTTGGTCATTTTCAAACAATATGTACACATAGTTTGTCTTATCTTGAACTTTAGCACTTTATCTGCAACTCATCAAATAATCTCTTTAAATATTTATCAAGACCATCACCACAGGAAATCCTTACCTTCTCTCTCCAAACTTGAAGCAGCAGATGCAGCAGGGAGGCAGAGCAGCAGTCTGAGTGGGTGATGGACGGCGGCGGATCTCCTCCCTGCGTGGACGCCTGATGAAGGAGCTTTACAGACCCTTTCCTTTGAAAGTAATGATTAGAATTCAAGAAGAAGAAAGACATGGACAGCAGCAGCTGGCTGGTGAGGGGTTGCCATGCAAATGGGAGGGATTGGGAGGGTGTGGGTTTGGATCTGTGAGCAAAACAAACAAAACAAAACAAAAAAAAACCTGCAACAGAGACCAGAGTGTCAAGGCGGAACATCACAGGTAAGAGCTCAAAGACTTCACTGTGAAGCGACAATAGCTTGCAAAGGAACAAAAAAAATAGGAATTGCAAGCTTTTTATACAAAGTGGAGAATGAAGGGTCAGTTGAACTTGTCATTGAAGCGTTATGGTTCAAAGGCCTTTGCACTCTCTCTCATCTCATCCGCCACAAGAGCCTGCTTGACAGAAGTGGCCGTTTTCACGCCTGGTTCCTGCAAGCGCCCGGCTTCATCAGCTGTTTCCTGGAAGATCTGACAAATGCAACGCAGGACAAACAAAACATCCAGCAATCACTGTATGATGAGAGGAATACAAACCATCGCTGTTCTTAAACAATAAATAAACAGAATATAAAAGTTATGAGAGCACATCAACAGACAGCATGTTGAACTCACAGATTTTCTCAATAAAACTGTTTTTTTTTTTAATATTTTAAAATATTTGCATATTTGATTGGTAATGTGAAGTAAATGCCTTTTCAGAATGTATTTTCCATTTTTAGAAAAATAACAGCTTTTCGTTCATTGTTGGGTGGAAACTTTTTTTAAAAAAGCATTAAAATTCAGTATTTATGAACCACTGGCTGTTTCCAGATCAGTATAGTTCAATCCTATTTTGTATTTATAATCTTGTTTTCCCTTATACTTGTTTTGAGCCGGCCTCAGCCCTGTTTTTGACTAGTTGTGTCAGACAAACCTGTAAAGTAAAGCTTGCTGCCTCAGCAGCTCAGTGCATGAATGTTGCTGCGCTGAACAAAACCTTTGTGAGCAGCAGCAGTACCGCGCATTTACTAAATTAGTTTCAATTCATCAAATGTGTTAGTATTCAACCAAAGCTCCTCGAAGAAATGTTAAGATGATCATTCACTCATTAAACTTGAGCGATTGTTAATTCCTGGATTCTTTTTTCCCCCTTATTGTGACACCAGACAGTCTCTTGTCCGTTTAAAGAAGTTCACCTTTCTCTTCAATGAAAAATAATAACAGTGAGTCTATTATAAGGAAGCCCACATTCAACTGGTTATTGTGGTGAGATAAATGAAATGTTTTTATTGATCAATAAAAAGTATCGCTATGCCTAGTTTTGGGGGAATGATCTACATCCAGCATCTGACATTATTTTATTATTAAGTTATTTTCTTCCTTCAGCATTCAGATGTGTTTGACACATTTGGACTACAGCGGAAAAAGGAAAGAAAGTTTTGCTGTCATAAATCCTAAACCAAACATCACCATGGATGGTGACATGCTACTTCACATTCAGTGGTTTCAGTCCCACCAGGCCTGGACACAAAACAAAACTGGACACATTCTTTCGCCACCAGTCAGCATGTCTGCACTTCTTTATAAGCATGAGTTGCACAGGTTAAAAGCACCATGAGATATCAAGGATTCAGCCGTGAACTTTAATAAGTTACTTTCAAAACATCTGACTTCCCACATCCTCAGAAGTGCATTAAAAAAAAAAAAAAAAGTCAAATTCATTATGTCAAGATGCCTCCTTTCGGCTCATTTACCCAAACATGATGTTGAGTTTTTATTTAATTAAAGAGAATGTGTTTCTCCTTGCCTGTGAGCAGAACAATGACTTCAAGTCCTCTGGCACAAGAGAGATTGTTTATGGGTGTGAAACTCATCAGCAACATTAATTTATCAATGAAATAATAACATTTTCCAATGGAAGTCTCAAATGTGCATAGGCAGAGTTTTCAAAGAGATCAATTGAGCAAACACTGAGTTCACTTTGTGTTGTAGGTGGCAAAGCGTTGGTTCAGTGGGTTTTCTGGTGCTTTAACCCATTCCTTCTTCAGATGTTGCTTCAGCTGCGACAACCTCATGTTGGGGTTCTCCATTTTTATACGGGGCATGTTTACTTCCTCATAGGCAGCAAATGCTGCCTTCATCCTCCGCTCTGGGTGGCGGTCCAGATCATCGGGTCCAGTGCTGGGAAAAAGGAAGATGGGGTAAGCAATAATGAACTGCAAACATCCCACCTAGACTAAATGACAGCAAGATGCCAAATATGTGATTGGTACCTGAGAACAGCAATGGCATCCTCTATTGTCCGAGCCTCCATCGTTCCTTCTTCAGGGATTATTCTGTTAACATTCTCTTCCAGTGGAGTCTCCAAGTGGTTTTGTTCTGTAGGAAGAGTTTTACATCAAACATGGCACAGCCTGCTAAACACAATTTACTGGTTCAATCCCTGACAAAAGTAGCATTTAATTTGAGTTCTGAAGGATTTTAATATGCCAACAGACACACTTTATCAAAGTTTACAATCTGAACTCCAACCTTTCGGCTTCATCGGCTGCTGCTGCTCATTCTCGAGCATCTCTTCAATCTGAGCACGAGTTACTTTTCCAGCTGCAGATGCAGCCGCCGCCTCCCTCTCTCTTTTGCCTTTTATCCTGGCACTCTCCTCATCCAGCAGTCGTTGGTTTTCCTTTTTCCTCTCAAGGAGTTCCAACCTTTTCTTTTCTTTGTCATCCTACAGAGACAGAAAATATTTCCCAAAATATGAGCTGGGAATCTTAAATGATAAAAAAAAATGTTATTTTTAGCACATTTGTTAAGGCTTCACCAAACAAGAGTAAGTTACAAAAAGAAGTCCTAACATATAGTGCCTGTTCAGTCCTGATGGTACACACAAAGAAAAAATAACCCCTGGACTTGAATTGCACTTACTTATGTCCAATATTTCATAGGATGTGTTCAGGTTTACATGTGAATGAATGAATAGGCAGACAAGTACAGTTGCTGTCAACATCAAAAACAGAAAGCCATAATCCCTACTTCCTTTTCAGTTATTCCACACCAAATATGTAACATTTCATATTTGTACAATCACCACACCACCTCCTCAAGTCAACTCATACATTTGGGCATGACTTCTGGTTTATGGACAGACAACTCGCCTTTCTCTGCTCTTTTTTGAGTACATGTTTGTCGGTTTCCTGCCAGAAGGCATCCTCTTCCTCCTGCTTCTTGCGGGCGTCTGCGACCGCCTTGGCCTCGGCCTTGCGGGCTCTGGCGGTGACCGCCTTGGAGTTCTCTCCTTGGAACTTTTTTGGCATCCTAACTGCTGATTCTTAGCTGACAGGTGCAAAGAAAGAGAGAATTAGAGAGAGTTAGAGAATAAATATTGACATGACACGTGCAAAATGTTGAAACAGTCGTTTTTGTTGAGACATTATTATGCCAAAGACTTGTGGAAGTTGTCACCACACACACACACACACACACACACACACACACACACACACACACACACACACACACACACACACACACACACACACACACACACACACACACACACACACACACACACACACAGATTATTCAGATGTGATAGCAGTAAAAGAAAAAAAAAGGTGTCATGGTAATCATATACAGGTTCAAGATTCGACTACAAACACAGTCGCTACCCAAAAGACAAGCCTGCAAAGTAGTATTTGATAGAGTAATAAATGGCATCTATGCTTTCGTGGGAAAACACTGCAGTGAGTTTGTAAATGCATCGCTAGCATTAGCTGGGCGCTGTTAGCCTGGTTAACACATTGATTTACGTTTGAAAATAAAGACTCTTCTCTTTGCGGCAATGTTCAGCTAAGAGAAAAGACACACATTTGCACATATGTGTTCTCACCAGTTTTAGAGGAAAGCCAAATAACAAGTAACAGACAGTTTGGCGTTGTTTGTTTCGAAGGGGCATCCGCCACCTCCTCTCCGAAACCAGGGCGCACCGTGATGACGTCACGGATCTACCAACACATTTACAAACAGATAAATATAGATAGATAGACAGAAGCTACTTCTACAGTAAAAGGAAAATAACCCCAAGAGGGACATTTGTTTGGAACTCCCATTTTTCGGACATTCAATGGAAAATAGCGTGGCTCCTTCCCTATAAATTTGCAATCTCAAACAAATTAAAAGAAGTCCAATATAAAAATGTACATCATATTTCCCCCACCAACCAACTTACAGTGGGGAGAACAAGTATTTGATACACTGCCGATTTTGCAGGTTTTCCCACTTGAAAAGCATGTAGAAGTCTGTAATTTTTATCATAGGTACTCTTCAACTGTGAGTGATGGAATCTAAAAAAAAAAAATCCAGAAAATCACATTGTATGATTTTTAAGTAATTCATTTGCATTTTATTGCATGACATAAGTATTAAGTAAGACATAAAAATTACAGACTTCTACATGCTTTTCAAGTGGGAAAACCGGCAAAATCGGCAGTGTATCAAATAATACTTGTTCTCCCCACTGTATATCCAAATTTGTAGACACTGATAGCAGATGTGTATTTTGTAAAAATGACGAAGAGACCATCATACATTTGTTTTATGAATGTGAACATACTTTAAGTTTCTGGAAAAAAATAATTTTTTGACATACAAACTAATAATGTAATTAAATTAGAAGCTAAAGATATCTTACTATATTACGAAAACCAGAATTACAAAATTCAACAACTGGTCAACTCAATGATTCTTGTTGCTATGTTTCACATTCATAAGGCAAAAATATCCAAATCCTGTCCATCCATAGTTCCCTTTAAAGTTGATTTCAAAATATATTTTGAGACAATACAATTGGTTAATAACAAAAAATGTAATACCACTGTCAACCTCATAAAAGAAATGTTTACGGATATCTGAATGTTTTGCCTTCCTTTTATTATTTTGTGTAATTGTTAATGTCAAGAACTACTTGCACTTTATTGTAGCTTTTTTTGTGAAGAGAACAATTTTATATTTTTTGGACTATAATGATGCCTATGTATGTTTGTTTTTTATATTATTGAGTGATGCCTGCCATTTATTTTAATGTTATTGTATTTTCTGGAATTGAAATAAAGTTTCTTAAAAAAAAACAAAAAAAAAACAGACATTTCTGTTTAGTAAAGCCTATAGTTAGTGTTTAGTAAACCTCTAGCTGGTGTTGGTAAATCTCTAGGTAGTGTAAACTTTAGTGTGTCAGAGTCGCTCCTGTGGTTTCTTGTGCTGGCCCCCCCTTCTCCTCCCTTTTCTCTCTTTTGTCCATGTTGCAGCATCCTTTGCCGGACACCGGAACCTGCAGGTGGTCGTGGGTGGCTTGTAGCTTGCATTACGGAGCACAAGTCTTTCCCCGACCCTGCACCCCAACCTGGGACTTGCTGATTGGGCCGGAGCTTCGGGAGCTGCGTGCTGGCCTGCGGTCCCCACCCCTGGTCATCCCGTTGCTGGCCCCCCCTTCTCCTCCCTTTTCTCTCTTTTGTCCTGCAGGTGGCCGTGGGTGGCTTGTAGCTTGCATTACGGAGCACAAGTCTTTTCCTGACCCTGCACCCCAACCTGGGACTTGCTGATTGGGCCGGAGCTTCGGGAGCTGTGTGCTGGCCTGTGGTCCCCACCCCCGGTCATCCCGTTGCTGCTTCCACCTGCCTGCTGTGCTGTTGCCGTCCCTGACCCACCAGTCTGGCCCTCGGCAGGAGGGTCCCCCCTGATGAGCCTGGTCCTGCTCAAGGTTTCTTCCCTCCTAAAGGGGAGTTTTTCCTTGCCACTGTTTGGCTTAAGGTTTTTCTCCCACTAGGGGAGTTTTTACCTGCCATTGTTTATGTAATAACTGCTCGGGGGTCATGTTCTGGGTATGGGTCTCTGTAAAGCGTCTAGAGACAACTCTGTTGTATTAGACGCTATATAAATAAAATTGAATTGAATTGAATTGAATTGAATTTGGGAATGTATAAAGTATTTTGAATATCTGTCTAAATTTCCATAAAATAATAATATTTATGATAGTAAGACTTGAGAGAGAACACACAAGAAGACATATTTTGGTAAATGCAACATTTAATTTTGAGAAATAGTTCTCACAAATATAAAAAAAATAGGAGCAACTCTATTGACATCTAAAAATAATGAATATTTTATAGAACTTATGAAAATCTATTTGGTGTAAGCAAGTTCTTCTTTCAGAAGTCGTTATTGCTTTCCTCCAGTAGAGGGCGTCTCACGCCTCCTGTAGGAGGACGATTACTTCTAGGGATTGGGCCCTCCAAACTATCATCCTCCAAGTCCTTGCTCTCCTCATCCTCCTCCTCCTCGCCTTCCTCATCGTCCTCGTCATTTTCATCGATCTGGCTGTCTTCAGTCTGAAAAAAACAAAAAGGAACAAGTAGTTTTCAAGAATGCAGTCAAGGACTTTCACGTCAAAAAAGTACTTAACACACCTACAGTACATACACACACAGTGTAACAACAACGAAGGGGATGAATATGTTCTCATTTGGACTAGAACACAGAACCAGCTGACGTTTTACCACTACTTAAAATCAGACAGGACAAACTAATCATCACTCATTCTAGGTAAGTAAAACAATACATTTGCATAATTTAAAGGAAAAATCCACTCTAATTTTATATTTTAAAGCTGGTAAAAACCTCAGCACAGCTGCTGAAAAACTTAGAGGACAAAAGGGCAGAGGGGTTCCATTTAAACTAAATACGTGTACATGGAAATACCTATACAAGTATTCCTGATGTAATTGTTAGAATTCAATGTACATGTGTCAGAGGAAATAATGTCCCATAGCCCTTTATTTCTGCCTCTCTTCGACCTTTCTATTTGTATGAATATACCCATCGTTTATTTTGGCCTGTCATAGATATGAGGACACATTCCTTGTACTATAGATATTTGAGAACAGATTTTTCCTTTAAATACTTAAGGATTAAATGAAGAATTGAGTGGGTCCTTGTCCTGGACAAACCTTTCCTTTCCGCTGTTTTTTGGAATGAGGGATTGACCTTCTGGATAAAGCCTTATGAAATACAAGTAAATAATGACAAAAATAAAATTAAATGAAGAGTTAACAAGATGGAAACCAATAGTGCTGAGAAACTGGAGTTTGTGATATTAGGATGGCTGACAGAAAAACAATGCTTAAACAGGAGTTAATCCACAGTGAGCATCATTGCGAAGCACAGACGAGATGAGTCTTTGAAGGTTCCCAAATAAAGCACATCTAATACAAAGTGGAAGCAAAGGAAAGAACATTAGCAAATACGTCACTAACCTCATCACTGTCACCGCCTTGCATGTTACCAATGAAATGAGCTCCTCTCCCTTTGTAGGACAAACAGGAAGAAAAAGAACAAACATTTTTTTTAGATAAAATAAAGAGTTCAGAAGAAAGAGAAAAAAAATTGAGAACCAACAGGGAATATACTGTATGTTAAACAGTCAGTGGTTTCCTATGACTGTTGATATTGCACCGTGTTTATAAAAAAAACTAACAAATTCAAACAAACACACAATTCACTAATGCATAATACAAAAGAACAACTGATGGGGGGACGAGGTCAACATCTTATCAAGAGGCCACTGGCAGCACTGAAGGGGGAATTTCTGGCAGGCAGTAGGCACTCTGCATGTGACTGTCATATCTAGCATTCTGGATGTCGCTGCAGTGGTGTGGGGGGGGGCATATCTTAAAATGGAACATGCTAATTGGTCTGAATTATGCTAAAGGATTCACTCAATTATCCCAAACCGTGCAGGAAAATGTATTATGTATATTGATGAGACAAAGGTTGAACTTTGGGGAAGTTTATCTTGATGTCGACCAAAGAAGTGAACTCTGGCCTGCCTAAGACATAGTTCTTGGTCTGTTTCAAGCAGACCAAATGCAGGAAGCGGTCTTCAGCGTGGAGCATTGTGGGTTAACACAACCTAAACAAATGGGCTTTTAGTGGGATAGCCAGGAGAAAGATCTTGCGGTCTGATTTGGACTGAGGACAGGGCAAAAGTTCTCACAGAAGTATGGTCAGATGGAAATATATCACAATTGCTGATGAACACAAGAAAAAATGCTTGCAAACTCACTACTGAGCTACTAAATTATGCTACAACAATAGATGAGCAAGGTGTTTTGCTCATTGTTTGTTTTGGCTTCTTCTTCAATAATAAAGCGCCACCTAAAAGCCCTAGTACCGCAACACCACAGGGGAATAAAGTTATTCAGGAGGTTTATTTAACAAAGTTCCGTGTGGAAGTAAACTTGGACCAACTGAATGTTATAATCCCAATCTAACTGAGTCCCCAATCTCACCGGATCTACCAGACTATTTTGGTGGAAAAAGACAGACAAAAAAGATATGTTTGGGGCAAAGCCAATACAGAGCATAATCTAAGGAACTCCATGCCAACAGTAAAGCAGGTAGTAGTATGCTTTGAGGCTACTTCTCTTCAGCTGGGCCAGCAGCACTTGTCGAGATAAATGGAAAAATGAATAGTTCCAAATACCAAGCTATACTAAGATAAAACCTGTAATTTCTTGAATAAAAAATGCAGAGGAATTCCACATTCCGACATGACAAAAGCAGACATCAAAATAAACCAGGACACAGCCTCAGAAATGGAAAAAGAAAATCTTAGACTGGCCCGTCAGAACCAAATCCTCAATCCCACCGAAAACATACAGAATGACCTTGAAATAGATATACACAGGACATCTCTCACAGTTAGAATAAGAATACTAATGATAATAATAATAATAGTACTACTACTACTACTACTACTAATACATTTTATTAACAGTGCCTCAAAGAGACTTTACAGTAAATTAAAACATGATAAAATATACAAAAACAGACAAAGAACAATATAAAATAAAAAGGAGAGATTATAAATTGTATGCAATTTGAAACAGATGTATTTTGAGTCCGGATTTGAACTGGGGTAAAGAGTCACTATTACGGATGTCAGGTGGGTGTGAGTTCCAGAGCAGAGCTCCCCAACTCTGGATTCTATAATCTAAGGTTCTATAATGATTCTTTAAGCCAGCTCAGATAATAAAATAACAGAACAATGGACATTATTTTATCTATTTCTAACACTGACATTAGCTAATGATAGCCATTAGAAGCTGATTGTCACTTGGACATGGCTATAACCAATCTTTGTACCTGCCATGAGGACATTTCTTGTAGGTTGTGGTTTAGAGGGTCTAGATTCATCAAGGTCACTGTCTGAACCTTCATCCTCTGGAATGTCTAAGTCAGAATCCTCATCTTTCACTGAAAAGAAAGAAAGAAAGAAAGAAAGAAAGAAAGAAAGAAAGAAAGAAAGAAAGAAAGAAAGAAAGAAAGAAAGAAAGAAAGAAAGAAAGAAAGAAAGAAAGACGGTGTTTGAGCCTGCACAAATGATTTGGAAATGATGCCTCTACCTTTTAGTGTGTATATTTATATGTTTTTCTCACATGAACCCTTCATCAAATCCCTCTCCTCTTCTCTCATTTTGTGTTGCATTGTCCTCATATTGTTTTCAGCTTCCTATAGGGGAGACAAGACAACCTCTGTGAAAAATATATTGTTAGTACCTTCAAATTTGTCCTTACTCTCCTTTACCGATCAGCGTTCAACTGCATTCAGATTAACAGTTACTCTCAATTCATCACATTTCATTTTTATATGCCAATGTTTGTCTGAGTATTTTCTTACATCCAAATATGTCCACTGATATTTTGGTGTGGAAATATAAGTGAGTTTAGTCAAATGCAAAACATGGGAAGGATATGATGACTTTTCTTGGGACGAAATAAGACTGAGGGAGCGAATTTCGCCTACTATTCACAAGAAAACTTTTTAAACAGACCTCAAATCTTTCCATTTCCAGTCTGTGATATTCTTCCAGTTGAGACTCCAGGAAACTGAGGTTCTTGAACTTCTGCACATAGGTCTCATAATTCTTCTGCAGATCTTCTTCTATCTTCTCATATTCATCCATGAATGCTGGCCTATGAAATTAAGATTGGAAATTCAAAAGCCTATTTTTAAAAATGTTTTATTTTGTTAATTTAAAAAAAAAAAAAGTTTTCTTGTAAGTTGAAATGGAAACCTTTTAAGAAGCCAATAAGAAACTTTTTTTTTTTTTTTAAATGCTTGGTTTTAATTTTCAAACAACAAATATTAAAAATCCCTGTCATTTTGTCTATCTACTACCTATCTACTCACAAACAGACCTGACACTTTGCAGGGTCTGGAGCCTCTTCTGATGCCTCTCCAGCTCTTGTTTCTTCTTTTCTATCTTGGCATCCAGACTAGTCTCATCAGAGACAATGTTACTGAGCAACTCTTTGGTCTTTTCAACACGTTCCTTGAACATAAAGCGATGTCAGAAGATGCAGTGCCACAATATTGTACAGTAAGTAAAATTTGAGATAAATGTGCTAAACTGCAATGGATGAATACTGACTAGAACTTCCTTGATGGCAGCCCTCAGGGCCTTGTCAGTCTCATTAATCTCCAGAGGCCGAGCAATGGCTGCTGTTCTCATTTCCTGTGAGTCAGATGATTTAAAGATAAATAAAATGTATATATATATATATATATTTTATATTATAAATATATATATTTATAATTTGTGACCGTCAATATCTTTTCAACCAGGTTGCTTTAAAGCTGTTCTTAAAAAACTGTTTCTGTCATCTGAAATGATGTTCACTTGAAAAAAAGCAAAGCCACCACATGCCTTCATTGCACAGAATTGACTGTTATCAGCTGGAAAGTTTATAGGATATTTTAAAGCAGTCTGAAGTTCTAAAGAAAAAAGCAACTTATTTTTAAGTGCACATAACAAATACCTACATTTGATTCAGTTCAATAATATTTTAGTAGTCTTCAAAGAGCAGTTACATATTGCTGTAACTCAGTCAGTCATATAATTGTCTTCTTACTGAGTTTCTTCAAAATACAAAACTTTAACTGTGTTTTCTCTCACCCTCAGTTCAACCTCTTTTCCCAGTAAATCATACAAAGATGCTCCTTTGGATGTGACCTCAGATGCCAAATGGCGAGCAGCTTTAAGGTCCATAATCTACAGAGAAAAGAAGAAAAAAAAATAATCAAACTCTTCTTCTTCTTCCAGCTAATTTTACAAATAAGATTACAATTCTAGAACCACAAGTGCAAACTAGTGTGTTACAAAGACATTGGCTGCGTTCGAAATGGCATACTTCCACCCTAATGAGTATGCAAAATGAGTATGCGAGATTTTTTAATGCGTCCGAAACATTAGAACGTACTCAATAGTATGCGCTATCCATACTCATTCCGGAGAAATTAGTGTGGATTGATGGACACTAGCTGAGCAGAAACTTCCCACAATGCAATGCAGTGGCGTTTGGTTGCTAAGTGATACGTATATGTCATAAGTATAATATTAAGTATAATAATATTATTATATAATATTAATATGATAATATTCGTATATAATAATATTATATAATGTCATCTTGTTTCGGCCAGAATAAACAGGAAATAGCGGAGCGGAGCTGCTACTGCTGCTGTGACACGTCACTTCCTCCCAACGGCAGGAAGTGACGTGTGCGCTCTGAATAGTACGTCCAAATTAATGCACACTACTGATATTTACTCAAAAGTGTGCCGAACTTAAGTATACTTTTTAGTATATACTGTTTAGTATGGCATTTCGGACGCACCGATTATTAGAATAGAATAGAATACTTTATTGTCATTATACATGGGTACTACAAAAACGTTTATAAATGATAGAAAGCAAATATTCTAACAGTTTGTATTTAATCTGACCATACGTGTACATGTGTAAAAATGACTGTAGTTAATGTAGTTGATGTTACATAGTCTTATACTTTATGTCACTGTGGCTTTTAACTTGCAAGTTTCATATCAGGTTTAGTGATGGCTGGAAATAAAGTAATATATAGCTTTAACATAACACACAATATGATAAATAAACCTCACCCGTGAGCTAAGGTCAAACTTGAACTTGTTGTTGTCTTCTTCCACTCTGTCTTCCAGGGCCATCTGCTTGGTTTTCATAGCACTGTATAGAACTGAGGTGATCTTGAGCATCTCCTTCACTGCATAGCCATCTGCCTGATAGAGATGCTTGGTGTTCAGCTTGATATGAGCCTTTGTTGCCTACAGCCAGGTGAGATTATTGTTAAGACACGCTGAATACCATCTAAAGCAAAGAATAGCGGGCACTGCATTACACTTATGACAAGATGGTACCATGAACTGAGCCACAGCCTTGATGAAGAAGATTCTGTCTGACTCTGTGTCCACATCAGTGGGAATTTCAATATGAGGCTCATATCTAAAAGGAGAAAGAGAAAGATGAGAGGTGACGGTTAAGAGGATTATGTAAAACAGGGGTGGACAATCCTGGTACTCGAGAGCCCCTATCCAGCATCTTTTAGTTTGCCAGCTTCAGCACACCATGATAGACATGGCTGTGTCACTGACAGAGCTGTGCAGACCTTGATGACATGATGACATGATGATGATGATCATTGATTTGAATCAGGTGTGTGGAAGCAGGGAACCCTCTAAACATGCTGGATGGGGGCTCTCGAGGACCAAGATTGGCCACCCCTGATGTAAAACATTCCAACCAAAGCATTAGACTTGTAGAAAGCGTATTGAAAGAAATTAACTAAAACCTTTAACATGTGAATTTTGAAAGCACCAGCATACCTCTTCACAAGCCATATTAAAATTTCTGCAACAAGAGCGAAGTTTGACGTTCTGAAATTCTCCATAGAGATCAAACGATGATACCCCAAGGCCCTCATCATTTCTGTAAAATCTGGTACATAAGAGAGAACTCCAGTTACAGTCATCACTTTGTAATAAAATATCATGTTGATTACTGTGAAGACAGCAAGGATAACTTACTTCTTAAGTCTCGGAAAGACATTTTGGCCTGCAAAACAATAATAATCTTTAAAAAAAAACATTATGGGAGGATGAACAGATATAACAAAAGTTAAGAAAGTGTCGCTTATTAAATGTGATCATCTGTGAGAGATTGAGGATTTGGGAATGCAAGATACGTGATATAGTTGTGTGAAAAACTGTCTGCCCCTCCCTGATTTCTCATTTTTTTGCATTTTTTTTCCGAGGCTCTCACTGTGGTTCACTGGATTCCCAAAGCTTTAGAAATGGCTTTGTAACCTTTTCCAGACTGATAGATCTCAATTACTTTGTTTCTCATTTGTTGCTGAATGTCTTTGGATCGCAGCATGATGTCTAGCTTTTGAGGATCTTTTGGTCTACTTCACTTTGTCAGGCATTTCCTATCTAAGTGATTTCTTGATTGAGAAGAGGTGTGGCAGTAGTCAGGCCTGGATGTGGCTAGAGAAATTAAACTCAGCTTCCCAAAGATGTGATAAACCACAGATAATTTATGTTTTATGGGGGGGCAGTCACTTTTTCACCCAGGCCATGTAGGTTTGGATTTTTCTTTCCCCTTAATAATAATAATAATAAAAACTTTCATTTAAAAAACTGCATTTTGTGTTTACTTGTGTTATCTTTGTCTAATATTTAAATGTTTTGATGATCTGAAACATTTTAGTGTGACAAACAAAAAGAAATCAGGAAGGGGGCAAACACAACACAACTGTATGTATTTCCCCAAAAAAATCAGTAGTTAAAAAAGCACGATTTGCAGTTTTTAATCATAGACCAGTGAGAATCAACCTGACATAAAATAATTTGTCATATTTTACAGGAGGACCTGTGATCTTTTCTGACCAACCTCGGTTTAACTAGCATGCAGGTAGCTCTTTCGCTAGCTGGGTGTTAACAAAGAGCTAATGTCGAGCTCATTTCACATAACGTGAACCTAAAACGCAGACATATGTAGCTGCAACATATCTGTGTGTTTTCGTGTCTGTTGTTGTGTTCTGTTACCTGTTGTCGTGACGTATGAGATTCCCCCCCAGCAGCCTCAGCCACTGTTTCTATGGAAACAGGTTTCCGTCTACGGAAAGTCGAGGAGGTCCAAAATTGTGGAGGCACCAAGCAAAGCGGGGCTGAGCCGGGCTGAGCATATTCCGTTTTGGCCGGGAAACTACCGTATTTTCCCCCTCTTTCCCGCAGTCCCCCCGTATTATTATTTTGCAGTAAATTTCCTCTTTTATAATATAATCATTTTTAAAAAGGATTATTGTGCCTCGACAAACTGAATTGTCACTAACCTCGCGAGAACTACCCCCTGCTGTAGCCTGGAGGGCAGTTCTCGCGAGGTTAGTGGCGACAACGGGAACAAACCTAATACATCCATGGAACAAACTCAGAGCAACAGATGAGCGATGGATGGATGTAACCAGACCAGAGAGAAGACATTTCTGCTAAAAAAGCGAAGACTTCATGTAAATATATCTAAAAATGGGCCAGACTCCCCCATGAGTGAAAATGACAAATTAAAAGAAAATGTAAATGTTTAACTTGAAGACAATCAATTTGTATATAAACTGAAAATATTTAAAATAAATAAATGTGCTTGAATTCCCCTTTGTGTTTTCATTTAGGCTCTATTATAGGAATTGCATACATAGGAATGTCCACAGCATTTCAGTGTGAGCAAAGGTACATAAAGAGCACATAATTGTAGTTTGTAAGTGATTGACAGGTAAGATATTTTAAATATCTTGTAAACCTGTAAACCTTTAAAATTTAATACTGGACCTCGGTTAGGCTGGTTGGACAGCGGTATATATATATATATATATATATATATATATATATATATATATATATATATATATATATATATATATATGTAGGCTATATATGTCTATGGGGCTGAGCCGGTGGCACCGACGGTGCTTATTTGGTACTATTTTGATAAACAACTCCTTAACGCCTATATAGATCTTAAGATATTTTAAAATGACTAATGCCCCTGCTTCTCACCGTTTTTCTCATATTTTATTATTATAATTGTATTTATTTATTTTATATTTTGTTGTTTTTTTAATTTTTTTACTTTTGACCCGCCATTTGTTTATGTCCTTGCTTTACAACTTATCTGTTACATTTACTGTTGCACTCTTACAGTGATGCAGTATGTTTTATTTGACTTATAAATCTTCATGCTGTTTTATATGCCTCAAAGATTTGTACAATATTCAAGTGTTCAATAAAAAAAAAACTATTTTGATGAATTCATCGTTTAAGTTTAAAAAAAAAAGTTAAAGTAAATATTTTTCTTGATTTCTTATTTCCACAAATGTTGTAGGAGAATCAGTCACCAAAAACTAAGTAACTCGAGGTTAGAAAAAAGCTTTTCTTCAAAAAATATTATTGGTATTGTTTAAGTTTTGGCTTTCTGTCAGGCAAATTGTAGTTTGCATGGACGGACATGCCCCCCAATACCTATAAAAGAACTACCCACCCTCCAGACCTCCTCATTCAACTTCCGTTCTGCATCCAAAAACACCCTCCAAGTCCCCAGAACCAAGCTCCCCACTATGGGCGATCAGGCCTTTTCCTCTGCAGCTCCGAGGCTGTGGAACGCACTTCCTGACCATCTGAGGGCCCCACAGACTGCAGAGGCTTTTAAACGTGACCTGAAAACTCACCTTTTTAAGAAAGCTTATATCTAAATATATCTTTTATATGCTCTGTTTTTAAATATATCTTCTTAAATTATATTTATTTCATGTTTTATTTTTCTGCTCTGTAGCAGTTTGAGATTACTAAATATAAAGTGCGTTATAAATAAAATGTATTCTTATTATTAGTTCAGTTGATCTGGCCAAGCCAGTGACCTCCGGGAATAGGACGGATGACGACCATGAAAGTATGGCGACTGCGGGAGAGACAGCTGACTACTGGAAAGACAGTAACCGGGGCAGAGAGGGCCAGCAACCCAAACTGCAGCTCCCGTGAGGGTGCACCCACAAGCATGTGGCAAAGTCTGCAAGAACCCGCGTGGTCTGAAGATCCACCAGACCAAAATGAATGTTTGACAGGGATGGTGGTGCAACGCACAGGTCAAGTACCTGGTGAGACGCAGGAGGACACCGGACCCTCCACGCTCCACAGGCCCACCCTATGTCAGGCAGTCCCAACATCGCCGGGTCATGTGGCCTTACCACAAAAGCTACCTAGACACAAGCCGGGACTTGATCACCCCGGCTGGGTCGCCTGGGCCAGGGTGTCTGTTGTGAGACCCGAAACACCCCGTGACCCCGGGATACAACACTGATGATGTGTCTAGGTTGCACCAGAAGGTGTATATCAAAACCAATTAGTTGCCGGACACTTAATTTTTCTTTACTGTATCCATCCCCCAATCTTTTATGGTGTGGTTTGCTGGAGCATCACAGCAGCAGAGAGGAAGAGACTGGACAAAGTGGTGAGGAAAGCCGGCTTTGTCCTGGGCTGCAGTCTCAACCCAGTGGACGTGGTGGGGGAGTGGAGGATGGTGGCTAAACTGTCCTCCATCATGGACAATGTCTCCCACCCCCTTCATGAGACAGTCAGAGTCCTGGAGAGCTCCATCAGCGACCGGCTTCGTCACCCGCGATGCGTCACTGAGAGACATCACAGGTCCTTCCTCCCCGCTGCCATCAGACTGTACAACCAGGCCTGCTCTCAGTAGTTTACCGACAATACCATGTGCAATAATAACAATAACAAGTTGTGCAATACCATATGTGCAATATCTGTCTGTCTACCTCACACACATTTTACCTGCTTTTTTGCACTGTTTTCTCTCTCTCGCACTACCTCTACTTCCATTGCAATGTACTGTATATATTGTTTATATCTCGTAATTATATATATTTTCTACTTTTTTACCCCTCAGGATAAGTAAAATGGATCACTGCAAAAATTCTAAATCTTAACAAGAATATCTGTCCCATTTCTAGTTAAAATGTCTCATTTTAGTAAAAAAATCTCTTTACACTTAAAACAAGAGTCATCACTGGAAAAAACAACAATTTTCACCTTTTTCAAGTAGGTTTTCACTTGAAATAAGTAGAAAAATATGCCAGTGGAACAAGATTTTTTTGCTTGTAATAAGAAGATCTTGTCCCACTGGCAGATTTTCCTACTTATTTCAAGTGAAAATTTACTTGAAACAGGTGAAAATTGTCAAATAAGTTATTTTTCTGGTGTTATTTTCCTGGTGTTGACTCTAAATGTTGAAATAGCAGTAAAACCACATTCATTGATGGAATGACATAAGGGATGGAAAGGGGAGATGGCAGTTTTACAGGGGGGATGATTTGGACCGTTTTTATTTCAGGGGGGATGCCATCCCCCCTCATCCCCCCTCAAATAAGGTACTGTCTATACCCGCTTTTATCCTTTGCAGGGTCAAGGGGGTCTGCTGGAGCCTATCCCAGCTTGTATTCAGGCGAGAGTCAGGGATACAACCTGGACAGGTCGCCAGTCCATCGCAGGGCCACAATTCAATTCAATTCAATTCAATTTTATTTAAAAAGGGACAGTGTACAGTTAAAACATAAATGTTGCCATCTGATGCACTGTACCAGATTATAGCTTTAAACTAATTTGCATCTGCAGTCCCTTGAAAGGTCACAATAAAAAAGAAATACAGTAACAAGTAATACAATACCAAGAAAAATACACTGATTATTTAGAACACAATTTAAAACAACATGGCTGCACACATCTGCGTGCAATCCCCCCACCCTGACACGCCCCCCACCCACCCACCCCTTATCCCACATACACACACCCAGAAGAGAGCCCAAATTAATGGTTACAGAGCTGAGCATCTTTTAACAGATTTTTCAGGTTGGCTTTAAAGACTCTGAGAGAGCTACTGCTCCTTATAGTATCAGGTAAGGTATTCCACTGGTTTGTGGCTCTTACAGAAAAAGCTGATTGCCCAGTTACAGTGCGGCGAAATGGTATAGTGCAATCTAGTATTGAGGATATCCTAGTGGACCTGATGGAGCTTAACGAGCGAGTGTGAACAAAGTCACGCAATGGCTGTGGGGCCAAACCATTTACAATTTTAAAAACCATGCACAAATTGTCAAATTACCTAAAATTCACAAAGCTCAATAGGTTGTGTTTCTCAAGTATTCTGCAATGATGGTAGCGAATTGGCTTTTTGTCTAATGTTTTTAAAGTTTGTTTATATAAAGACTCCAAAGGTTTCAGAGTAGAGTCACCAGCCTGCCCCCAGCAGGTGATACAGTATGACATATGGGACAGGATCATTGCGTGCATAAATATCTTGGCTGCATCCAGAGAAAGACAATTTCTGATGTATTTAAAATTAAGTAGATTATATTTTATAATTGTAGCCATTTTTTTGACATGTTTCTTAAACTTTTAATTTGGGTCTAGATAGCCTATATAAAAATATAAAAATATAGTATCTAATGGAATTGCTGAACTTTTTTAACACCTACAAATATTTAGAAATACCACGACATATTTGGATCCACAGTGAAGGCCAGCAGGTGGCAGCACCTCTGGGTGGCGGCACCGCCAGTCTTCAGGCTGCTCTCCTGACGCAGAGCATGATGGAGCAAACTAGTGATCCCCCTTACAGCAGCAGCAGCAGCTGCAGCCCGCCCGACAACCAGCCTGCAGCACACGGGCTCTACAGCAAACGCCTAAAGGAGCTGGAAAATGCCGCCTTGCAAACCAGTTTAATATCCCGGATGGAGACCGAGCCCGGCGCGGAGCAGCAGCAGCAGCAGCAGCAGCCCGGGGAGGGAGAGCAGCCGAGCGGCGTGTCCTTGAGCCGCCGGCCGGAGCCCTCGCAGCTGCACGCCGCCACGGAGGAGCCGGAGCAGCCGCAGGAGCAGCAGCCGGAGGAGCCGGGGACAAACGTGGGGACAAACGTGGCCAAGGAGCGGGTGGAGGAGGAAAGGACGCTGACGGACCACTTAAACAAACGACTGCTTTCGTCGTTTCTGGAAAAGCTGAACGAGAGAGACCTGGCTCTGCCCAGCGTCCAGCGGCTGGACTGCGCCGTGGCCGACGAGGACTCGAACAGGGCGGCGGAGGAGGAGTGGTGAAGCCCGGCGGAGGGAGGAGGGATCTGCGTCGATTTAACGCGGGGAACCATAATTCAGGCTTTACTAATTGAATCTAGCATCCGGAGTGTCTGGAAATGTTACGTTTATTTCTGTACAGTCAAAATGAATGACGAATGAATGAGTGAAACGCAATAAATCACCACCATGTGACGTGACGTGCCTTTTGAAGTCATTCTGCATGTGTTTGGCAGCCATGACGGATGCAGCTGCAACCATGTGTGCTTATACCGCGTTCCATTTGTCCTCGGAAGTGGGGATTTCCCAGTTCCCAGTTGGATTTTTCAACTGGAACGCCCTTCGAAGTGGGATTTCACACTGGGAAAGTGGGAGAGTCTTCACCACCCCCGAGTTCACATTCCAAGATGGCTGCCCCGGTTGTAAACGGTATAAGAGAGCTCTGTAAAAATTCGTAGCACTTCATTCTAGTTTTGGTCACACTAAATCAGTCATATACAAGTATTGTTCGGCATATATGTGCTGCTATAGTGTAATTTACATTTTTCATGTGGTATATGCGAACTACAAACTTGTTTTCCTACTTTGTAACTGGAACGCTGATAACTCGGCTGTGACGTCATTCCCAGTTCCTATTTCCGAGGTAAATGGAACGCAGCATTATTATCAGCATCTGTCACCAGATGTCAGTATACACCACAGATTTAGGATGCGTCTGTAATCTTGATGATTATGTCACTCAACAGTCTCCCCCCCCTTAAAGTTGCACGCATACGGTTTATCAAAATGTTAGTGTTTTCATGCTCCTAAAAAACAGAAAATAATCTGAGTAGTCACAATTATACAAGCACAAAACTGCAGGACACTTTCAAAGAGTAATTTGTGCCTCAGTTCCATGCATTGCAGCCTCTGTTTAGTACACGGTGGTTGGTAAAGTTAATTTTCAAAGGATAGATGCAGTCACAGACGTGCTGTGGATTCATTTATTTATTATTGTCATAACAATTGCAAATTCAACAAAATGTATTGTTTTTTTTTTAGTTTTTTTTTAAGACTCTTAAGTTGAGAAGAGGGTGAACAGGCCTGTATCTGCTAGACACCCGTAGCTGGGAATGGTTAATGCCGAAACAAACCATGGGAGTATTTCTAACATGCAGGAGTTGTAATTGTTTCAGACCAAATAAATCTCCCCTCGATACTCTCAAGGCATGCACTCTATGCTACTTTTAATGGATGCAGCCTTTCACTTTTCAGTTAAAGATTGTGTAGTTTTTAGATTTAAAAGCCCGCCATGTCTTTCAACATATTGCAAAACACAAAAAAGCGGAGGAAAAAAGACTTTGTGTTGCATCCTGTGTACAGAAAGACTGCAGTCATTTTATGGTGATGCATTAAACTATAACACTGCGTTCACAGACCCTACTTTGGTTTAGGCTGTACACTGTTTCCCACAACACCCAGTTAACTGGAAATAACATAACAGGTTTTATTTGACGTCAACGGAATGAGGAAGGAGAAGCTGTTAATTAAAAGGACTCTTTGCTCCCTGTCATGATTCTGATGAAACCACACTTTCATTGTTACATATATGAAACATACCAGAATGAGATGAAAATGTCTCTCATCAAAGTTAAAATTACAGCCTACACAGCTCATACACAGCCCTTTGGAACAGTTATTAAGTCACAGATATTACTCCAGATTTTGAGACTACAAAAAAATACTAATGCAGAAAACATTCAAACTAAAGAGTTTAGACAGCGAGGACATTATGGATGGGAAAAGTCATTGTGATTCCTTTTTTAATGCTAATGGGGTAAAGGCCACCCTTGCAACTATCTATTAGCTCTTTTTCTTTTACAGTCCTTCAGGTTTGTGCAGGTTCATCAAAGGCACCACTTGTGGTTTATCAGACACTTTGTCCACCTGCAAGAAAGACACACATTTCTAGTTTTTAGACAGAAAGGAACCAGTGTTAAGCACTCTATCTGGTAATGATCAGTGAGATCTTTTTACTTTCTCATTTTTCTACCTGACTATTCCTTCTGGTGTTCAAAGGCGTCTGTACTGCATCCCAGCATGCATTGTGCAGAAGGCAAGGGAACATCCTGGATATTGCACTGGCCTTACAAACATAAAAAAAGGGGAATCATTTAACATATGATGTGATTTCATTCATAAGATTGGTTGTAATCTGTTTATTTCACAAAATATGTCAGATCCATGGAGTTATTTGACTTGAGACTTTGGAAGCTGTTAAATGAAGAAACTCCAGGGTAATATAGATTGACAGGAAAGTAGTTTCATACATTTGACCCCCAGCACATCCAAAATAATAGCAAATACAAATGTCTCTAAAATCCTGAGTGGAGAACATTTATAGACAATGTCCTTCAGGTCTATAAAAATATTCTTTAAACGGCAAGGTTTCTAGTTGTGCAGTTAGCAGAAATGCAACAGGTGTGGAAGTCCTAATCTCAGGATAAAACACTTACTCTGCGTTCTGATGGGAGCTCCTCTTTCTTTTTATTCAGGTCCCACCACAACAAACCCTCTTTAATATGGCTCCTCTTTGTTGGCCCTGTGTTCAAATAGTAACAACAGATCCCAGCTTCACTTAAAACTGAATTTACCAAGCTTTTATTGCACTGTGATGATGTTTGGTTGTTAACAACCTGTCTTATTCAAGATAGTAATAAGTGCAGTTTATAGATGCAAGATAAAGAAAATCATCTATGAGATGAGTCACTGTGACTCAACAGGTTTTAAAGCTGAACTTATTTGGTAATATTGGGCCCCCCCAAAATAAAATAGAAAATAAAAATGTTTCTATACCTGTTGCGTAGCTCACTATCAGTCCGACAAGTATAACCGAACTGGTAGCCATGGCTCCGAAGTAGAGGTAAGACATGGAATAGAAGTTATAGATGCCACTACTTTCAGAAACAACAAGATGAAAATATATACAAATCACATGTTGAGTTGTTAATAATATACAACAATATAGTTTGGTGCGATAAGAATAGCCAGTGTGAGGAGAGCTGACTGATCTCCAAACCTCCAAAAGGGATTAAATGAAAATGAATCTCTCTTTTCAGATCATCAAAAAAGTAACATCACAAGAAAAGTGAGCTCACTGACCCGTCGTCACTGGGGTGAAGTGGGGTGGAGATGTAGGGTTGGTCGTGATCAACGTGGCTGTTCAGGGTGATGTTAGTGGGCTCACAGCTCCCTGTGGAGCTGGGGAGGACACCCATGGTTTTCTCACTGGGTGGGTAAAGCGTTGAACCCACAGCCAGCCACATAGAGACACAGAAGCCCACTATTATCCCTGAGAATGCCCCCTGGAAGATGGATTTAGGAAAAGAAGAGGAAAAGAAATCATACGTGTGGATGTTAAGCAACTTTTATCAGGCAGTGTTTGAACATTTACTAATTTCTCCTGTGGGCCTTTTTATTCTTCTGTTGAAGTGTTCCCCCAAGATCCAGGCCAAGTGTGGTCATTTCCACCCTTGTCTTTTTATTTCGGTTTTATGCCTATTCAACCTCAGCTGTCTCATGAAACAAGCTGAGTCGTTGTCGTTGGTCAGTTGCAGACTCCTAGTTGTTGTTCGTTCTGCTTGCTTCTGCTTCTCCTCATTTGTGTTTCTCTTGGTAGACTTTTCTGGTCACACTTTGAGGAGCTTTTTGTGACCCGGTTCGTATATCAGTGTTGAGACCTCTCTTGTAGAACGGTCAAAGAAAATGCAACAGTTCTCGCTCTTTGAGGATTTGTGACCATATGATAGCAAATCAGCTCCTTTGTGTTTTTCTTTTTAACCTTATGGCCTTTTCAAATGTGGACACATTCATGTGAAATGTTATGTTCAAAATACCAGAGATACAGTACAAAGGTACACTTTTCAACAACTTTATAGGGTTTTAGGGGGAGGAGTTAGCCACTCAACACCACTTCACTGAAAACTTTGTGCTACCTGCTTCAGAGGCACCATGCAGTAAATTGGGAATTTGCATGGAGATAAAGCTGGAGAGGCTGGATAACTGTAATCTGATTTTAGATAGTGGCGTGACAATGCCATTCAAATCTGAATGGCTGACTGAATGAGACATTTTCAGATGTAGGTACCCCAAAATGTTTACGCATACATACATATATATGTATATATATATATACATATATATGTATATATATATATATATATATATATATATATATATATATATATATATATATATATATAAATATATATATATATATATATACATATACCGTATTTTCTGGACTATAAGCCGCTCCTTTTTTCATAGGTTTTGAACCATGCGGCTTATACAAAGGTGCGGCTATTCTGTGGATTTTTCTTCCACCACTCGGGGCAGTGCTAACCGGAATTAGAATAAAAACTAAGACAAAATAAATGCCAGGAAGAATACGCTACTTCTTCTTTAGCAGATAGAAGTAGGTAGAAGCAGATTTCAAACAGATAAATAGATAAATAAATACTGGCTATTTTCTCTTGGTTCTGTTAAACCAAGAGGTTCGTGTTAAAAGACTGTTAGGAAAGATCTATTTAGGTACAAACATGTACATCATTTACAGTTCAAAATGGTTCTGTACATGTAGTAAATGTCTAATCTAACAACATAAATATTTGCGGCTTGCATATCTTTTTTTTTAAATAGAGCGGATGCGGCTTATATACAGGTGCGGCTTGTATATCTTTTTTTTATTGTTTTTTTAAAAATAGAGTGGATGCGGCTTATATACAGGTGCTGCTTATAGTCCAGAAAATACGGTATATATATATATATATATATATATATATATATATATATATATATATATATATATATATATATATATATATATATATACACATACTTGTTTTTTTTCTTGATATTCGGACCACCTGTCACTCACCAGCCTATTTGTTGCTGGGATAAACATTCCCAAAATGAATACGCCCAGTATTGGGCCGCTGACCACGCCCATGACAGTGAAGGAACCCTGAGGAAAAAAGATAAACAACGTTCTGGAAAACCAAACAAACAAACCTGACTTCCTCATGGAGTTAACGTTATACTGCGGTTAACTGGGAACCAAAAACAATCCAGATGACAAAATGAAGCAAAAGGGCTTACAAGCAACATTTTTAAAACATTTTCTTCTACAAAATATCTACAATAGCTTGTATTTTTGATTTTATTTGTCATTGTATTTAGCTTAAGATGGAAGTAGTAAATACCTGACATCACTTTCAAAAACAACTTGCAGGTTGCAGCTGCCACACTGCATGATGTGTCTCCTAAAAACTTATTGCAACACCGGATTTTCACAGATAAGGATGTTCCATCATAGATCATCCGTGCGTCATACCTGGAGAACTCCCCAGTTCAGGAAAGAGGAGAGAGCAGCTACAGTGATGCAACCGACCCCGTAGAGAAATGCTTGGAGAGAAAAGAGAGAAAAGCAGATTCAGTATTCGAAAAGGACAACTGTGGCAAATATAGCCTGATTGTATTATTGTTCAGCCTGGCCTTGTCACAACGTTTGTAAATGCACATTTATCTGTTATCCTTAAGTTAATTTTCAGTTTCTAACAGGCAGTATAATCATTGATAAATCAAACTGCCCCTGGACCAAACTGAACCCAAAGAAAGGGTCAGCTGGAGCACAGAGTAATGGAATTATGTTAAATAAAATAAGATAAAATAAAAGTGGTTCATGAAAACATATATTGAAGTTATCTTAAAACCAGCACAACATCAAATTAAAATCATCCTTCCACATCAGAAGATGCAGTCTTTATTGACTCTGTACAGTCATTTACCTGCAAACCTCTTCCATAACAAAAACTGCTGTAATTAACCGTCACGAGTAGTGCTCTGATTTATGAGGACAGGAGTCATAAAGACTACCAGAACAAGTGAAACAAGTTCTTAGACACGTTTGGATTATTGATAGAATGTCTAGACAGACAAAAGACTGTAGTAAGGTGTTCAGTGGTTAGTGAGAATAAACCCACACAATCCTTTGGAGACAAGGATGAGTTTCTTCTGCGTCATGTGGAGCAGATGGGGTTGCAGCAGATCCTCCATGGTCACTGCAGCCATGGCATTGATGCTTGTGGAAGCCGTGCTGCGAAAAACAACACTTGGTCACCAGTAATTGAGTCAACTGGAGGTCATGCATTCATTTCATTCGTGTATAAAACCAGTTCATCATCACCAAGGAAGATGGAAGGCTTAGATATTCACCCAGCATTTTTCTCTGAAATATGGAAAACATGAGACAAAAAAAGGCAAAAAAAAACAAACACAAACTGAAACACACAAGTAGTACAAATGTTGCACATTTATACCAGCTAGCCATATTTGATTATAGTGACATTTTTCTCCAAATATATCTTTCACAAAGTAAGAATAAAATACCTGAGAGTTCCACTGTACGCACAGGCAAGGAAAAGACCTGGAAAGCCTGGGAGATTTCGGAATATGTCCATCACAAAGAACGGCATATACTTTATCAGATCAACAGAGAGATATTGTAGAGAATATTAGTTTGTTCAGCATCTTAAATAAGCAAACTACACAACTTCCAGAACAATATCTGAAGAATGTCTGAACTGGACTCCACAAAACAGAGCATAAACAGAAATAACTGGAAAGCAGAACAAAAGTAAATCTGGTTCATTTATTTGGTTCATTTCGTTCATGTCATGTGTTAATATACATATCTTTTTACTTTCAGCTCTGCAACACATCCTAACAAGACAAAAAAGGGCCAGTAGAGTTTTAACCACTTTCAAACACGGCCATCCCTTCTCACAATGCTTTAAATGTGTTCCAGCATTAAGGATACCAGAGGAAGAAGAGATTCAGTTTTATTTCCCTCCATTACTCTTGTAAACATGTGGTGTAGAAAAGTACGGGTTTGTCATAGCTTCATTTTTGGTGTCAAAATTCTCCATGCTACCTCCATGGACACGTCAAGAATGCACACAGGCCCGTCCAGTCGCCAGAGCCTCCTCTTCCTCAGACCCTGGCTGTTGGATTTGTGCTGATAATATTCCAGATTATCTTTTCTGTCTATGGTCTGAGCACATGGTAGCCTTTTCTTCCAGGATAAAACATCTGGATTGTGGATTTGCTTGACCACAGTGCACATTTCCACTGCATGGTGGTCCGTCTCATGTGCTTCATCCTTATGTTCTGAACTTCCCATAGATTCCTTGAATTATTTAGTGAAATGATAACTGAAGGAGAAATTTACTCTTCCAATCTTCTTTGAGGACCATTGTATATAAATATTTTAAACAATTTTCTTACACATTTATTGACAATGTGGAGATCCTCCACCTATCATTGGTCTTCAAACACTCAGCCTTTCCCGAATACTGCTTCTCTACCATATTTTGATTATGATCACCTGTTTGAAATTACATCCTTACTTTTCTTTCACCCTCTTACATGCACTAAATTGCTCTGTACCAACTTTTTCAAATGTGTTTGAATATTATGTAATCAATACTATATTTGCTTAAACCATATTGTATTAACTTTTTTATGTTCTAGGGCTGCAAGAAAATAATGTGTTAAATATACCATGAACCTCATAATATAAAAAACAATTAAGATAATCAAAAGTGACTGCACCACTGAAACACATGATATCAACCATAAAAGTGAAACGACAGCTAATGATAATGGGTCAGTGTGTGAAAAGATCATTTGTCATTGTACAGTACCAGATCAGGTGCCGAAATTTTTCCCGACTTCAGTGGATCACAGTCGTTGTAGTAAGCAAACATGACGATGCCGCAGGTTAAAGCGCTGCTCACAATGAGGCACAGACCCACCTGGTTCACAAACAGCGCCCTGCAACCGAAACATACTGCACTTTAGTCGGCTTCCTCCCCGCCGTTCACTTAGTCACTTGCTGTGAGCAAAATAAAACAGATCTGTCTCATAATCTGGAAGACGTCTATCATCAAATCTATCATTTTAAACAACCTGTTGAGGCTGAGAACTGATTGTCACTGGGATGAAAGTGAGAGGGTGTATGATGTGATGTTGCATAATATGTAACCTTTGTCTGGGCTATCTAACTGTAACATTCATTGTATGTGTTGTGCCAAGTTCAATAATGAAATGGTGGGATTCATCTGGAGAGAGTTACTGATCTCCACTCTGCAGGACCTTAATATCACAGTCCATTACTCTTTACTATGAGGTCTAACTCTGGATCAGAGGTACTGATTCAGAGAGACTTAACTCATCACTAGTATGTATTTTAAAACCAGATGCACTCGATTCTGACAGCGGGACATCAGAGGTCCTAAAATTTAAACTTTTTACTTTTAGGTTTGACATCCAAGGTATACCGGTAATTGTATTCATTTGCAATGATGAACAATCAGTGGAAATCAGGTCTTCCTTTTTGTTCTCTATCAGTCTGAGCAGTGTGAGACCGATTACGCAGCAAGTCGAGATCAAACACTTTCTGCATTATGAACTGAAAGCCTGGTGGTTGTAACTGGCATTATTGATATAGGGACCAACAGGTTTGAAACTACATTCCCTTAGCAAAGAATCTACATTGCTTTAGCCTTGAACTGAACATTGCACAGAGGTCACAGGGCTGGATTTAATGATCTCATGATACTAAATCAGTTCCTACCAGCTGTGGCTGTAAATCTGAAGTCAATTCGTAATGAAACTTTTAGGTCACATTCTGGTTCTCTTTGTATCACATTGGAATCTAATAATCTTTTTTTAATCGGATTTTTCTGTCAGGAATTTACTAAGAAAAGACTCAATGAGGTACTTGTAGTGGCTTTGAAATAAAAATTCCAGGACAGGTTATCTGTACGGTACAAGTTACTATTGTGATCTATACCTGCCTTTGGCACTGTAAACCATCCCCAACCGCACACCCCTCAGGAACACCACTCAGACAGCTGAATTGAATTGAATACATTTTTATGTGAAGTAGAAGAAAGCCTCCGCTCACCACTGGGCCTCGCGCTCTGTTCGGCATGAGATGTAGCGCTGGACCTGTGCCTGGTTCACCCCGTACATGGACAACCAAACCATTGACCCGCCAACAGTGAGACTCCAGAAGGTATAACGCTTCCGTGGGTCAACGTCAAAACTGTGAAGGAATGACTAACTGTTAATGATGCAATACAACACAAAGGTCACTCGAATCTTTACATTCCCTTTGTTGTATACCCCTTTCTTGTTAGTAAACAGTATGAAAAATTTCAGTGGTACGCTATTACTCAGTGGAAGAATTTTATTATTAGATTTTATTATTACCCTAATTACTGGAGGACATCTTAAAACATTTATAAAACCAACTTAACAGCGCTGAATATTCATACTTTCTTTCAGGCTGCTTCTGTTTTGCCTCCAGCTGGTTGTGTTACGTTATTGTGACGTAAACCCTGAAAGATGTATATAGTCAAACAAATAAAATCAATTACTCGTGTTAAACTGATGTATAGGACGTCTAAATGGCATTTCCCAAAAAGTTAGGAGATTGTTTGCAATGTCATTAAAACCAAAATGCAATCATCTGCAAATCCTTAACATTTTATTATTCATATTTGGTCTTTGATCCATGTTAAAAAATATGAATTGTGAATGTACGCTACCATGGGTAGGTGATTATGTGTGATTTTTAACCTAGAAAACTTTTTGACACATTTAGTAAATTTTTCCATACCATCCACTAGCTGCCCATGTGGTGAGTAAACTGTGAAAAAGCTTGGTTTTCATACTTAAATATCAACAGATGTCCAGAAATTGAATACCCTACCTTTAACAACAGATTAAAGGCCTTTCAGAACCGAGAAGATCAAGGTCACATTCAGGCTTTATTTTGGATTTAATTTGTTTAACAATTCAATACCAAATTTATTTTTTGCTTCTCTGAAAAAGATGTTTAAATGTTTGAATATGTGGCTTTAAAAGCCTTTAACGATGGTGCAGCAAAAACTGCCCTCACAGAAGTTGAAGTTACTCGTGCCATCTGTATTAAAGCGGAGTTCTAACTTGTGTTTGAGATTGAAGTGAAGTGATGCTGAAGACCACTGTGTTTACTGGCGATTATTCGCAGAGGTGTTCCTGAGCCTGTTCTGTGATATCCACCACAAACTGTGTCTGTTTTTGCTGCGGTGCTTCTCTAGGGCTCCATAACTACAGCCAGTCATCATTTCATCTCATCTTACTTTGAAAACTAGGCTGCATTCGGATGAATGCATGCAATAATGTAAATTTAACATAATGTTGTGGCGTTAAGATGCATTTACTCATTAAAATTAATACGTGATCCATTGCCGGCAATCTCCAGTACTTGTGCAGGGCCACCAACGAGGACTGTGCCATGGATGAAAACTGCCACGAAGCCCGACAACATGACAAAGATTTGGAACACGTCAGTCCAGATCACGGCCTTCATGCCGCCCTGCACACACAAGTGGAGGACATGAAGCAACACAGTTAAGTATATTTAAGAAATGTTAATGTTAGATTATAAAACATACCATCACATGGTCAACATTTCCTTTGTGACTTAGTTATAATGGAGTGATGTGGACAATACATTTGTACGTAAAATGTTCCATTAAGTCATCATTGAGTCTTTTTGTTTGTTTATTATTTGTTGTTGTTGGTTTTTTGTTGTTGTTGTTGTTTTTGTTATGACTATTTAACCCAACATGCACATAAAACTGGAGTGGCTTTCGCTTCAGCATAAAATGCAGTAAAATACATAGTACATACATAGATCATATCTAAAATAAATGCTTAAGTGAAGAAATAATAGGACATCCAGGATGCGATCGGCCTCATTTTTAAAAGACTGGACTTATTCTGTATGTACCGGTATATAAATATAAACAGACACAGACAGTCGTGCTAATTTGATAAAGAAATCAAAATGATGTTCTTACCAATGTAGTGTACAAAGTGCAGATGATACCAGTGGAAAACAGAGACACCCACATATTGAGTCCCATGGCTGCAAAATCAAAGGTGACAAAAATATGTGAGTGTGTATTTTTTTTAACAATTTGAATGCTGACAAAATGAAACACCTATTAAAATGGTAATTAATTGTGTCTAAACAACACCCCCTACGCTTTCTGACATACTGGAACACAACTCCTTAGACCATTACAATAATGACTTAAATTTTAGAATATTTTATTGTGAGATCTAAATGTGTTTATCACTGGTCAGATAAGATATATTCGTGGTCGATATTTCCCTTAAATTCTCCAGTTTTCCTGCTATCAGGATTATAGGGTCCATCTTACTCAAACATGGATCTGACGTTGATAGAGATAGGGAAAAATAGGAAAATGGCATTCACCAGTGTTATAAATACAGTTTTTTAGAAATGAATTCAAACTCATATTTGCCTTTTTCCTACCTTGGTTTAAGATCAGAGCGGGTGCATAGATGACAATCCCAGTGTATAGCAGCTGAGAAAATGTAAACACAAGCAAGTCAGAAGCAAATGTTGGCAGGAGAATGAAAATATGCACATTCAAAACAATTATTTTAACATTTTAACAAATAATATCTCTTTTAGAAAAACTTAAAAGTTTGTGTGATGGAGAGCATGAAGACATCAGTCTTACTGTAGCAAGAAGAAACTGGACGCTGCCCAACAGCTGCATCTCTCTGCCAAATCTCATCTTCAGATACTGTGACAGGCAGATGGCCAGAGTCATAACATCACAGTGTAACGCCGCACACAACCCTCGTCCCTCTTCACCTGCCATATTTGCTACGTTTGATTACTCGCAGGAGCATTTCATCAGGTTGAGATAAATCCTGAACACAGTTCCCCATTGATTAAAATTAAACAATATCCTTTATATGCCATATCTTTTCAAACGGTGTAACTTCTCCAGAAAAATACTTTGTTAGATATTCTTCAAACTTTGTTTTCAAAAAACGCCTAATACAGCTTCAAATTTATGTTTGTTCTTTTTATGACTGATCATTTTAATACATTAACATTATATTGAGGTATTAAATTACATTTTCTTTACAAAAAACAAAGCAAAACAAAAAAAAAACTTTATAAAATGTACAGTTTCAGTGAATCTGTGACCATAGGGAAACTCATCGATAGGATTATTCATTTTCATGTAACATTGGTTGATTCATGTTGAGTTCTTGAAATAACTTGAAAGTTCACTGTGACCTGATTGGTGCTGGTGATGCCCAGTCGAAAGAAAACTGGCAGGAACAGGTAAGCTGTCAGCAGGGAGTTGATGCTCTGTCCAAGGCACATGTAGAGGAATTTAAAGCCGTAGCGAAAACCTTCAGAGGGAACACCCACAACCTGGACTGCTGACATGAAACTGGCACAGAGCGACAGCCCGACAGGCACAGCTGGCATGCTCCGACCCCCGGTGAAGAAATCACTGACACTTGAGTCCTCTGTCCTCCTCTTCAGGGCCTGGAAGAGCCCTATTCCCATAGAAATCGACAACATGGCAGCAAAGACAGCATAGTCAGCCGCGACGAAACCCGCTCCGGATGGGTCGCTGGCAGACTGCTCCTCCATTATCTTAAACTTTGATGCCCCCTGCTTTGTGGTTTCTTTTGGATCAAGTTGATCAACGGATCTGTCAGAGTGAATTGCAATCAGTTAGTGACCAAATGAGCAATAAGGCATGTGCTGTTAAGCATTTTAATTAAGTATAAAAGCTGAAAAATTCTCTTAAGCTGCTTTTTCTGTACTTTCTATGCAGGAGCTTTGCTACTGTATGTGTTACTATCAACTGTGAATCAGTGGACGAAAACACATTTTCATGTCTATATTAGTGAAAAAGCTTCATGGTTTTCTTTTCTTATCTGTTAGGACATAGCCAGACTATTCATCACTCTCAGTGTTGGCTCTAAAGATGGACCCAAAGCACAGCTTGCAGAGGTCAGGCAAACAAGACTTTTATTGTTAAGGCACAGGCATACAGTACTGCAAGTGCTGCAAGTCGACGACAGTGGAAATGGGAGAATCAAACGCGCTGCAGACCCAGGGATGACAACAACAAACAGCAGTTGAGACAAAATCACAACTAGACAATATCATAAAAAACAGGTTAACAGCAAGAGAAACAGGACACAGGTGGACAGCGACAAACTGAGGAAATCCAGAACGGGAACAATCTGATCAGACTTAAAGCCGAATAAAGTGAAACAGAAAACTAAAGTCACAGACGCACACAAAAAAGAACAAAAACATACAAATATCTGCAGACCACAGCTGTCACCTACTAATGCTCGGTCAGAAGGCTTTGGCTTCACATGTGAATGCATTTGATATCAGCAGAGCACATTTGGCCACAATTTCATGTCATTTATTTCAAGCTGAGTACTTTCTAGTTGCTGAGTTCTATCAAAGTTGAATTAGTTCTGCTAGACTAATATCTACGGTGCAATAAAATTTGATCAAGCTCCGTATCTTGAGACACCAGTGAAAGCAGGTTATTTTAGCAACTCCCATAGATGCAAGAGAGTTTGCAGGAAATAATGCATTTTTTTGTTACGACACTCAAGTAAAAAGTTGACATCTTATTTTGGTCTGTTTTGCTGTGGTGGTATATGTATCTCAGCATCATGATTATGTATAGAGAGTTGAAATCATTTAAAGTTGAAAAGCAGAGTCCATCCACAGTGAAGAAAGTCCGAAGAAAGTTATTTTGTCTCGTATTAAGACACAACAGGGAAGGAAAATACAAAACTATATTATATCTACAGTAAATGATATCAGTCTGAAACATGGGGAAAAAGGTTATACATTTGTAAAATAATGAAATCCCCCCTTATGAGCTATCCTGACCAAAGACAAAAGGAAAATCTTAAAAGATGCCTTTAAAAAGATATTCCAACATCTGAGGAAATTAGACTGAATGTATGGACATGAAAAGCAAAAGTATTTTTGATGATTATGGTTCTTGTGTGGGTCATTTACATTAGTAGCAATCAAGGGAAAAGAAATGCTTGAATGTGTATGTCATCGTGTAAATGATCTCTTCCCATTTCAACCTCATTTTCCCTCAACCCAAACAGTTAATTTCCTGAGCTACAAGCTTTCCTTAAAATCCCTTCTGTTGTTCCTTATTTCCCAGATATCTCCACCGGATCGAAAACACCCCCACGCTGTAGATAAATGTCTTATACAATTCAGCTAACAGCTCCAAAACCTGTTGTGGTATTGACCTTAGATTGACAGTTATGAATGACATATCTGGATAAACAGAAAAGTTACCTTGTGTTAATAATTTTTTAATTTTCTTTTAACTTACAAAAGAAAATATAATTTCAAAACAAACTTGAATACGGATGTGGATATATCTAACACTTGAATGACAAATAAAACCAAAAAAAGAAGAGCTGTTTCTGTTTGTAACACCTTGTTCCGTCATTTCAACAAGTAGAAAATCAACATAAATGTACTTGTATAAAGGTTGCTCATTGACATGTAAGCTGTGAATCCATTTGTTTCAGTTTACAGCTAACTGTTACCTGTTGCCGATAAAAGACCAGCGAGCAGAAATACGAATAAAACATTTCAAGGACTCACCAGTGCTTCGGTGGCCAGTTCAGTCCCGTCTGGTCAGTGAAGAAGGAATGTGCTGACGGCCCCCCTCGTCACTCCTCAACAGCTGCTTCACATCCATACACCTTCTCTCAAACAAGTGTGTGTGTGTGTGTGTGTGTGTGTGTGTGTGTGTGTGTGTGTGTGTGTGTGTGTGTGTGTACGTATATGATACCTGAGCACTCCATGGGAACTTCTTTGCAGGTATGCTCTCAGGTGTGGTAGGTGAGAGGGTCAGTTAAGGTTTGAGAGTTAGTGGACGAGTGAACAGAACGTTAATGGAGAAGTTTGTGTCGAGAGGCATTACACTTGCTGGGTAAAGAAAGATCCATCTTTCTGCAGCATGTGGCCCCGTGAGCGTGCAAATGTGTGTACGTGTTGTCATGTGGCCATCATACACACATAAACATTGAGGTGAGGCTGGGTTTTATTATTGTCTGTGAAAAAAAGTGGTCTTCACTGCACTTTATTCTGCAAGGGGCCTGAAGTACTTTTTTTTTTATTTTCAACTAACAGATGAACCATTTTGTTGATGTACTCAAGCTCCTTTATCAAAAATCATATGAGGCTCAAAAACGAAAAAAGTTCCTCTTGTGCATCTGCATATTCGAGCGATCAATGATGTTACACATTAACTTAACTACTGATTGTAACAGAGTTGGTCATAGCTGATATTGACAATAAGCTGTTCCCTTTAAATCTAAAAAAGCTCAGCTAACTACTATGAGTAAAGAATAAATATCCTTTACAAAGAGTTTCCCATTTACATCATCTACTACATTATGGCTGCTGAAAGTCTGTTTTGCTTTAAGTTGAGGTTGAAAACTTTATTTACTGCTGAATTTCAGTAATCCACCATAATGCACTACAACCTTTAATTCTTGCGTTTCATTTGTTTAATTCTTTTTAACTTCTGTCTGTCTGTCTGTCTGTCTTTGATTTCTGCTTTTAAACTCTTTTACTTCTTAATGCATAAAAAAATATTTAAAGCACTTTGAATTGTTTTGTACAAGAAATGTGTTACATAAATAAACTTGCTTTGCCTTACCAACACAGCACCTGTCCTCTCTTCAGTTCATACCTGCAGAAGCACTGTTGAAAATATCGTTTTATTGCTTGTTAAAACGCCTTCCTTATTTCACACCGCCTGTTTTACATTGGCTCTTACTATGTGTTTTATACCACGTATGCTATACGAAAGCCATCTCCTGTCGTGCCAGCGACACAAAGAACTGAGTTTTTATGAGTAAAATACAGAAGAAACAAGTTTATCCTAGGCTATAAAACTCTGACCACTTTAAATAAGGTTCAAAGTTCAAGGTATAAAGCCAGCAGTGCACCTATACATCAATACATATAACAATAAATAACTATTTGATAATTAGTGATGAAATTAAAACAATACATGGAATAAAAAGGTGACAGGAGAAATTGAAACATTTGCTGTATACTTCACGAGTTCTGTACCAAAGTTCTCTGCACGCATAAATCATTAAATTCAATTTTATTTTATTTATAGAGCATCTATAACAATACCACTTGTCTCTAGATGCTTTCCAGAGGCCCAGAGCATGATCGCAAGCAATAAATAGATAAACAATGGCAGTTAAAACTCCCCTAGTGGGAGTTTTCTAGGGGGCGCTGTTGAGCCATTAGGCCACGCCCATTAATGCAAACCATTAAATATCAAATTTTTCGCCAGGCCTGGCTTGCGTGCAAAATTTGGTGACTTTTGGGGCACGTTTAGGGGGGCAAAAAGGCCCTAATTTCGTAAAAATTAAAATTAAAATAAAAACGAGAAAAACAACGAGAACTTTAGGTTACTTGCGTAACCTCGGTTCTCTGAGTAGCATGAGTGAGTGTCTCACATTGGGAACGCCCTCAGCGTGAGGTCACGCCAAGGGCGTTCCCAATGTGAGACACGAAACGAATGCTATGAAAGAGAACTCCTACAAATATAATAGGGCCTTCGCACTGTAAGTGCTCGGGCTCTAATAATACTTTGTATGATTAAAAAAACACATACAATTACCCACTGTATTCATAAAGACAAAATTAGGGGTATTTTTAATTTCAATATATAATAAAAAATTCAAATAAGAAATTTGAAGTTCTGTGTATCATTTCATGCGTTAGGCATTAAAGGGGACCTATTATGAAAAACAAGTTTTTTCTTGTTTTAACATATATAAAGTGGTCTCCCCTCACTCTGCCAACACAGAAAAGGTGAAATCCCACGAAATTCTGCAGGGTCTGTACCCCCCGCCCGGCTGAATCTTCCAGTGTCACGTGATTTCTACGAGCCGTTCAGAATCTGCGCCTATCGTTACGTAACGATAGGTGCTGATTTCGGCTGATTTCGGCCTCCGCTGCTGAAACCACGCCCACAACCAACTCCGCCGGCTGGAGCTCCGCCATTGTTTAGAAGCGGTGGCTGCTTCCACAGCGAGGGGACAGTAAAAATTAGGTTTTGCATCGACACTTACCCTCATAAAAGGATCAGTGCCCACAGTACGGATCCGGCAACTGCACACGAGTCAGCGGTAAGTGACGTTATTTTTTTATGTTATTTATATTTGTCTACAAGTATGATCTTTGCATGGGCTAAGTATTTAGCTTAGCTCCGGAGCACCGGGGCTCCTCACTGGACCGGACCGGACCGGTGAGGAGCCCCGGTGGCTCCAGTGTTCCCTAACGGAGTGTTAGGTAACACTGGAGCTCTATCTGTAATACATTTTTTCTTCTGTTTATGGTTTCAGATCTTCCAAGCAATGCACCTGAAGCTGTTCAACGACACCTTCAGAAGACGCACGGTCCTTCCTTGAGCCAGCAATAGTGAATAAATGTTATTTATATACAACTTATGTTCTTTTATTTTTTTAACAATAAAGTTGCCATTTGTGAAAATTCAGTGTTGTTTTTTTGTTTTTTTTTACCTTGTCTGCACACATATTAATGATTGATACCATGACGGAAATTCAGTGTTGGGATTTCTTTACAGTTAACATGATTCATTTGTCTTGTAACATAAGAAATTAAATGATGAGGAATCGGAGTAAATAACTGTGGTGTACCTGTTAAGAATTCAATTAAATCTTCCTGTGTGAATTAGTGTGAAGACGAGGTGACCCGGATCCCTCTTCAAACTTCAAACTTCAAACTTCAAACTTTATTTATTTATATAGCACCAAATCATACAATATAAATGCAACACATGGTGCTTTACATGCAGAATAAAATAACAATCAATAAAACAATTTAAAACATCCCATACGACCCCACCCCCACCCCCCACGCGTACACACACACTCACTCACACTCATACACATGTGCACACACTCACACGCCCACACACACACACACAGTAAGTGGACTGGTGACATGGCTTAGCACTAACGATCCAGGTGAGGAAAAACACTACCTATGGGTGGCCATCCACACCGAGAGGCTCCACCGACCATGACCACAAGGAGCATCGCCACAGAGACCCCCCCAACCCGGACAGACCAGGGCAGACCCCACACAGAAGGTGGAGTCCCGCCCCCAGCTACCCAGGCCTGAGGGATCCCCATGACGACACCCCCATGGGCGGAGCAGACACACCTCCCAGTGTGGACGACCCCCCTGAGGAGACACTGGAGCTAAAAACTAAAAGATTAAAAGAAAGTAAAAAATGCCTAAAAGTGTAAAATTTTAAAGAAATCTATACCAGACTTAAGATGAATAATAAATAATATAAAATAAAAAGTCACTAAAATGGATTAAAGTTTTAAAAATAATAACAACCGTGTCATAAATGCATGCAAGCGTCCGACTATCGCGTCGAGCTGCGTGACATCGGACGCTCTCTGTCCACACTGAAACCGTTAAACTCGCGGCCAGTTTGGACAGTCCAATACAAAAAAAATAAAGCAATGGAATTTATTTTGTCGCTGCGGCTCCCTCGCATGGGACACGCTTTGTGTACGCAGCCGGCTCTTCAGCCCGGAGCGAGGCTTTGTTCCCTCCCCTGCTACACGTCATTCAAGCAGCCAATCAGCACAGAGCCTCATTATCATAGCCTCCCCTCCCCTCAGAATCCAGCACAGAAAATGGGGTTAGAAGCGGTAAAACTAGAGACATGGCCCACAGGCTGAATTTCTGTTTTATGTAGAAAAAACAAGCTTTAGATTGTTTTTAAGACATTCAAGGCCTGTTTAAAATATACATTAAATGCCATAATAGGTCCCCTTTAAAGGGTTAAAAGTGACATAATACTTGAAGTAATGTGCTAAAAACAGAAAATACCCTAAGATGTTGATTTGAAACCCGAACAAATCACAGTTAGATGATTAAATTATTTTACCTACTCTTTACCTACTTTGTATATTATTAGAGCCCGAGCACTTACAGTGCGAAGGCCCTATTGTATCTGTAGGAATTTTTTTTTCCTGGTTTTTCTCGTTTTTATTTTTCCTTTTTGCCCCCCTAAACGTGCCCCAAAAGTCACCAAATTTTGCACGCAAGCCAGGCCTGGCAAAAAATGTGATATTTAATGGTTTGCATTAATGGGCGTGGCCTAATGACTCAACAACGCCCCCTAGAAAACATTGCGCCTCAAGCCCCACAATACGGTTTGACGTACATGCACGAAAATCGGTACACACCTGTATCATGTTGCAACTTAAAGAAAAGTCTCTTGGCGCCATGGCCGAAACCATTCTTTCTTTTTTTTCACTTAAGAGAGCCAAGTGAACCGAAGACAAACTCCTCATGTGTGCTGTCTTACCTGGCAATAAAAGCGATTCTGATTCTGATTGTAGTTCATCTTCATAGCGTGTGATCAAAAAGCTGCATGGTCATATAATAAACATGACGCTCCCCGATCTTAGCACCTTTTGTAAAATTCCCACTTTACTCAAGAGTATCCTGGTTATCTAATTTCCCTCCAGGAACAACTGTGAAAATTCCTTCACACGCATGTTTGCACTGTTACTCATCCAAAGATGTGACCATAGAGCGATAAAGATCATAGGCCTATTGTAAGCTTCTGATAAAATTCTATCTGGGTATGACTCAGAGTGCAAGCAGGTTTAATTAAACATAAGACTGGCGTCTGCAGAAACTGAAAGACGCTTCTTCACCTGAAAGTAGTACATGGCCAATTTAACACTGCATGTGTTGGAAAGCATGTCGCACCTAAAATATACCACTAACATTTGATGAAATTTACTCCAAAATTATTACATAACACTGATTACAACCAACACTGACAAACTAACACATTTGTGTGAAAGGAGCTTTAAAAAGTCTTAAACTCCCTATAAATATACTTTTGAGATATTTATTTGCTGTTTTTATCTCTCTAATGTTTTGCATTTGAAGCTTAGTTTTGTCCTTTTCAAGACTCTTTGTGTCTCACCAGTTGTTAATTTATCAGACGTTATGGTTGAAATGTGGTTGCATGAAGACTATTGAAGATATTTTAAATGTTCTAGATACAGTAAGTCGGGCAGCTAAATTAAATATGCATAACATCGTACCTTTTGAAAATTTCTTTTGAATTTCTTGTGCACTTCTCCTTTTTTCTAATGTGTGTATGTGTGACTATTCTTACACGCTTAAGTAAAATTTGTGGCATTTTATCTTCATGTACTTACAAAAATACATGAAAATAAAATGCCACAAACTTCTAGGAGCTCTTCTAGTTTGCTTGGTCCAGTCTTAGTTTCAATTTTAAGTTTCTTCTACTTTACTTTCATTTTCTACTATGTTAGGTGCAAGCAATAGAAAATGTCATTGGTTATGAAATGCAAAACAACAAAAAACAAAACATTCAGATCTTCAAATTTCTTTGCAAGTTGTTAGATAGAATAAAATAGATTTTATTTTCTGTCCATTTCAGACTTTAAATGAGGCTTAGACTTAAATAACAACCCAGTTTCCTTGTTTCAACAGTACATGTTTGCTTTCCTGCCTTCACTGCAGACCCACAGGGATAAAGTTGAGGATTTTTCTCCCAGTGATCCAGCGTGACGGAGTCCCCACTGTGGCTACTCGCTTGCCCAAAGCGATGCTTAAACTTAGTTGTTACTTCTGATAGAATTCAGAGAATTTCACTCTGCCCTGTCCGGCACGAAGCGTCTTCATCATTTCATGTCCAGCGTTGTTGTAGTAGCAAAGGAAATTGAAAGAGATCATTCTTTGTCTTAGCCTTTCCAAAACTGTAAACAATAATGACGTAAGCCTTACGTCGTAAGGTGAAGTATCTGTGGATGATTTATAATATATGATGATCTTGACTTTCTTCATTTAAGGCTCTGCATTTTAATATTCAGTGCATCAATGCAAGATGGCTTTTGTTGCCTCATTTTAGAAGTCATGTTCTTATGAACAATGTTAAGCTGCCACATGAAGGTCTCTGAAACATTTAGAAAGGAAAACGTCCATCCATCCATGGGGGGAGGATCTGGCCGGAATAACGTGATCCTTCCACGCGCTACGTCCCGCTGAAGAATCCCCACCCTGTCTGGTGAAAAACGCGGCCTGCTCACTTCTCAGGTTAAGAAGGATACTGGGGCGCCTCATGGGATGGGGGGGATCTGGCTGGAATAACGTGATCTTGTCAGGGTTTGACACTTCCCCCAGCTTTTGAGTTTCAGTTCTGTCCCTCCTGTTTCCCATCTGCCCTGATTGTCTGCACCTGTCTCGTTATCCCCTGTGTATATCTAGTCTTGTCTTTCCCCTGCTCCGTGTTGGTCCGTACTTTTTGCTCCCTCCATATCTATATCTATATTTTTGGATTCCTGTTTTTGTTCTGCTTTTGATCCTGCTCTGCCGTGTTTTTGGTTTGGTTTTGCTTAATAAACCCAGATTTTGGAACTCCTGCCTCCCGCTCTCCTGCGTTTGGGTCCTCAACTAAACCACACCTTGACAACGGACCAACCAGATGGACCCAGCGGGAGAGCTCATCATGCTGCTTGAGTTCTTGAGTCGGCGAAGAACATGCGCTGGGTCGAGGAGGAGGAGTCCCCCTTCCAGGTAACACGCCTGGCTCTGGGTGGGCCCAACGACGACGACGACCCCCCCAGCTTGCTCCTGTGTCGGCGGTGGTCCCGGACGACGCATCGGCCCCTGTCTCGAGGGCAACCCCCCCCCCCCCCCCGAACTGTCTCGCCGGTCTGCCCGGTCCCGAGGGCGACCCCCGGAACTTTGGCTGTGTGTTGGCCTGAGTGTTGAGAGTTCATCAGAGCAACAGCTTGGGGGAACAAACTGTCTCTGTGTCTGGAGGTTTTAGTTAATATTTGTGTGTGCATCAGAAATACATCTGTGTATCTTGTCCAAGTGTGAATCTTGACCTGTGCATTTGTGACTATTGAGACTGTTCTACCTCCATAACCTGAAATTGATCCCGCAATGACCTGTTCTCCAGCAACCCAACACAGAAGGTCTTCAGCTTCCCGGATGTGTCGGCAAAAGTAATGAGCCTCATCTTGGAGAACGCCTACACCAGCTCCGTCACAGTGACGGAGGACAACGTGCTGGATCTGTTGGCAGCACTTCGACGTCAAAAGCATCATTCAGGCCTGCTGTGACTTCCTGCAGAAAAACCTTAGCTCCGACAGCTGCATCGTCACCTGGAGGCTGGCAGAACACTCCCAGTATCCCGAGCAAGCCTACCTTTACATTCTGCTTCACTTCGAGGAGATTGCAAGGTTCTCCCAGGAGTTAGTGCAGCTGTCTGTGGAGGAGCTGACGTATCTCATAGAGAAGGATGAGCTGAACGTGAGGCAGGAAAGTGCTGTTTTTGAGGCCATCCTCCGCTGTATCGGCTTTGCCCCTGAGGAACGCAGGGGCCACCTGACCACATTGCTGCCCAGCGTAAGTCAAGGCAGGACATTAAATAAACTATTAATGATTGATATGCAGTTCAGAAGTTCTGAAACTACAGTTTTATGAGTTGAAGTGGCAGATAAAGTATCTACCACCACCAACAGACCATTTAATGATGAAACACAAGTTAGAGTTTTGGCCTTGTAAGGGCTAATGTACAAGTCTGTGTTAATTGTTATCACTTATGTAGTCTCTATCTGCAAATGTTCTTATTTCTGTCCAGATCCGCCTGCTCTTAATACCCATTGAGTACTTGGTTGAAATTGTGAGCAAAGATGATGTTGTAAGGAACAACCTGGACTGTGTGAATATGGTGATCAGCACCATGGAAATCCTGCGTGACTCCAGCATGGAGAGACCCCCCACACGCACACGCCTGCCTGCCGAGCTGCTGTTTACTATCAGTGGCTTTGAGGACCATCTTCCAAATGATAAGATCGAGTTATACAACGTGCAAACTGACCGCTGGCTGACAGTATATAAGAATGATCAAACTTTTCCAGAGTTCTGCGGTTGCGTTCACCTCCAGGGATCCATTTATTTTATTGGTGGCCGTGAAACCCATTTCCACTTCAGCAGCGTGCAAAAGTTCACCCTCGCCACCCAAAGTTGGCAAGAGGTTGGGTCGAAGCATGAGCCTCGATGCTCCGTCGGTGTGGCCGTCCTGAATGACTTCATATAAGCCATGGGAGGCTGTGGTGGCTCTGAGACACTCAAGTCTGCAGAGCGTTTGAGCCCGACACCAACCACTCTAATCGCATCGATGCACGATCAGAGGGCTGATGCTGGCGCTGCAGCACGGTAGGTGCTACCAGACCAGAGGAAAAGAAACCTTTGGAAGTCGTGGATTTTGTTCACCTCAACAAGTGGGGACCAGGAAATCCCTGTGGGTGAGGATTTAGATAATTTCTGTTCATGTCCATAGCAACAGTGTCAGAAAATCACAGATGTTTAATTAAGACTTCTGGAAATTGTGATGCCCCTAAAGAAAAAAAGGTTGCATCCCCTTTAAAGCCTTCTCACATTAAACTGTTGAAAAAAAACTGATGTTTCTATATAATCTGTCTTACTCTATATCGCAGTATCTGGCCCAGCTATGATTAACAAGAAGCAGTTTTACTAGTAGGCTATTTTTAACATTTGAGAGGTACCAACTTCGTTAATGACTTAAACATTTATTCATCTGTCTAGTAACTGTGCTTCCAGTGAAATGCTAACCTCCAAATTTTGGGTCAGAATTCCATTTACTCTCCTGTTAATATTGATAATACATGTCACTAGTTTGAAAACCTGGCTGGTGCTTTTTTGGGGAAAGGTCGTCTCTAAAAATAAAACATGGTTTAGGTCCACAAAACCACACCTGAAAAAACCAACAAAATGTCTTGTCAAAGTGTGACGTTCCTGGTTCGGGTGTTTTTTCCAGTTTTGAGGCTCTGTGCAAGTTTTCCTAGTTCACTTGTTTTAGTTGAGGGTGATGTGTGTAATTTTAGCTGATATTGCTACTGTTTCAACATATAATGGCGTGGCCCAGTAGCTCCAAAGCAGGAACGTCACACTTTGTCCTCACGAAAACGACGCTCACTCCACCGCGAACGTCAACAAAGTCGGGGAGCTGCGTGACATCATCGTGTCATAATTAACCCATTATATCTCCAAAACTAAAGCAGCACAAACGATTTTTTTTTTGCACAAACCAGCACTAATGCAGCACAAACAAACAAGACCATTTTGGACAAAGTCAGGGGGCTGTAGACGTTGGTGTAGACACTTGTCAAACATGTCTGACTCTGGGCTGACCAACGGGGAAGCATCCGATGTTTGTGTCAAAATGATTCAATCAAAAAAAAAAAAAGACTTCAAAACTTTTTTCACTTCAATCAAAAAAAAAATCACTTCAAATCAAAAATATTTTCGATCCAAAAAAAAGTGTTCAAATGCAATTTTTGGGGTCTCAAATATCTTTTTTGCATTCAAACACTTTTTCTTTGATTGAAAAAGTTGTGATTTTTTTTATTGATAATATTTTTTTCTTTTTGAAGCAACTTCTTTTTTGATTAAATGATAAAGACACAAATGTCCTATCCATAATATGGACCAAACACAAAAAGACTACTTCAATCAAAAAAGTTGCTTCAAACAAAAAAAACTTCACTTCTATCAAAGAAAAAATTTCCAATCAAAGAAAAACAGTGTTCAAATGCATTTTTTTGAGTTTC
Organism: Cololabis saira; assembly: GCF_033807715.1. Taxonomy (NCBI): domain Eukaryota; kingdom Metazoa; phylum Chordata; class Actinopteri; order Beloniformes; family Belonidae; genus Cololabis; species Cololabis saira. Next base: position 28,477,439 of record NC_084599.1, read on the forward strand.
AAATATTTTTTTGCATTCAAACACTTTTTTCTTTGATTGAAATCATTTTTTTTGATTGAAGTGAAATTTGTTTTGATTGAATAATTAAGAAACAAATCTACCTCCATACAGCTGCAGCATGTTGGTTGGTGCAGGTAAAACCCATGATTAGCCACATGTAGTAAAGAGCAAGACGGCATTGCTTGTGCCAGGAATTTTGTAATATGTCAGACAACAGAAGAATGAATTCACACCATCGAACCAACTCAAACCTCAAAGAAAGTCCATAATGGTTCAAACAAAGGTTATACTGTAGTTCTTTACATCATATTAATTTTTGGATCAGACGTTTAAGTATTTTGACTTCAAGTCTAAGCCAAAAGAGTCAGACTTTGAATAACTATCAGAGTTTAAACATTGACAGTGAACTGTTTCATTACTCAGCTTATGCTCAAAATCTCTAAGAAAATGTTACGGTCTGATTTGTCAGAAAGTTGCTCATATGTTGCAATAATGGAGTAGTTTTAAAGGCTGGTGGAAGTTGGTTTGTAGTTTTTGGTTGACACATCATCAAAGTTAACACAAAATTTGCTTTGGTTAATCTTTGAGCATTTTACTTGTTATCCTAGCATACCAGAGGACCAGAGTCTGATAAGCTGTCGAAATACACCGTCAGCCCCCGTCGACTGTGCTTGTGCAATTCTGGTGGGGAGACGGGGAGGGGCTGAACAAAGCTTTAAACCGCAAATTATGTTCCATAAACTCCTATCTAGTTTTCACATGTCAAACTAAAATCAAAAAACAAAAAACAACCAATCTAACGCTGAAACATGAATAGGAAGAAGATACTATTGGAACAATATTTTGATCAGAAAAATTCATAATTACAAAAATTATAGCAGCAGTCAAACAGTTAAACTGCAGTTCAGATTGTGTTGTTAAAACTAAAGCAGGAAGTTAGACTTCTGAAGAGGGAAACCACAGTTATCACATGGCCTTCTTTTCCTGTAATGTCAGATAAATTGAGGTGTTCGGAGAACTGCAAGTCGAGTTTCTGTTTGGTGACACCCCTAAACCAGTCCCAATTATTACTCATGATCAAAAAAGTGTCCAAAACAGTTTGACTTACTTCTGTTCATTAAATTTTTCGGCTATAATTTGTGAACATACAGCATTGAGTTTTTCCCTTGATAGACCTTGTCTGGGCAGAAATCATAGAGGATGTTGCTCTACAAAGCATTCACTAAACAAGAACGACGTTCAACTTGTAAAGATCAGGGTTAAATATGGACGTGACTGCTGATGCTAAAATCAGGAAGCTTTTGAGGCTTCCTGTCTAAACACACTCTCACTCACACTCATATTCTTACGCGTGAAGTAGATGTTAGCGGGAAGAGAATGAAGAAATTGATAGCCTTATTTCCTGGAATGTATTTGTAATAGTACAAAAAGTGTGTTTAATATTAAATGGTACTTACGTCTGGCGCATGAACTGTAAGTATGAGACTGTTTTTACATATTGTATCCTAAGATTAGTGTGTTGTATGAAATCGTTCATCTGAACATGACAGCATTGTTATCAGTGTAACTTAAAATACATAATAATAATTTATTACCAATGATTGTAGTGTCAAACAATCTTGTATATGCTTAAGTGTCATATTGTGTATTTTAATTGATGTTACATACAGTCCCTGTTTCAGTAAAGGAGAAACATGATGAGTAGTTTCGGTCGATAGCGTGGGGAAGTCCACAATTCTATATTTAACATTTTTTAACAATATAAATAATATAATTTGAAAGTAATTTTGAGAACAATATACAGAATTTTCACATGGAATACTGAAATCTGGTAGTGTATTTCGGTGTACACATGTATGCAATCTCTGAGCAGGAACCTGCTCATCTTTAAACACATAAATAAAAATTGTTCACATGGCGGTCTTGTAACATTGACCTTTTTTGGACGACGGATCAAACTCTGTCTTTCCAATATAGGCCATTTGTCAGACACATCCAACATTTGTCTGAACCATGAAAACTATCCTTGAGACTGTAGCTGTGCAGAAAAGGCTGTTTGTTGTTACCAAGGTTATTTGTTATTAACAAGGTTGTTCATATGGGCATATTGTTACCATGGCAACATCTAAATCATTACTTTTTCTGGCACATGTGGATGCTTAGCCTCTACTCAATGCCTGCAACGCCCCCCCCCCCTTTTTTTTTAAGTGAAAACAAGCCTGTGTGTGAATATGAATGGCGTCAATGCAGCACTGGAGGCGTTTGCTAATGTTAAATTGGACAACAGTGTTTGTTTGTAGCCATCTGGTGCCCAAATCATAAGTCAAAGTTAGGTAAAGAATTAAATAGTGTTTCAGCCTGCACTATATAACAAGACTCTTTCATTGTGATGGATGAATGTCCATTCAGTCTGCCTCCATCCAAGCGTGTCATGTATCCAGATCTACAATTACGATCAATATTTGTTTTGCTGTATGTAGAGAGATGGCAAATAAACTGCTGGACTTATATATTGAATATATTGAATGTGTATAATTTGAGGCAAAAGAATAGTGTTATCACGCTATTGTTATGTCACAACTTTGATCACCTTGACTTATTTTGTCTGATTGATAGTTCAGAGATGCCCATGGATCACAGATACGAAGAGTCTACCCCTTTGATGGTCAGAGACCGGGGGGGCAGTCACAAGTCCAGCTCAAGTGTGGCCTCCAGTTTACAAGTGCACCTCTACTTCTTCCCTGGCACAAAGGAAGAGACAACGCTGCACATTTCATCTGGACAGATATCAGCTGAAAATGTCTGTATAAAAGCAGGAGAGAAATGTGGTAAGAGTTGAATTACAAATTAAACATGAGAGCAAAGAATTATTATTATGAGCTGGGTAACACACAGATGTTCATATGTCACATCGTGGTAAACTCATTTATTTATTTTGCAGGAATCTTACCAGTTTACCTTGGTCTTTTTGGATTGGCCTCTGCCGATCACTCATTTTGGTATCCTCCATCACACATGTTTGACTCAGATGAGAACATACAAGTTCACTTCCGAGTCAGGTAAGTGTAAATTATTTTTGATGAAGTTTCACCACTCTGTGCCCCAAGAGTTATTCATACAATAATCCCTCTGAGAAAGACTACATGGACAGTTAACTGTAGTGATTAGTCAACTAGAATTAGCGAACCAAGTTTCTTGCTATAAAAAATGTAGTATTGAAGATAGTTTGGATGTGTATTATTACGATATTACATAGCAAGATTTCAAATGAAGCTTCGAGTAGTGATACACCTTTAAAACTGAATGATATATAAACATTATTGGAGCCACATACAGACATTTTCAGCCAAACGCTAACAAATGGACCTAATCTTTAGCTCTTACATTCACAACAAGTGTAAAGAGGTGAACAGTATGATTACAGAATTCAGAGTTGGCGTCCTACTTAAGGAATAATGGATTTCTTTGTTGTTCAAAGGTTTTTCTTTGGAAACTGGTTTGGCCAAGGATCAAGAACCTCTTACCGCTACAGCCTGACGAGAGACAGGATCAGCCCAGTGCTCGACTACAATGCCATAGATTATCTTTTTGCTCAGGTAAAGTACACAATAATCCCTTTCACTAACATTGTACTCATCAATGAACTGATATGAATAATTATATATGAAACATTCTGGATACTTTTTTAAATCATTGTTCGTATTCACCATCAAGACTAACATCGTCACAACCTCAACACCATCACAAAATCTATTCATGACTGAGGGACCATTATGAGGCTATCTGATTTACATTTTCTTTCTCAGGGTCATATGTTTTCGACAACATTAATCTTCAAGAGATTGGTGAAGCAAAAATTTGGTGCAAAAACTTGAATTCATTTGGGTTTTGGGGATCAGCCCAGGCCTATAAGTGTACAACATCCCTCATATTATCAAAATAGTGGAGTTAAATGCTACAAAAAGTCCTCTGAACAATCAATGAAGAATTGACATTTACTGATAGTTTTTCTGTCAGTATGTATAGTAGGAGGGGTGTCCAGTTCCAGCTGTCCTGCATGTTTTAAATGTTTCCTTGCTGCAACACCTTTATCCTTTTTATTGACTTAACTTATCATGATTGTTTTATTTATGTGCCCTGTGCCTTATGGTGTGTTGTCTTTCATTTGCCTGTCCAGCACTTTGGACCATGTTGGTGTTTTTAAAGTGCTTTATAAATAAAGTTGTATTGTATTGTATTGTAACACACCTGATTCAAACTGATGGATCCTCATCAGCTTGTTATCAAGTTGCACAAGACTGTTTATGACACATTTCTTTGTATCAGGGTGTTTTGAAGCAGGGAAACATAAAACACGCAGGACAGTGGCCCTAGAGGACTGGAAAGGGGCATCCCTCCATTAAAGAAAGTTTCTACATCAGGTCATTAATGTTGTAAAATTGCCATTTCTAAGTTTCTAAGTTTCTAAACTATATGTAGTGAATGAATGTTCAGACTGGAGCCACACAACCACCAGGAAACAGGATTGCAGTCAATCAATTGTCGAGTTTATTTGAAATTCACAAGGTGAATGTTGGTTTAGTGAAGTTTCAGGATGATTGCCATGGTTCTAAAATAAAGAAGAACAAATTAAATTATCTTGACAAATGAAATCAATTCACTCTTAAAGCATGTTGAAAAATTACCACAAATCTCTCCAATAACCAAAACACGATTCTCAATAACAAACTAAATTGGATCAAATCTATCCATTCTTCGTGTCAGACACTTTAACTAAAGAATATTCAAATTCAAAGATCTACCACATAAAACACACAAAAATTGCCGTACCAATAGCTCAAAAGAGCTCCTTGGAAACTATGACATTAATGTTGACCACACAAGTTTGTAACCATCTGCCATTGATGTCTTTTGGTGTGAAGGTGCGAAGTGACTTCATCAGCAGTAAAGCAGGAGTTGTCCCTCCACTCAGTGCCCAGGAGGAGTGCCTTGGCCTTGCTGTGCTGGACTTGTGGCGAATGGCTAAAGAGCGCAATCAGACTGTACGAGACCTCTGCAAGACTGTCAGGTATTTACAGTTAGAAAAGTTTTCAGTTTTGGCCCAAATGAATACATTTAGGAATGTACTTTGATTTGAACATTCATACCCTACACCAGTATATAAACATCCATCATAATATGTTTTAATTGTTGTACTTTGCCATGCTTACACTAAATTCTCTTCTTCAGCTATAAATCATGTCTACCCAAGTCTCATCGCCATGACATCCAGAAGCGAAATCGCCTGGACCGCTATCGAATCCGAAACACC